>NC_064810.1:15498294-15806537 GCF_023721935.1 Panthera uncia
AATTTCAAAATATGCCTGATTCACCTGAAATTAAATTTTGCGATTGTCATAAGGCACAAATCCTATCCCATATTGATAACCAGTTCTCGTGGCATCCTTTGTCAAATAGCATGCCTGTTCCCCATTAACTTTGTAGTGCCTCCTCTCTTATATTACCAAATCCTCTTTCATGTGTGAATTGGTTTCTGGGTTCTGTATTCTGTTCCATTGGCCTACTTATCTGTGTTAATTCTACACAGATTCTTTATTCTTGAAAAAATAGCTTTATAATTCATCTTGAAGAGTAGGTAAGAAGTCCTCTATTCTTGTTCTTTCAAGACTTTCCTTGGAGAGCCGTATTCTCTGCAGTCCAAGTACTCCCTTTCTCTTGCTTATTATTGTGGCTAGTTTGTCCTCACTGTAATAAGTTGACTTATGGAAGAATTTGACAAGTGCCCATCTTAAGTTTTATCTGTGTAACCAGGTGGCCCTTCTGGCTTTGCCAGATCTTATCCTTAAGGTCTTCCAACTCAATTATTCTCAGTTTGTTTGTTTCAAAATTTGAAGCAAAAATTTTGTGTGTTTGTGACAGAATGCTTGAACCTCTCCATGAATTTGTCTTTTTGTTTTATAAAAGTTCCTTGCAAAAAGACTTTGGGCTCAAAAAGACTTTGGGTGTTTAGCATGGAGGGCTGCTGATTCAATAGCTTTGCTAATGTTTATTGTTGTTGTTGTTGTTTACTGTGGATTTCTTTTTTAAGGATAGCAACTTCTTTGAGGGGCACCGAAGCATCAAATAATGTGTGTAATTCGTATCCAGATTTTATTAGGGGTATCCGGGGAAATTAAGAAACCTCTGTATCTGTGGCATTCTAAATTGATATGTTATTTCAAATATATACTGGCTATTGATTTCCTCTTTTATTTTTAACAGTGCGATGTGTCCTATAAAAGACTTACAAAAAGAGACCTTATAAAAGACCACAGGTTTGTTCACTTGAGCCTGTTTGGCTTCTGGTAAGTTTCAGTATTCTAAAAGACCGTGGTGTATCGTATATCCAGGTGGTAGTCTTCCTTTTCATTCTTTAAAACCAAACCCATTAACAAGCAGTATTTGTAAGAATTTACTAGTGCAGTATTCAGAATGTCTTTTCTGGGCATTGACCCTTCTGGAACTGCAGAACCAGGATCATGGGTTCTCTTTTCATTTCTGGATTTGAGAAAGCCGAACCAGTAGATGGTAAAATGAGAAAGAGAAAGTGATAATATACTTTATGTGGTACCATCAGATTTAATTTGCATATTGATCTTCTACCATCCATCCTTGCTAAACTTATTTTCTCTAATAGGTTTGTGTGTATGTGTATATGTGAATTTTATATGTAAGATCATGTCACTGGCAAATAGAGATAGTTTTACTTCTTTTCCAATCTGGATGCCTTTTCTTTCTTTTTCTTGCCTAATTGCCTTGGCTAGAACTTTCCAGTGTTGAAGTGTTGAGAGCAGATACCCCTGTCTGATTCTTGATCTTAAGGGGTAGGCTTTCAGCAAATTGTGATATGAGCTATGGTTGATAATCAGACTTAAAGGTGAACTTAGTACAAATGTGAAGATGTCTTCAACAACTCAGTCTAGGCTCCAGTTTCTCTGATGTAAGAAAATAAGCTATTGGATCCAAGGATAAGCTACTAAGAGACAATGGTATTTGTTTGTTTTTATGTATGCCATGCTGCTGAAGAACAAACAATTAGTTTCTCAACCTCAGTACTTTGGGCATTTTGAGGTGCATAATTCTTTGGGGGACTTCCCTGTGCATTGTAGGATGTTAAGCAGCATTTTTGGCCTCTGTCTACTAGATGCCAGTTCAGCATCTCAGCTGTAGCAACCAGAAATGTCCAGACATTGCCAGATGTGCCCTGGCGGGCAAAATGACCCCTAGTTGATTGCCTTAGAGTATGGACTGATCAAGCACTATCGAATAGAAATATAATGGGAGCCATATTTGTTATTTTATATATTTGTTATTTAAATGTTTATTTTTGAGAGCGAGAAAGGCATGTGTGCAAGTGTGGGAAGGGCGGCGGTGGGGGGGTGGGGGCAGAGGATCCAAAGTGGGCTCGTTGGGACAGCAGAGAGACCAGTGTGGGACTTGAACTCTTGAACTGTGAGATCATGACCTGAGCTGAAGTCGGATGCTTAACTGACTGAGCCACCCAGGCTCCCCTTTATATATGTTATTTTGAAGTTTGCTAGTAGCAGGGTACCTGGTACCTGGTACGAGTTCAAGCCCACGTCTGGCTGTGAACTTGACAGCTCAGTGCCTGGAGCCTGCTTCGGATTCTGCGTCTCCCTTCCTCTCTCCCCCTTCCCCACTTGCGCTCTGTCTCTCTCTCTCTCAAAAATAAATAAAAATAATCTTAAAAATTAAAATAAAGTTAGCTAGTAGCTACATTAAAAAAATGTAAGAAGAAATAGGTGAAATTAATTTTTAATAGCACATTTTAACTCAGCATCCACAATACTATTTCAACATGTGATCCGTATAAGAATTAGTTATTAAATTTTTGAGATCCGGTGTGTACTTTAAATTTACAGTACATTTCAATTCAGATGTGAAATTTTCATCAGAAATAATTGATCTGTATTTAGATTTCAGAAAATTTACAGTTAAAGTAAATTCACATACCTTAGTTTTTCCAAATCTACTTAAAAGTTTTCCAGTAACTGGATCACTTTCCATTTTGGAGTTTAAATTTATTGAAATTTAAAATTAAATTTAAGTAAATTTTAAATTAGTTCCTCAGTCACACTTGATGTATTTCAAGTCTTAGTAACCATGTGTGGCTAGTGGCTATTGCATAGGACATTTGTAGTGCAGGCCTGGCTTTACATGTACATACAAAAAAGAAAGGTTTATGATAATCTAAGATGAATCAATCTGGACTTCTCCAAATACTTCACCTATGTCTTTTTTGTGTGTGTTTATTTTTGAGAGAGACAGAGTGTGAGTGGGGAAGGGGCAGAGAGAGGGGGAGACACAGAATCCGAAGCAGGCTCCAGTCTCTGAGCTGTCAGCACAGAGTCCAACGTGGAGCTCGGACCCACGAACCGTGAGATCGTGCCCTGAGCCAAAGTCAGACACTTAACCAACTGAGCCACCCAGGCTCGCCTTCACCTATGTCTTGAAAGTCTTTAGCCTGTAAGAATTCTGGGATCATAGCTTATCATTTGGTTATTTTTTGAATCACACGTACACGGTATGGTTATATGTCCAAATCAGCCATAATTTGATCATATATAAAAAATAATCCTGCTGCAAATTTTACCTGGCAGTTCCATTCATTAAATAGAACCTTACCTATTACGTGGTGGTGTCATGAGGAAAGTACTGTATCCTGATATTGGTCCCAGATTAACCATTATAGATTTAGACATTTCCACACTTGGGGTGGTTGTAGTACTCTTGAGGGATCTGGTGTTCTGTGGAATTATTAGTGGATAAAGTGACCCATATCTGCATTTTGTCGCCCACCTTTATTTGTAGACCTGTCTTCCTAGTTTAGAAGAAGGTTGGGAAAGTTTCAAGTGATAATGTCTACTGGAGTGGCATTACCAGAGAGATTTTGGATAGTTGCCCTGTTTTTAGCTGCCATAGGACATTAATTTTTCCCATGGCCCTTCTGCTTATGGTATCCTTACTCATAGCTTTCTAATTCTTATAGAACACAGAACATCTTGAGGGCCAGAAATTTGTTTTGATTCTAGCTTTTTGAAATGTTAAGTGACATCTTTGAAATTGGCATTTTAAAATCCATTTTTGAAATTAAAAAAAAGGACAAGCCCATCTGCCTTTACAAATTAGTTCTTGAGGATACCCCAGAATATTGGTTGAAATTTTTCCTGGGTCAGTTTCCGGAATCTGCTATTTAATTCATCGTTTGTTTATAATTTTGAATTTTGTCCAATCCATCCATAAAGGAGAGGCTCTTGGAATGGCCTTATGTACTACATTTCCTATTTGCTTTCCCTTTCAAGGTCAGACCTTGAATTATGAAGAACTGGGTTATTTAAACCATCTCCTAGTTTTGGTATTTTTGTTGTTGGTTTTGCTGCCTTCTTTTTAATGTTTATTTTTGAGAGCGTACACGCATACAAGTGGAGGAGGAGGGGGTTGCGGACAGAGGATTGAAGCAGGCTCTATGCCGACAGCAGAGAACCGAGTGCAGGGCTCAGATGCACAAACCGTGAGTCATGACCTGAGCCAAAGTCAGATACTTAACTGATTGAGCCACCCAGGCACCCTGGTTTTGCTGCTTTTAGCTATTTTGTTCCCATCCGAGTATCCAATAATTAAGTGAACTGGTTGGTACAGACTCCAGGACAATCAATATCTATAAAATTTTGAACTCTACAGCAGATTTGTCTTCTTAAGGTTAAGAAAATCCTTTATTTCTTATAGCTCTCTACTTGATTCCAGGCTAAGGATCAAATATTAGTTTCTTTAGATCTGCATTCTGTCCCAGTAGTTTTGAAGGGCTATGATATGATGTAATTGATCTTCCCTAAAAAGAACCTTGAGCAAAAGAGCACTTCTTTTGGAGGTAAAAGAAGGTGCAGAAGGATAGAAAGTTTGAATGGATGGTAAAGATAAAACTGGGTAGAAAAAAGGTGCCAGGAGGGCGGTCTCAGAACGTTTGAATGGCAGTGAGTCACTGTTTCCTTTTGAGGCCTCCACATATCAATCAAAAGTTGACTGTTGCATATTTTAGGCTCCCCCCCCCTCCGATTTTTCTAGAGCTCCTTTGAATATATTAATTTTGATGAGAAGGTCCTTATAATGGCTATAAGTAATGCGAGTCATTTTGTAGCAAACTTTTGCCAAGTTAAGCACAAGAGTTAGAATTGTAGTGTGAAGACCGTCAGGAGGAGGTTGTGCCTTTGCCGTAGACAAATCAATGACAAGAAAAAGACAGTGCATTTATCAAAGGGTGTTTGTTAATGGTAGATGGGGTTGCCCAGCTAAGCGGAGAATAGGGAGGAGCTGGTGATCAGTGACCCCAAACACTGATGATCCTGAGATACAGACTAAACAAAGTGAACTTGTTTTACAAATTGCCCGGCCTTGAGGAATACTCATGAAGATTTCACAGATGACCCAAGGCAAAATTTGACCAATCATTTTAGCAGCCAATTGTCATCAGTCTAATGGACCATTAGTCTTTAGGGCCAATTTATATTGATTTGGAGTCTTAGCCTATGCCTCCATCTGTTCCCTATGAAGCACTTCCTTATACATTCAACACACACAAGACAATAAGGGGCAAAACAATACATAATACAAAATTTTGTATAAATTTGTATGAATAGATGAACAAAAATGATGAAAACAAGCGGTGGGAGCATAGGTAGGTTAATGGCAAAAATCTTTACCAAATGGTTCACTTCTAAATCAGAAGTCTGATTATCATGTGGACAAAACAAAGTATAATAAGTACCTTATCATATGAAGATCTGTTTGTTTAGTAGAAGTCTTAGATGAAATAAATTCAGCTATAAGAACTCAATGAAACTGCCCAAAGTTCAGATTGTTTTTGAGAAACTCATCTGGCAACAGAATTGAGAACTATTGGGAGTGTGGGGCTCAAGAAGCCACTGATCTTTCCTGTTGGTCCAAGAATCCATTGGAATTCTGTCAAGTGAGGTATTATAAGTAATTTTGCGAGAATTGTCCAAAGAAGAGATCAAGAGTACCACCTGATAACTAAAGCAAGAACTGGGAAAGGGAGAGTGATGCTGGTTAGACCTTTCATTTTGAGTAACCAACTGCTAATTTCATATGAGGCTTTTGAGTCAGGGATTGTTGTGTTGGTTACAGAAGTGGAGAAAATTGATGTCAGCCTCACAAACATAGTTATTCTGGCAAGACATGCCGGTCAGGTGGCTCTCAGCAGATTACTGATAAGTTTATTGTTGATTGGTTGACCTTCAAAGTATGAGACTGTCACTGAATGGCTTCTGATACAAGTTGTCAGTGATCAATTAAGATTAAACTGAGGCAAGTTATACATGATCAAACAGGTTTAAAACTGGTTCCGATTTACTTGTTACTGGCTGTAGAACAGTCTTTTATTCACTTTTACTAGGCTCTTTTATTCCTAATAGATTTGTCAGTTCTATAGACGTTTTTGCTAGCCTTACTTTTTAAAAAATGAAGTGAAATTCAGACGCATATAATTAACCATTTTTAAATGGCTGGTTTAGTAACATTTAATACATTAGCAGTTACTCCCCACCCTACCCTAACCACCAATGTATGTTCTGTCTCTACGGATTTACCTATTCCAGATATTTCATATAAATGGAATTGTACAACATGTGACCTTGTGTCTACTTTCTTTCACTTGGCATGTTTTCAAAGCTCATCCACATTGTCGCACAAATCGGTACTTCATTCCTTTTTTATGGCTGAATAGGATTCCATAGCATATGTATGCCACAATTTGTTTATCCATTCTTCTCTTTTAAACAAAATATTTTTTTAACCTTTATTTAGTATTGACAGACAGACAGAGACAGAGCATGAGCAGGGGAGGGGCAGAGAGAGAGGGAGACACAGAATCCGAAGCAGGCTCCAGGCTCTGAGCTGTCAGCACAGAGCCCGACGCGGGGCTCGAACTCACAAACCGTGAGATCACGACCTGAGCTGAAGTTGGACACCCAACCGACTGAGCCACCCAGGGACCCCTCCATTCTTCTCTTAATGGGCAATAAGAGTAGGTTTCTACCTTTTTGCTGATGTGAATAGTGCATCTATGAACATTCATGTACAAGTATTTTTATGAGTACATGTTTTCAATTCTTTGGGGTATGTACCTAGGAGTAGAATCGCTGGTAGTTCTATGTTTCACTTTTTGAGGAAACACCAAACTGTTCTCCACATCAGCTGCCACATTTTATATTCTCAGCAGTGTATGAAGGTTCCAGAATCTTCCATCGTCACCAACACATGCTGGTTTGCTTTTTTCCCCAGTCATAGCCATCCTAGTGGATGTGAAGTGGTGTCTCATTGTGGTTTTGATTTGAATTTCTCTGATGACCGTTGGTGTTGAGCATCTTTTTGTATATTCATTGACCATTCGTGTATGTTCTTTGGAGAAATATCTATACAAATCGTTTGCTCGTTTTAAAAATGTTTTGTTGTTGTTGTTGAGTCATAAGACCTTACATCCACACACAAGACTGGATACTAGAGCAAGATCTCCTTTTTATTTAAAAAAAAAATTTTTTTTTAATGTTTATTTTTGAGAGAGAGAGAGACAGAGAGAGACAGAGCATGAGGAGGGGAGAGGCAGAGAGAGAGAGAGGGAGACACAGAATCTGAAGCAGGCTCCAGGCTCTGAGCTGTCAGCACAGAGCCCGACGCGGGGCTCGAACTCACGAACCGGGAGATCAAGACCTGAGCTGAAGTCAGACGCTTAACCGACTGAGCCACCCAGGCGCCCCAAGATCTGCTTTTTAGAGGGATGTTGATGCTGTTTCATTTGGGGAGAAGTACTTGAGAACTCAATGAGGTTTGTCTCTGAATGACAAAAAATCCGAAGTAAATGTGCTTTAAACAAGAAATTTCTCTCCTTGTAAATGAAGTCCAGAAGTTAGCAGGTCAGGGCTGTTATAAAAAGCTCTATAATCATGCTGGGCCTAGGTTTCTTAGTTGTTGCTTCACCGTTCTCAAATTGTGGTTCCACTGCACGGTCCGGGTTGGCCAGTGACGCTGTGGCTAGTTTTGAGCACTTTACAGTCAGCGCGAAGGACAAGAGATGAATATGCATGAGCTCTCCAAGTGGCACTTTTGCTCCGTTCTCTCTCCTGCCCTACTGAGTGAGGACTTTTCACCATGAAACATGTGTAACATTTGTGTCTGAGATCTTTCCCTGTTTTGTCGTTTTAGTCTTTGTTCTCTTCATGTTTTTATCATCTGTGCTCTAGTAGTTAGTTAATAACTTACAAAAAAGTTATTTTTAATACCTTTAGTCCGGTCACAGTTAATTTTTTGAATTTCAATTTACATTCATATGTTGTTACAGTATAGTATTATAGAGGGATAAGTAAAAATATTTTAAGCACTGAAGTATGCCATAATTCTGTGAGGAACGTGGAATAAAAATTCTGACCCAATGAACGATGTTAATTAAACGTCTGACTGTTCAAGAGTTTGTTCTCGTATTATTTTAGAGATGATAGTGGGAGGCTGGGGTGTGGAATCAGATTGCTATTGTGCTGATCAAATTGTTAGGGCAGCTATCTTATTTAAACTCATGATGGTACATGTTAGTTACCAATTTAAGACTATGTGAAGCGGTACATACTTTCCCAAAATTTGTTTAGAGGTCTGCAAGCAATAAAATTTGATGACACTGTTCTGGCAGATGACAAGTGTAAGGTGGGCTGGCAGGGTCCCATACCAGACTCGACAGATCTGTGTCGATAGTTTTATAGAGATTGAAAAATATTTTTAACTTGAGATTTGGTGCTAGAGGATCTGTCACGAATAGCATGTCACACTGTCTGTCTTCTAGGTGAGCCAGTCAAGTTAGGGTGCTAGGAAATGTTGAATAAATCGCTTTACTACTTGGGCCAGATCTTCCAGAGGCTCTGTCGCTAGGATTCTAACCATTGCTGGAAAAGAGAGAAATCAAACAGAACTCTTTGTTGTCAGAGCTAAATTCTTCCCTAATGACAGAACTGACAGCTTATTGGAAGTGAAAAGGTTATATTTTCTATCAACAGAAGAATATACATCTTGACATGTCTTACTAGCTGTGGTTTTGTAGTTAATTGTCACAAGATTATAATTAATTAAATTTTTGGAAAGCGCCTTCCTTAATTTAACACCTCCTCACGCCTGTCTAATGTGGAGCTTTGTCATAGCCAACTTGCCAGTAGTTCTGAGGACAGTGCCTCTAGAATTTCACATCTTGTCTCACTGTGCTGGCAGGACCTCTCAGTGAGCAGTCTTCCTTGTTTCTTGATTAGCTTTATGACGGAATATTTCAAGTACTAACCACGATATACATGTATAGATTTGGGGTACGTACTGTGTGTTGGGAGGTTTCTTTCTGTTCTTTGCTTATATTTTAAAGTCCTGAATGGATGATGAGTTTTATCAAATGCTTTTTCTACATCTGTTTAAATGCAAGGTTTTTTGTTTTTTGTTTTTGCCTTCCTCTGTCCTTGAGGTGGATTACATAAATAGATTTTCTAATGTTGAACAATTCTTGTGTTCTTGGGATAAAGCCTACTTGGTCTTGATCAATGCTATTATTACTAATAATATATTTGTGAGTTTTAAAAATATTTTTTCAAATTTTGCATCTTCGTTCACAAATAAAATCAACCTATGATCTTTCTTGTACTGTATTTATATTCATAAGTGAGATTCACCTATAATTTTCTTACATTGTTTCTGTTTGGTTTTGCTATCAATGATATACTAGAATCATAAACATTAGGATTCTTGAATGTTTGGTAATACTCACCTATAAAATATCTGGTGCTTTTATGGAGTGAAAGGAGAATGGGCAGGTACTCAACTAATTCAATGGCTTTAAATGTCAGAGACTCTTTAAAGTGTTTGTTGTAGTTTTTCACAAGTTTTATTTTTTTAGGAAGTTATCCATCTGTTTTCAGATTTGTTGCTATAAAGTTATTCATGGTATTTTCTTAAGGTTTTTAATATTTATACTCTATTTGCAAATATGATCTTTTCATCCCTAATATTTATTTGTGCCTCATTTCCTTTCTCTTGGTCTACTTTATTAGAGGTCTATCTAGTTAATCTTCCCAGAGAACACGTTTTTGTTTTAACTGCTCAGATTCTCTTATGTTTTATTAATTCTGTTATTTCTTTATACTTTCTGATAGTTTATCCTTATACTCTTTGTAACCTGTTGAGTTGAATGTTTACTTATTACTTTTCTTTATTTTTTTTTTCTAATAGATGCATCTGGGGGATGTGTTTCTATATACTTCTTGAACTATATTCCACAAGTGGTGATATGTGGTGCTTTTTCACCTTACAATTTTCAATGATTGTTAATGTGGCCCAGTTATCTAAAAGTGAGGATTTTTTATTCTTTGTTTCAAAAATATAGGAAGCATTTTGGCTATTTTATTTTCACTTTTTGAAATAAATTTCTACATGGATTTCATTGTGGTTATGATTTCTACTTCACTGTGGTACTGTTTTTCCTCTGGCATACTGTCCTCCTAAGGCATGAATCACTAAGTCCAGCTCACGCTCAAGGGGGGCAGAAGTAGGCTCCACCTTTTGAAGGGAGGAGTGGCAAAGAATTTGTGGACATAACGAAAAGCCCCACGGTGAAGAGAACGCACATACAGATTTTGATGGAGCAGGGTTATGCCAAAAACGGTGTTCTTTTGAAGAAAGCTATGAAGCAGAAGTGAATTTAAGATTGGTTGAGGTGACTATATAATTTAGGATTACATCCAGACTGTGCTGTGCCATCAAATAGCCTGTAGTTAATTTATACACACACACACTCTTTATACTAACTAAATGATATAAACGCTCCAGCTGATATTAAACAATGTACTTCAGCAGAGCAGTGCGTTCCTTTTCTCTTTGCTGCTGTCATAAATTAGGCTTTAGATACTTTTGAGACTTTGAGCTTCTGTTGTAATTCACTGTGAATGTCCCCGAAAAACATCAAACCTTTTCTAACAAGTCCTCTACATTTTGGTTGCATTTTACTTACACTCGGTCAGAAAACTAATGAAAGAAAATGGCATTTACCATACACCATAGGAGCCAGGGAGACAGCAGCACTTAGCAAATCCACTAAATAGCACCATCTACTTCAAAACTATGATTATTTTAAGATGACTGCTCAAAGACCATGGTTTTATCGCATGGTACTGCAGAAAATACATTTATACATAACTTTGGGAAGCATGACTTTTCATTTGAGCAATTCAAGTGATTATTCTAAAATAATTTCATTTTCTGTTCTAGTTTTTCTGATTTCACATATGAAAAGCAAAGCTATAATTGTGGATGTGTTTCGTTAGCAGATCTTTGGAGTTAAAGGGTGCCAGTTTTCTATTAATGTCATCAGATACGTCAAAAGAGATCAGTTAAATCAATGCCAAAGTTGGTTCAAAATTTTAAAAATTCAGTTCAAGGAACTAAAACTTTCTGGAAATTCATTCTGTTGAAGATTCAACATCTGACAATATTGTGCAAGTTGCAAATTAAGTTAAAAAGCTCAACACTGAATAGAAACCTGTTTGTTTTGATGGTTTTATTATCTATTACTATACCCCAAAACATAGCGGTTTTTAAAAATGTTTTATTTATTTCTCTAAAAATATGTTTTTAATGTTTATTTTTGAGAGAGAGAGAGCTAGCGTGAGGGGGTAGGGGCAGAGAGAGAGGGAGACAGAATGCAAAGCAGGGTACAGGTTCCACACTTTCAGCACAGAGCCTGATGTTGGGCTGAAACTCACGAACTGTGAGTTAATGACCTGAGCTAAAGTCAGACGCTCAACCGACTGAGCCACCCAGGCGCCCCTATTTATTTCTGAGGTGGGGGTGGAGGGGCAGGGAGGGAAACAGAATCGGAATCAGGCTCCAGGCTCTGAGCTGTCAGCACAGAGCCTGACGAGGGGCTCAAACTCATGAACCACAAGATCATGATCGGAGCTGAAGTCAGATGCTTAACCGACTGAGCCACCCAGGCGCCCCCAAACACAGAAGCAGTTAAAAACAACACACATGTGACAGCTATGTATTGTCTAACAGTTTCTGTAGGTCAGGAATTTGAGGATGGCTTATCTGGATAGTTCTGAATTGGACTCATGAAACTGAGGTCAGCTTGTGGCTGTACCTGCAGTCATCATGTGAAGGCATGATTGGGGGTGGAGGGTCCTCTTCCAAATGATTCACTGACATGGCTGTGGGCAGGACGCTGCTCCCTTACCACATGGACATCTCCATGGGCCATTCGAGCGTCCTCACACTCTGGATTACTCTAGAGAAAGTGATCCAAGATAGTAAGGCAGAAGCTGTAATGCCTTTTATGATCAGCTCTCAAAAGTCTACATCCTCACTTTCGGATTCTTTATTACCAGCACTCCTAGCTGTGGCATACTTCACTAATGATTACTTGCACCTTAAATAGAATAGGTCCACCAGGCGCTCAAGGACTGACTTAACCCATCAACACAGGCTATGCCTCCCTCCTGAGAGTATAGACTGCCACCAACTATCAATTCTCTGATTCCTATGGCAGTTACTGTGGTGAGATGCTCAGTTACAGAGCAAGGGATTTCATGGCCGTTGGTTCAGGCTCTCTTCTTGGATCCAATATATGTATCCTTGGGGCCAGTTTAGGGCTAGCCTAGTCCTCGACAGTGTAAAGTGTCCCCTTTTATTTTACTCTGAGACAGTGGAGTTGCCCAGACTTCTACAGCCATCGCTGCACCTGTGAAGGATATGGGCATCCCTTCCCAGAGCCTTTAATCCTGTGGTTATCAATCCTGGCTGCCTATTAGAGTCATATGGAGAGTTTTGGAAAGATACTAATTGTCAGTTCCCCAGGATACCGATTCAGTGGTCTGTGATGGCACTCCTGGCATCAGTACATTTTGAAATATATTCAGGAGATCATAGTGTGCAGCAAAGGGTGAGAAGCATTGCTCTATTTCCTTCTTGAGTACCAAGTACAGGGGTTGGCAAACTTCCTGTAAAAGGCCAGATAGTAAATATTTTAGGCTTTACAAGAAACAATTCAACTCTGCAAGTGTATCACAAAGGTAAGTGAATGAACATGTGGGCCAATAAAACTTTATTTACAAAAACACGTGGTGGGCCAGATGTGGCTTGTGAGCTGTGATGTGCCAACCCTTAAACTAGATCAAGGAAACATGAATCGCACCCTGAAGCTACAAATGAAGGCTCCAGGAGGGCCACCAAGCTGCAGGAGTCTCACTAGTGTGTCCTGAATTCTGGCAATGGTAAATAGTTTGATTTCCCTGTTCTTCACCCATTTGAACTACCTGCTTTGGTGTAGACCTAGTTGTGGTGTCCTTCATCTGGAAAAATAGGACTGAACCCATTCTTCTAACAGAACGCCTACCATTACCCTATTGTGGCAGGGTCATGCATGGGAAATAGCTTCTGTGCCAGAAGACCCTGTGTCCAGGTCTCTTGCCACAAAACTGTGATACTGCTATGTCTCATGAGTCACATACAGCTACTGCTATAGTCCCTGGTGTCTTAACCCCCTCTTGGCTGAAGAGGCATGTTGGAAGAGAATTCTTTTTTTTTTTTAATGTTTGTTTTTGAGAGACAGAGACAGTGAGCAGGGGAGAGGCAGAGAGAGAGGGAGACACAATCCGAAGCAGGCTCCAGGCTCTGAGCTATCAGCACAAAGCCCAACACGGGGCTTGAACTCATGAACTACAAGATGATGACCTGAGCTGAAGTCGGATGCTTAACTGAGCCACCCAGGTGCCCCTGGAAGACAATTTTTCATTGGTCTCTTGGATTTCTTCATGTCTTGCACGCAAGGCACAAACTACCTCTGCTCTAGATTATATTTTCGAGAATATGTGTGTAGTGAACATCCTTGGCAGATTGGAATAGTCTCTCCAAAGCAAAGAGAAGACACTTCTGGAGCAAAGAGCTCTAAAGAAACATGGTGCCTCTCCACAGCAAAGGGAAGGCATGCTTAATGCCCATAATGAAAAACTAGGATTTCCTAAATTCAGGGTTTCTCTCCTAGAATGCACCCCACTGTGTGTGCAGGTTTTTGTCTGGGTCCATCCATGTTGCTCCCATAGGATTCAGGGGCAAGGAGAAACTGATGAAGATACGCTGATGCGCACACTAATTGCTGTGCTGAGCAATGAAGTTCTTTGTCTCTGACCCAGATACTTTCTTCTGCCAGCAGGGAAACTGAGTCAGGCTAGTCACCTTGCAAGTATGGCAAAAGTTTAGATCTTTTACATTTCTCGACAGTACAGTGTCCTTCAGAACCTTCACTAGTACTGGCTTACTGGAGCCGATGGGCCTTCATGTGGGCGTTCACTCCCAGAGCCTTATTATAGCTTGTTTGTGAAAGCACCCCTGTGGTTACCCACAGCAGCTGAGTGCTGTAGGTTTAGAAACAAGCAAGCCTCCCCAGTGACCACGGAGAGGGGTCATCTATATCTCACTCCTTTCCCACTCTTTACTTGAAGTGTGAGGCTTTCTGGCCAATTCTACTGCCTACACCAGTGAGCTAGGCCAATCTGGTTGGAGTGTAAAGATGTCTGAGGACAGTGGTAAAACTCAAGTTGTTTCTACTTCGCCATCTCAAGGAAAAATCAAATTCAGGTCATGCTCGGGAAACCATGGCCTGAAGCTAAAGGTATGACTATAATATTCTTTCCTAAGATCTCAGAAAGATCAAAGATGCTGCCTCAGAGCATGTTCAGTCAGAATGAAGGCCCTCTAAAGATTTTACAGATGTGCCTCATAGATGCAGATAATAGGGCCTCTAGGAAGCTTGAGGGCATTAACTTTAAGACATCGCAGCACAAGCCAAGGTTCTTAGTGGAGTTATCTTGAAAAGATTTCTGTGTGTATTATATACTAATGGAGCTAACCCCCAAAAGATTGTTGGAAGACCTTAAAATTTTAAGGAGGACTATATCAGTGGAAATAGTTTGGACTGAAAAGGACGGAAGAACATACCAACAATGAAAAGAGGTTTTGGGCCTCTAAACATCCCTAAAGCAGGAACCAGCCTGAGAAAACTACTCAGATGCAGTCACATGCTACCGTTAATGACAAAGAAAAGAAATCAGAGGACAAACCAAGTGCTTAGACGGGTGGACCAGGAGCCATGGAGAGTCATATCTGGGCCACAGTAGCACTGAATCCAAATTGAGGATGTTCAAACATTTGCCCAGCTGAATTTCAGAACTGCTCTGGACCAGTGACACCATTGTGTCTCCCATTTTCTCTCCTTTTGACCAGTAATACTCACAGCACTTACTGTATGCTCGGTCCAGCATTGAACGCTGGGTGTGGGGGAGGCAGACAATTGGTCTCTTTAGTTGTACTGATCTACAGAGGAAGAGTTGTTGCCCTTGGTATAGTTGAGGAACCACACCTGAGGGGTCTCCTCCACTCCTAGTCCTGAGTTTTTAGCCCCACTCTACACTGGTGCTGTATTAAATGTGCCCGTCACCTCGTCTTGGGTCCTCTGCTTGAGCATACTTATGATGACTTACACATACCTTAAATAGAATAGGGCCAGGGCACCTGGGTGGCTAGGTTGGTTAAGCGTCTGACTCTTGGTTTCGGCTCAAGTCATGATCTCATGGCTTCACGGGTTTGAACCCTGCATGGGGCTCTGCGCTGGCAGCATGGAGCCTGCTTGGGATTCTCTCTCTCTCCCTCTTCTCTACCCCTCCCCCAGTCACACTGTCTCTCTCAAAATAAATAAACTTAAAAAAAAAAAAAAAACAAATAGAATAGGGCCATTAGGTGCTATAGGTTAGAAACAAGATAATGAGGTTCCAGATGCTGAGCTGATATTGTAATGGGGTCTTTGGAGGGCTTCACATGATCAACAGAATGCAGGAGAGGTGATGTTATGTTACTTCTGAGATAAAGTTATGGAAGATCTCAGCTTCCATCTTGGTCTCTCACTCTCAGATTCTTTGCTCTGGGAGAATCCATGCTGTGAGCAGCCTTTGGAGAGGTCCAAAGCCAAGGAACTGAATTGTGCTAACAACCATGTGAATGATTTCGGAAGTGGATCATTGATGCCCATTTGAGTCTTCACATAACTGCAGCCTTAGCTGAACACTTTATAACCTCAGAGACCCTGAGCCTCAACCACCCAGCTAAATTGCTCTCAAATTTCTGACCCTCCAAAATAAATATTCGTTGTTTTATGCTGCTATTTGGTGGTGGTGGTGGCACTTTGTTATGCAGGAATAAATAACTATAATGAAAACATGAACATTAATGTAGTCACCAGTCAGCTTAAAAAAAAAAAATTAACAATGTTTGAAGCCTCATACCTCATGTGCGCATCTAATTCAATCTGCATCTCTCAGGCTGAGGCTGGAGCAAGTTCTCTGCCTTCAAAGGCTCGTGTGATTAGAGTCTGTCCACCCAGGTGACCTAAGATAGCCTCCCTATGTTAAGGTCCATATCTTTACATCTGTAAAGTCCCCATGTAGTGGAATATCCATGGGTTCCAGGGAGTAGGAGGCATGGACACCATTCTGCCTACCATATGTATGTATATATCTCTAAGCAATACATAAATGAATTTTTTTACTATTAAATATCTTTTGATATATGTTGCAACCTGAGTTTTCTGTTTAATATTTTGTGCAATTTATGTTGATGAATAATTCACTCATTTTCACTGATATATTCCACTATTAATTTATCCATTTTTTGGACCAGTTAATTTGGTCAAGGTTGCTTCCGGCTTTTCCTATTATGGATAATGCTTTTGTATTTTGTTGTTGCTGTAAAATATTTTTGTATATGCCCGTTGGTGTTCTAGTATCAATATCTAGAAGTGGAGTTTCTAGATAATACAGTATTATTATCTTTCACCCTACTTGATAATGCCAAATTGCTTTGCAGAAAAGTTGAGCCAGTTTACATTCTAACAGCAGTGTTCCCTAGTCGCATATCTTCACTGATACTTGGGATTGTCAGACTTCGTAGTTTTCTAAAATGAGATCCCATTTGAGTCGTGATTTGCATTTTCCTAATAATATGGTAATATTATGGTAATTTTTCTCTATTGTCATTTAAGCATTTTTTTATTAAAAATTTTTTAAGTTTTATTTATTTTTAGAGATAGAGAGCATGAGCAATGGAGGGGCAGAGAGAGGGAGGGAGAGAATCCCAAGCAGGGTCTGCACGGTCAGTGCAGAGTCCAATGTGGGGCTTGAACACATGAACCACAAGATCCTAACCTGAGCTGAAATCCAAGAGTTGGATACTTAACTCTTGAGCCACCTGAGCCACCCAGTCATCCCTCGAGTCTTCCTATTCTTGAACATTCTTGAGTAACCCCTCTAAGTCCTTAAAATGTCTTTTAATCAAATTTTTTAAATGTATGCATGCTAGTCTTGTGTGTACGTTAGATTCACTTCACAGTGACTATTTTTTCATTGTAAATGGTTTTATTAAAACAAGTTTTCTTCTTTTGGTGAACTAGTGCATAGAAATACAAATAAGTTTTGAGTATTGATCTTATAGGCAACCACTTTCCTAAGCTCTTTATTTTTTTTAATGTTTATTTTTGAGAGAGAGAGAGAAACAGAGCATTAGGAGAGGGACAAAGAGAGAGACACAGAATCTGAAGCAGGCTCCAGGCTCTGAGCTGTCAGCACAGAGCTCGATGCGAGGCTCAAACTCACAAACTGTGAGATCAAGACCTGAGCCAAAGTTGGGTGCTCAACCAACTGAGCCACCCCACTAAGCTCTTTATTATTGCTAAAATTTTCTCTGTACTTTTTTGGGGTTTTCTTGGTAACTGATCATATCACCTGCTAATAATCTCAATTTTGTTCGTTTCCTATCCTTTTTCATTTATTTTTCTTATTTTGCTGGCTGGAACTTCCAGCGGCAGTGTTGAATAGGAGTGGTGATAGGTGGCATCTTTGTCTTGTTCTTGATTTTTAAAGGGGATATTTCCAGAGTTTCTCCTCAAGAATATTTGTCGTAATTTTTGGTATAAAGGTCAAATCAGGTTAAGGAAGTTCTTACTCATCCTAGTTTTCTAAGAGTATTAAATTAAAAAAAATTTTTTTTCTACATCTGTTGAGGTGATAATGTGGTGGGGGATTTGGGGCCTTTAATCTATTAGAATGATAAATGGAATTTATAGATTTTTCTATTAAACCATGCTTACACTCCTGGGATAAACTCAACTTGGTCATGGTGTATCATCTGTTTTATATATACTGCTAGACTTAGTTTGTTGAAGTTTTATTTTTTTTTTATACGATCCTTATCTGGTTTTGTTATTAAGGTTGTACTTGCCTCATACAATTAGTTGGGAAAGAATCATCTCTTCTTCTTGGGCATACGCTATTGGTAACAATCTGACTGAAAACTGGCCAGTAGAATGTGAAGTGAGTTAAGCTGTTTCCAGTTCTGGTTCATAAGAATCTCCCATGCATAATCTACCATTCTTTTCTTTCCCTAACCATGTTTACTTAAAAGCTGAATGTGATAGTGGTACAAAATAGAAGAACCCTGAGTCTCTGTGTGGAACAGAGCACTCTCCACCCCCTAGACAAACATGTTACACTATAAAATGAACAAGCAATAAAAAACTTGTATTGTGTGTCACTAATAAAGAACTTGGTACATTGAAGTGGACTGACATTTTGATAAAATCCTAAGAGATGTCATATTGGGTTAGTCATTTAGGGGTTAGGGAAAGGTGAAGAAACAATAACAGAAACCGAATAGATGGTAACCTATGTTGTACTTTGGCAAAATAATGGATTAAACTGTGATTGACAACATTTAAGTACCAGCTGAGCTTTAGGAGAAGAGGTTGGTAAACTGTGACCGTAGTGTATGTTGATCGTTGACTACATTTGGCAGTGTTATAGGAAAAAACATACTGGTTTACAGGAAATAATGGAAAGTCACAGGGAGTCTAAAAATGCAAGGTACTGAATGATTGAAAAGCCTCTAGATCTCAAATAGTAAGTAATAACACAGTCTTTTTTTTTTTTTTTTTTTACGTTTATTTTATTTTGGGGACAGAGAGAGACAGAGCATGAACGGGGGAGGGGCAGAGAGAGAGGGAGACACAGAATCGGAAACAGGCTCCAGGCTCCGAGCCATCAGCCCAGAGCCTGACGCGGGGCTCGAACTCACGGACCGCGAGATCGTGACCTGGCTGAAGTCGGACGCTTAACCGACTGCGCCATCCAGGCGCCCCAACACAGTCTTATTAAGACTGGATCAAGAGTGCTATCTTCCCATCCAGTTTCCACCACTTAATTGAGAGAAAGGCACAGGTGTAAAGGTAAGTCACAAAGCAGGCTTGAGAACTATGCCTAGGAACAAATAAGTTGGATGTCATGTTTGGCACAAGGGACTGTCAGCAAATGGATCAGAAACCTATTGTTTGAGGAAATCTATTGTCAAAGAAACCCAGTGTCCCCTCCCCCTTCCTCTCCCTCCCTCCACCTCCGCAAAAACAAAACAAAAACCCCTGTGACTCTTGAACTCTTGAATGTGCCTTAGAACAGCCCTGGGTGGGTAGGGAGCCGATGGCAAAAATTTCTTGGCCCCTAAGATGTTCTAACTATTGGAGTGTGAACAGAAAGGATGTACGCTATGCCCATAAAAATCTCCCATGGGTCATCCTCCATTCTCTTTTCCTTCTTCATGGTGACTTAGAGGTTATGTGCTGTATGTGACAGTGGCACCAGGTAACACCTATGTCAAATGTGGCCAAGGGGAAGCACAGACATGGCAGGACTGAGTCACAGAGAACAACGCAGGAGACTTCTCCCCAGAGCCACAGCTGCTAGCTACTGCTCTACCACAGCCCTCCATCTCCTCTCCTTCTTGAGATGGCTAATTTTGCAGACCTTGGCAATTAGGCTGGGGTCATGTTAGCGTTCTGGCCATGTCATTAAGGATGAAGTGAGGGAAGTCACTTAGAAAACCAGCCCATAAAAACCTCCCACAGGTCATCCCCCATCCTTGGAAGTTCACGTTAGAGACGGCGGTGTCACAGGAGTAGCAATTCTGGGCTCCTGCATAATTGCCTGCAACAGAGCTCTGCTGTCCCCCTCCCCCCAACCTTTCTGGACCGTGATCTGAGCAAGCAATCACTTTTATTTCATTAAGCCATACAGATTTGGAGATTGCTACAGCGTTAGCTTACCCTTGCTACTACAGGCGCTCTTTCTCGATTCTCTAGAAGAAATTGTATAAAACTGAAATAATCTTTTCTTTGGAAATTTTGAAAAACTCACCTGTAAAACCATCTGTGCCTGAACTTTTAAACTTTTTTCAGGGGCTGTTCATAATAAGCATGTAATTATTCAGGCTTCTTAGTTCTCATTAGTTTTCCTCCAAGACCAGTAGCATCAATGTCATTTGGTATGTCAGTTTCTTGTGGCTGCTGTAACAAATTATGATAAATGTGGTGGCTTCCCACAATTTATATTCCCTCATAGTTCTGGAGCCCTGGAGTCTGAAATCAGTTTCAAATCTGAGCCAAAATCAAGGTGACAACATGGCCATGCTTCCTCCAGAGGCCTTAGGGGAGGATCTGTTCTCACCTCTTCCAGACAAGGTTGCTGCTGGCATTCCAGGCACTCTGATCTCTGCCTCCATGGTCACAGAACCTTCTCCTCTCTGGTCGTATCTTCCTTTTCCTCTTGTATGGATACTTGGGACTGCATTTAGGGCCCACACGGATAATCCAGGAGTCTCCCCATCTCAAGATCCTTTAAATACATCTTTAGCCTTATAAAGTAACATTCACCCTTCCATCTAGGTACTAATTTACAGGTTCCAGGGATTACAGCCTGATATCTTTGGGGACAATTATTTAAATCTACCACACCTGGGAACTTGTTAGGATACAAATCTCAAATCGTGGTGAATAAGAAAGTCCAACGGTGTTTTAACAGGAATCTTGTGGTTTAACAAGGCTCCCAGGTGATTCCAGGTGAGCGCTGAAGTTTGAGAACCATTGCTCTAGGATGTTGTCCATTTCATCTCCATTTAAAAATTATTGGCATCAGGGCACCTGGGTGGCTCAGTAGGTTGAGCATCCGACTTCGGCTCAGGTCATGACCTCACAGTTCACAAGTTTGAGCCTGGCGTCGGGCCCTGTGCTGACAGCTCAGAGCCTGGAGCCTGCTTCGGATTCTGTGTCTCCCTCTCTCTCTGCCCCTCCCCTGCCTCACACTATGTCTCTCAAAAAACAAATAATAAAAGAAAAACTTACTGGCATCAAAGTGTTCATAATATCATCTTCTCATTTGTGCCTTTTCTTTGTATCAATATAAACAGATTTTCATCTGTTCAAATTTCACCTTTTGACATTGTCTATTAAAATTGACTTTTGTACTTATCTTTATTATAGTTCCCATTTTCTACCTGAACTTATTCTAACTTATCAAACTGGATACTTGGTATATTAATTCTGAGTGTTTCTTTCTCTTTCTTTCTTTCTTTCTCTCTCGGTCTCTTTTTTCTTTTCCTTTCCTTTCCTCTCCTCTCTTCTTTTTTCTTTTCTCTTTCCTTTCCTTCCCTTCCCTTCCCTCCCCTTTCCTTTTCTTCCCTTTCCTCCCCTCCCCTCCTCTTTTCTTCCCTTCCCTCCCCTCCCCTCCTCTTTTCTTTTCTTTTAAATAAGCACTTAATGGGGAGCCTTGGTGGCTCAGTTGGTTGAGCATCTGACCTCAGCTCAGGTCGTGATCTCACAGTTTGTAGGTTCAAGCCTGCGTCAGGCTCTGTGCTGACAGCGGGGAGACTGGAGCCTGCCTTGGATTCTGTGTCTGTCACTCTCCCCCTTGCACTTTCTCTCAAAAATAAATGAACATTAAAATAAATTTTCTTAAGCACTTAAGGCTGTAAATTTCCTTCTCAATTTTACTTCCACTGCATTCCCTAAATTCTGATACTGAAATTTTCTTATCATTCAGTAATTTAAAAAGTGCCATCATTGTTTGACCTATCAATTATTCAGAAGCAGATTTTAAGTTTTGCAAATGTATGAAGTTTTATATCATTTACTTAAACATTTTAAAATGTCTATTCATTTTTGAGAGAGGGACAGAGTGCAAGAGGGGGAGGGGCAGAGACAGAGGGAGACACAGAATCGGAAGCAGGCTCCAGAGCAGCTGTAACAAAGCACCACAAAGCAGGTGCCCTGGAGGAACAGGAACGTATCCTCTCAGACTCCTGTTGGGCTAGAGATCCAAGTGAAGGTGTCAGCAGGGCCATGCTCTCTGTGAAGCCTCTAGGGAAGAATCCATTCATTTTTATTTTTTTTAATGTTTATTTATTTATTGAGAGAGAGAGAGAGAGAAAGAGAGAGAACATGAGTGGGGGAGGGGCAGGGACACAGAGGGAGAGAGAGAGAATCCCAAGCAGGTTCCACGCTGTCAGCGCAGAGCCCAACTCAGGGCTCAATCTCACGAACCATGAGATCATGACCTGAGCCAAAACAAGAATTGGCCACTCAACCAACTCAGCCATCCAGGTGCCCCAGGAAGAATCCTTTCTTGCTTGTAGCTTCTGGTGGTTGCTGGCAATCCTTAGCACTGCTGGGTTTGAGGACACATCACTACTAATTTCCGCCTCATCTTCACATGGCATTTTCCATAGCTGTGTCTCTACATCCAAATTTCCCTCTTCTTACAAGCACACCAGTCATATTGGACTTAGGGCCCAATCTAACCCAGTATGATGTCCTCTTAACTTTTAATTAATTAATTTATGAAATTTATTGTCAAATTGGTTTCCATAACAACACCCAGTGCTCATCCCAACAGGTGCCCTCCTCAGTGCCCATCACCCACTTTCCCCTCCCCTCCACCCCCCATCAACCCTCAGTTTATTCTCAGTATTTGAGAGTCTCTTACAGTTTGCCTCCTTCCCTCTCTGTAACTTTTTTTTTCCCCCTTCTCCTCCCCCTTGGTCTTCTGTTGAGTGTCTCAGGATCCACATATGAGTGAAAACATATGGTATCTGTCTTTCTCTGCCTGATTTATTTCACTTAGCATAACACTCTCCAGTTCCATCCAAGTTGCTACAAATGGCCAGATTTCATTCTTTCTCATTGCCAAGTAGTATTCCATTGTATATATAAACCACATCTTCTTTATCCATTCATTAGTTGATGGACATTTAGGCTCTTTTGATAATTTGGGTATTGTTGAAAGTGCTGCTATAAACATTGGGGTACAAGTGTCCCTATGCATCAGAACTGCTGTATCCCTTGGGTAAATTCCTAGCAGTGCTATTGCTGGGTCATAGCGTAGAACTATTTTTAATTTTTTGAGGAACCTCCACACTGTTTTCCAGAGCGGCTGCACCAGTTTGCATGCCCACCAACAGTGCAAGAGGGTTCCCGTTTCTCCACATCCTCTTCAGCATCTATAGTCTCCTGATTTGTTCATTTTGGCCACTCTGACTGGTGTGAGGTGATATCTGAGTGTGGTTTTGATTTGTATTTCCCTGAAGAGGAGCAATGTTGAGCATCTTTTCATGTGCCTGTTGGCCATCTGGATGTCTTCTTTAGAGAAGTGTCTATTCATGTTTTCTGCCCATTTCTTCACTGGATTATTTGTTTTTTCGGGTGTGGAGTTTGGTGAGCTCTTTATAGATTTTGGATACTAGCCCTTTGTCCGATATGTCATTTGCAAATATCTTTTCCCATTCTGTTGGTTGCCTTTTAGTTTTGTTGATTGTTTCCTTTGCAGTGCAGAAGCTTTTTATTTTCATGAGGTCCCAATAGTTCATTTTTGCTGTTGTTTCCCTTGCCTCTGGAGACATGTCAAGTAAGAAGTTGCTGTGTCAGAGGTCAAAGAGGTTTTTGCCTGTTTTTCCTCTAGGATTTTGATGGTTTCCTGTCTCACATTCAGGTCTTCATCCATTTTGAGTTTATCTTTGGGAATGGTATCAGAAAGTAGTCTAGTTTCATTCTTCTGCATGTTGCTGTCCAGTTCTTCCAGCACCATTTGTTAAAGAGACTGTCTTTTTTCCATTGGATATTCTTTCCTGCTTTGTCAAAGATTAGTTGGCTATAAATTTGTGGGTCAAATTCTGGACTCTATATTCTATTCCAATGGTCTATGTGTCTGTTTTTGTGCCAGTACCAGACTGTTGTGATGATTACAGCTTTGTGGTAGAGGCTAAACTCTGGGATTGTGATGCCTCCCGCTTGGGTTTTCTTCTTCAATATTACTTTGGCTATTCGGGATCTTTTGTGGTTCCATACAAATCTTAGAATTGCTTGTTCTAGCTTTGAGAAGAATGCTGGTGCAATTTTGATTGGGATTGCATTGAATGTGTACATTGCTTTGGGTAGTATTGACATTTTAACAATATTTATTCTTCCAATCCATGAGCATGGAATGTTTTTCCATTTCTTTGTATCTTCTTCAATTTCCTTCATAAGCTTTCTATAGTTTTCAGCATACAGATCTTTTAAATCTTTGGTTAGGTTTATTCCTAGGTATTTTATTATTCTTGGTGCAATTGTGAATGGGATCAGTTTCTTTATTTGTCTTTCTGTTGCTTCATTATTAGTGTATAAGAATGCAACTGATTTCTGTACATTAATTTTGTATCCTGAGACTTTGCTGAATTCATGCATCAGTTCTAGCAGACTTTTGGTGGAGTCTATCGGGTTTTCCATGTCATCTGCAAAAAGTGAAAGCTTGACTTCATCTTCGCCAATTTTGATGCCTTTGATTTCCTTTTGTTGTCTGATTGCTCGTGCTAGAACTTCCAACACTATGTTAAACAACAGCAGTGAGAGTGGACATCCCTGTTGTGTTCCTGATTGCAGGGATAAAGCTCTCAGGCTTTCCCCATTAAGGATGATATTAGCTGTGGGCTTTTCATAAATGGCTTTTATGATGTTTAAGTATGTTCCTTCTATCCCGACTTTCTTGAGGGATTTTATTAAGAAAGGATGCTTTATTTTGTCAAATGCTTTTTCTGCATCGATTGACAGGATCATATGGTTCTTATCTTTTCTTTTATTAATGTGATGTATCACACTGATTGATTTGCGAACACTGAACCAGTCCTGCAGCCTAGGAATAAATCACACTTGATCATGGTGAATAATTCTTTTTATATGCTGTTGAATTCAATTTGGTAGTATCTTGTTGAGAATTTTTGCAACCATATTCATCAGGGATATTGGCCTGTAGTTCTCTTTTTTTTGGGTCTCTGTCTGGTTTGGGAATCAAAGTAATGCTGGCTTCATAGAATGAGTCTGGAAGTTTTCCTTCCCTTTCTATTTTTTTGGAACATCTTTAGAAGGATAGGTATTATCTCTGCTTTAAATGTCTGGTAGAATTCCCCAGGGAAGCCATCTGGTCTTGGACTCTTATTTGTTGGGAGATTTTTGATAACTGATTCAATTTCTTCACTGGTTATGGGTCTGTTCAAATTTTCTATTTCTTCCTGTTTGAGTTTTAGAAGTGAGTGGGTGCTTAGGAATTTGTCCATTTCTTCCAGGTAGTCCAGTTTGTGACATAATTTTTCATAGTATTTCCTGATAATTTCTTGTATTTCTGAGGGATTGGTTGTATTAATTCCATTTTCATTCATGATTTTATCTATTTGGGTCCTCTCCCTTTTCTTTTTGAGAAGCCTGTCTAGAGGTTTATCAATTTTATTTTTTCAACAAACCAACTCTTGGTTTCATTGATCTGCTCTACAGTTTTTCCAGATTCTATATTGTTTATTCCTGCTCTGATCTTTATTATTTCTCTTCTTCTGCCGGGTTTGGGGTGTCTTTGCTGTTCTGCTTCTATTTCCTTTAGGTGTGCTATTAGATTTTGTATTTGGGATTTTTCATGTTTTTTGAGATAGGCCGGGATTGCAATGTATTTTCCCTTCAGGAATGCCTTTGCTGCATCCCAAAGCGTTTGGATTGTTGTATTTTCATTTTCATTTGTTTGCATATATTTTTAAATTTCTTCTCTAATTGCCTGGTTGACCCATTCATTCTTTAGTAGGATGTTCTTTAACCTGCATGCTTTTGGAGGTTTTCCAGACTTTTTCCTGTGGTTGATTTCAAGTTTCATAGCATTGTGGTCTGAAAGTGTGCATGGTATGATCTCAATTCTTTTATACTTATGAAGGGCTGTTTTGTGACCCAGTATGTGATCTGTCTTGGAGAATGTTCCATATGCACTTGAGAAGAAAGTATAGTCTGTCGCTTTGGGATGCAGAGTTCTAAATATATCTGTCAAGTCCATCTGATCCAATATATCACTCAGGGCCTTTGTTTCTTTATTGATTCTCTGTCTAGATGTTCTATCCATTGTTGTAAGTGGAGTATTAAAGTCTCCTGCAATTACCACATTCTTATCAATAAGGTTGCTTATGTTTGTGATTGTTTTATATATTTGGGGGCTTCTGAATTCAGTGCATAGACATTTATAATTGTTAGCTCTTCCTGATGGATAGACCCTGTAATTATTATATAATGCCCTTCTTCATCTCTTGTTACAACCTTTAATTTAAAGTCTAATTTGTCTGATATAAGTATGGTTTTTCCAGCTTTCTTTTGACTTCCAGTAGCATGATGGATAGTTCTCCATCCCCTCACTTTCAATCTGAATGTGTCCTCAGGTCTAAAATGAGTCTTTTGTAGACAGCAAATAGATGGGTCTTATTATTTATTTATTTTTTTTATCCATTTGGATACCCTATGTCTTTTGGTTGGAGCGTTTAGGCCATTTACATTCAACATTATTATTGAAAGATATGGGTTTAGAGTCATTGTGATGTCTGTAGGTTTCATGCTTGTAGTGATGTCTCTGGTACTTTGTGGTCCTTGCAACATTTCACTCACAGAATCCCCCTTAGGATCTCTTGTAGGGCTGGTTTAGTGGTGGTGAATTCCTTCAGTTTTTGTTTGTTTGGGAAGACCTTTATCTCTCCTTCTATTTTGAATGACAGACTTGCTGGATAAAGGATTCTTGGCTGCATGTTTTTCTCTGTTCATCACATTGAAGATTTTCCTGCCTTTCCTTTCTGGCCTGCCAAGTTTCAGTAGATAGGTCTGCTACTACCCTTATGTGTCTACCTTTGTATGTTAAGACCCGTTTATTCCTAGCTGCTTTCAGAATTCTATCTTTACCCTTGTATTTTGCCAGTTTCACTATGATATGTTGTGCAGATCGATTCAAGTTACATCTGAAGGGAGTTCTCTGTGCCTCTTGGATTTCAATGCCTTTTCCTTCCCCAGATCGGGGAAATTCTCAGCTATGATTTGTTCAAGTACACGTTCAACCCCTTTCTCTCTCTTCTTCTTCTTCTGGAATTCCTATGATATTGATATTGTTCCATTTGATTGCATCACTTAGTTCTCTAATTCTCCCCTCATACTCCTGGATTTTTTTTTATCTTTTTCTCAGCTTCCTCTTTTTCCATAATTTTATCTTCTAATTCACCTATTCTCCCCTCTGCCTCTTCAATCCATCCTGTGGCTGCCTCCATTTTATTTTGTACCTCATTGATAGCATTTTTAATTCATCATGACTATTTTTTAGTCCCTTGATCTGTAGCAATAAATTCTCGGCAGTCCTCTATGCTTTTTTCAAGCCCAGCAATTAATTTTATGACTATTACTCTAAATTCTTGTTCTGTTATATTGCTTAAATCGGTTTTGATCAATTTATTAGCTGTCGCTACTTCCTGGAATTTCTTTTGAGGAGAATTCTTCCATTTTGTCATTTTGGCTAGTTTTCTGTCCCTTACACGTTTTAAAAGCTTGTTGTGAGCACCTGTGAGCACTGCTATATTAAAGGAAGGTCATACACGTCCTGGGCCTGGCCCTTCAGGAGGTGTTTTCTCGGGGATTGTTACTTGCTCTCTGTTGTTGTGACTTTGGTTATCTTATTACCCTACTCGTAGTGATATTTTGGACCCTCCACCAGGTGTGCTTTGATTTGTTCCTTGGAGTATCCCTGTAAAGGAAAACAGATAGACAAACAGGAGACAAAAACATGCAAACACACAAATAACACAAACAAACAAATAAACAAAAACAAAAACCTAAAGACTAAAAAAAAACCCCCAAACACCGACTACAAGTACAGAAGAGGGTGGAGGCGGTGCCATGGAAGAGAACATACAAAGAGAGAAATGACAGGAGCGGGGGAGAAAAGAAAAAATAAACATTGACTAGGCAGAGAGACTAAAAGGCTTAATCCGGAGAGAGAGAAAGGAAAATAAAGAAGGAGGCGGGGAAAACGAAATGAAGATACGATTACCCAGACAGAGAAACTCTACGGCTTGATTATTCCAGAGAGAAAGGTGGTAAAGAAGGAGGTGTAGAACATGTGTCAAGACAACGGATTAAATTTGTCTGTTTAGACAGACCAATAACCTGAGTAACCAGCCTAGGGGAGAGAAGAGATAAGGAGGCGAAATGGGCGGATGTTGGGGGGGGAGAATATATCTGTATATCCAGAATTGACCCAGAGTTAATCCAGGCAATGCTGCAAGGCTGGTCGGGAGGAGCTGTCCGCAGGGTCGGTGCCCCTCGGGTGGGTAAGCAGTTACCCAGTGCAAGGGGGCAGGGTTTGGCGTATTCTGAACCCACCTCTACTGTGGACCCGGGAGTGATCCCTGAGGCCCCGCCTTGGTCGTGGTGGGGGGTGGGGAATGGAATGGTGATCCCCAGTCTCTTCTCCGTGGAGCCCACCCGGTGGACTCCGTTTGAGTCGTCCGCACTGTGCGGCGGGCGCAGAAGGGGAGGTCCTTCTCGCTTGGCCAACTCCCCTGACCGTGCACTTGGCTGGGATTCAAAGTCCTGCTCCGTGCGCTCTGGCGCTGGGAAAGCGCCTCTCAGTGCGCGATGTGTGGCCCCGGCTGGCTTTGTCTGTGCCGCCACACTTCTGGGAGGACCGACTTCTCCTACTGCGGACTCAGAGCCGCTGCCCCCACCGCGAGCCCCCAGGGTGGCAGACGCAGGCAGTTCTGTGCTATGGCGCAGTCCTCCAGGGAGGGAACCGCTTTCTCCAGCTGTGGACTGAGCCCCCGACCTACCACCGCACCCAGGCCCAGCTCCCCTCCTCCCCAGGGGCGCGAACAGGGAGCCAGCCCCAGTCCGAAGAAAGCCCCCCAGTTAGAGATCGGATCCCTCTCAGCCTCAGTCCGAGGTCTCTCTCCTGGCCAGATAGGGTCCTGCACTTTCCCAGCCACTGTTTCTCTTCTTCCCTCTGTCTCTCTGCAAAGGGGGTCCCTCCACTCCATGCCCATGCAGCCTTTTTTATCTCCCCCAGTTTGCAGTTACCCACCTATCTTTTTTCCAGCTTTCCCATTTTCTTCCTAGTAGATTCAGTCTCTTTTCCTCCCAGACTCTGGTATTCAGAGTCCTTTGGCTTCTACACTTCTTTGTTTGAGAACATAGGAAGCATGGATTCCCCCTACTTCTCTACCATGTTGCCCCCTCCTTACCTTAATGTCCTCTTAACTGGATTACATCTGCAGAGACCCTCTTTCCAAATAAGATCGCACTGATAGGTTCTGGTTGGACATGAATTGGGAGCGGGGCCGGGGGTGGGGGGTGGTGAGAACTATTCAACCCAGTACAGTCAACTATTAATGTAGCTATCTCACCTTGTGGGTTTGTCTGATGTATCTTCCTCCATCCCTCTATTTCCAGTCTTAAAATGTACTTACACTTCAAGTCTTTTATCATCACTATAATTGAAATTAAAAAAAAAAATCAGTCATAATATCTATTTACATATCTTCCTTCCATTATTTGGATAATGGAGGTATTCTAAATTATATCACTTTATCTTTTTTTTTTTTTTCTTTAAAGATTTTATTTTCAAGTAATCTCTGCACCCAAGATGGGGCTCGAACTCACAACCCTGAGATCAAGAGTTGCATGCTTGTACTGCCTGAGCCAGCCAGGCACCCCCTATCACTTTACCTTTGGATTCGCCCCCTTTTCTTATTTTTTTTAATTAGGCTTTTTGCTTTCTAATTTGCTGCTTACCTCTCCTGTTTCTACTATTTTCATAGTTGCCCTTGAACTCTGACCATACTGTATTGGTTTCCTAGGGTTACTGGAACAAATTACCACAACTTCAGTGATTTAGAACAACAGATATTTACCCTCTCACAGTTCTGGAGGCCAGAAGTCTGTAATGGGTTTCTCTGGTCCAAGACCAAAGTGTCAGCAGGGCCTGACTCCCTTGGGAGGCTCTAGGGGAGAATCATTTCCTTGCCTTTTTTAGCTTCTAGAGCTCATTCCTTGCATTCCTTGGCTTGTGGTCCCTTGCTCCTTCTTCAAAGTCAGCAGCATGATCATAATACCCTCTCCTCTTTTGATTTAAAATCTCCCTCTTCCTGTCTTTTATAAGACACTTGTGATTCTACTCAGGGCTCATCTGGATAATCTAGGGTAATCTCCCCATCTCAAAATCCTTAATCATATCTGTGAAGTTCCTTTTGCCATATAAGGTAACATTCACAGGGCTCTAGGGATTAGAACATGGATATCTTGGGGGCTATTATTGAGCCTACCACACATGCATATCAAAATTAAGTCATATCTTTACCTCCTGAACAATAATACAAAGAGGACTTAGAATACTTTCACCCTTAACAAATGCCCTAGTTAATTTATATGCAACTGTTTTCAGTATTTTAGTTATTATTTTCAAACCACAGAAACCACACTATAATTATTAATAGTATTTTATATAATGTTTGTTTGCATTTATATACATATTTTCCATTTTATTTGTCATCAGTAATTCTTCCATTTGAGACTTTTGGGATGTTTTTCCTTTCTCCTGAAATACGTCTTTTAAAAGTTTCTTTATTGTAGATCTCTTGTTGGTAAACTCTGTCATTTTTATCTCTAAATATTACTTTTAAAAACCATTCATTTGTGGGGCACTTGGGTGGCTCAGTCAGTTAAATGTCTGACTCTTAGTTCTGGTTCAGGTCATGACCCCAGAGTTGTGGGATCCAGCCCCCCCCCCCCCCACAACCCCCCCATTGGGTTTTGTGATGACAGCACCAGCCTGCTTGAGATTCTCTCTCTCCTTCAGTCTCTCTCCCCCGCTTGTGTGTACTCTCTCAAAAAACAAAACAAAAAAACAGCAACAACAAAACTAAACCTTCATTTGTGCAAGTTTTGTTGGAACAAAATAGATAGACTGTTAGTCCCAACACTTTGAGGATGTTATCCCACTAGCCTCCGGCTTTCATTTGTTGTGAGGCTGTTCAAGAGATCTGTTGTTACTTTATAGTTTCTTTGTAGCAATGTTGGCAAACATATTAAAGGGACAAATAGTAATACTTTGTGGTTTGTGGGCCATATGGTTTCTGGGATCTAAGCTGTAACTACTCAATTCTGTCACTAGAGGCCAAAGCAGCCCCACCCAACACATAAGTGAACTGGCATGGCTGTGTTCTAATATCTTAGTGATGAAAACGTTTGCCAGCCCCTGCTGGAGAGTGAGTTATACCTTCCCTTCGATTAAAGCCTTTTTTTTTTTTTAATGTTAATTTTTTATTTTTGAGAGAGAGAGAGAGAGAAACAGAGAGAGAGAAACAGCATGCAAGCAGGGGAGGGGCAGGGAGAGACAGAGACACAGAATCTGAAGCAGTCTCCAGGCTCTGAGCTGTCAGCACAGAGCCCAACGCAGGGCTCGAACTCATGAACCACGAGATTATGACCTAAGCCGAAATCGGACACTTTACCAACTGAGCTATCCAGGCATCCATCCCTCCTTGATTACCTTTTAAGAGCTCTTTGCCTTTGATGTTTTGAAATGTCACTGCTATATGTCTAGCATATTTTCTTTTTGTTTGTGCTTCTAGAATCTATCTTCTTTTTTAAAAGTCAATTCTGGAAAAATATTACCCATGATCTTTCCAAATATTGCCTTTCTTACATACTTTTCGGGACTCTTGTTTTGCCAGACCTTTTCATTCTATCCTTCATAATCATTATTGCTCCTTCATGTTTTCCTTTGGTCTCTGTGGGTGGCACTATATGAATTTTTCTCCAGTTCACTAATTCTATTTTTAGCTATTTATCCTGTCCATGGTGGGTTTTGATTTTATGAATTCTGCTTCTCATTTTTAGAAAATAACTTCTGGAAAAATTGTTCTTATTTAAGATAAGATAAACTTGTTGGTATATATTTATCAGAAAATGCAAACGCATGTGCACTGGAAGATACAAATGTGGTCACAACAGAAAAAAAGTAGAAGGAATCCAAATGTTCAACAGTAGAATAGATAAATTTTGATATAGTCATATGATAGAAATAATAAGGATGAATATACAAAAAATGAAAATGAACAAATCGTTGCCATAGACAACTGCACAGAAGAATCTCATAAAAACACTATTGAGTGAAAGAATTCATGACTCATGGACATAGGTTCAAAGGAGGAAGACCTAATCTATAGTATAAGGAACGTAACAGAATTCTAAGATGGCCTGCAAGGTTCACTCCGACTGCTGTACATGCACTGTGTTATCCCCACGCTCTGACTGTGGGTAGGACTTGTGGATACGACTTGATTTCTCCCCTGTCATTACGTTACATTAAATGGCAATGGCAAAAAATTTTTGCAGTTGTAATTAACATCCCTCAACAGTGGAGTCTGAATTAATTAATTAAAAGGAACACTGGAGTGCCTGGGTGGCTCAGTCGGTTAAGCATATGACTTCAGCTCAGGTCATGATCTTGCAGTTCGTGGGTTTAAGCCCCGCGTGCGGCTCTGTGCTGACAGCTCAGAGCCTGGAGCCTGCTTCAGATTCTCTGTCTCCCTATCTCCCTGCCCTTCCTCCACTCATGCTCTGTCTCTTGCTCTCTTAAAAATAAACATAAAAAAAATAAAAGGGGGGTGCCTGGGTGGCTCAGTCAGTTGAATGTCCGACTCCGGCTCAGATCGTGATCTCACAGTTCATGAGTTTGAGCTCCGCATCGGGCTCTGTGCTGATAGCTCAGAGCCTGGAGCCTGTTTTGGATTCTGTGCCTCCCTCTCTGCACCCATCCACTGCCCCCCATGCTCTTTCTCAAAATTAAATAAACATAAAATAATTTTAAAAAAATAAAAGGAAGATTATATTGGGTGAACTCGTCCTATCCAGGTGAGCCCTTTAAAAGGGCCTCTAGGCCCTCATGTAGTTTTGAAGGTAGAGAAATTCTACTGCTGGCCATAAAGAAGCAAGTAGCCATTTTGTGAACTGTGGAGGTGATTATGGTACAAAGATCTGAGAGAAGCCTGTAGGTGAGAATTGTCCCTAGCTGACAGCCAGAAAACAGCAGCTTTAGTCCTATAACCACCTGAAAAAGGACCTTGAGCCCTGGATGAGATCATAGCCAGGACCAACACCTTTACTACAGCCTGGAGAGATTCTAAGCAGCGAATCCAGCTCACTATACCCACGGCCCTGACCCAAAGATACTGGGAGACAATACATTTGTGTTGTTTAACACTAACACCAGTAAAGTTACAGTCGTCAGCTATGCAGAAATAAACTAACACAAAAAGCCAGACAATGGTTTCCCTTGGGGAAATCTCCCATTCATGACTGGGAATGAAATCTGGTGTAGCTTCTGGAATGCTGGTAATGTTCTGTTTCTTGATTTGGGTGTAGTATAAATGGATGTTGACTTTATAAAAATCCATCAAACTAGACTATACAGTCTATAAGGTATGTTCCACCTCAATACAAAGTTTACATAAAAAGAAAAATGAAAACAGATGGATATAGACATTGGTATGTATTGTGTTATTTTATATGTAAAGTAATTTTAGTGCACGTATGAATCAACTACACATAGGATGATTTACATTTATTCATAAGGGTTCCTAACATGGCTATGTTTCTCTTCATCTGCTCCTGAGTCATTTCAGTCCTGTCCTAATTTTTCTCTTTTTTCAGTCCTGTCTCAATTTGTATTCCTTTTTCTCCCCAGAAAAAGGAATGAGGGAAAGTATGAAGGAAAAAGAAAAAAAAAAAAAGAACTACAACTAAATTTTGGAATGCAATATTAACAGTTTTAAAATACACTGTGTATTTTTGGTGAGTATAAATTAACACTAATGCACTTCCATGTCTCTATTTCTCATTTTTAAAAGTTGACTTCAATTTGTTCTTTCCAAACAGCATCTTCTTGTGAGCTTTTCTTTGATTATGTTAACTCTTTAAACACGTCAAACGTTCCACAATCTGAACGTAGCAATTCCACTGTTTATATTCCTTAGGTGTCCAATTCTGTTAATTTTTCCTTCTGTTCTCATTGATTGTAGCTTCTCCGTGATCAACAGTTTAGATCATTTTAATGTTAGCTTTTTCACGTTAATGTTGCCGCCTCATATAGATATGAATTAAATCCTACAGCAGAGGGTAGCACAGACCCAGGGTCTGATTTCTCATAGATTATTACTGTTTTTCTTTTCATTCAAGGTACTAAGTTTTTTTTGTTGCTTCCCTTGGGCCAAATGATGCGGTTTTACAGGTCCTCTTTTTTCCTGTATTTAACAGCTCTTTTTGACACAAAAAGAGCTGGATTTGCAACTCTCCTCCTGAAGGCTCAGGGCCATGGTTCTTACTGACCACCAGGATGTAGCATCCACTTTTCACACTAGTATTGTTTTCTCTTGTTTGTAGAAATGCAGGTATTTCCCTGTCTTTAATTATTGTATTAGTCTCCTAGTCACCATGACCCTAGGAGAAATGTATTTTCTCACAGTTCTGGAGCCTGGAAGTCCCAGAGCAAAGCACCGGCAGGTTGGGTTTCTTCCGCAGTCTTTCTCCTCGGCTTGCAGACAGCTACCTTCTCACTGCATCTTGTAAGGTTTTGTTCTGTGTCCAAGCACCAACCACCACCCGCCCCGGTGTCTCCATGTCCAGATTTCCTGTTCTTGTAGGAACCCCAGCCAGACTGGATCAGGGCCCATCTTAACAGCCTCATTTAACCATAATCACCTCTTTAAGGCCCCGTCTCCAAACACAGTCACATTCTGAAGTACTGGGGCCTAGAATGTCAACATATGAATTTTGGGGAGACACAATTTACTCCATAACAACTATACAAGTGAGGTTTTGGAGTTTTTGAAGTTATTTCTATGTTTCTAATTTAAGCTGACAGAAGTCCTCTATGCTAATTTTAAAGTGTTTCAAGCATTATCTGAAAATATTCAAGACCCCACTCCCCAAGCTCACAATAAAGTTCTAAGCTTTTCATAACCTTTTTTTTTTCCCCTGGGATACAAGAGATTGGCTGTAAGATTTCAGATGGCACTATTTCTGGGAAGGAGAATAGATTTTCAGATATTAGACTTAAGTAAATACTAATTTTGGCATCTTTGCTGCTTTCAGCACAAGCAAATGGAAAGAAAGCATCTGGGAATCCGACCTGTGTCTAAGTGCTGCCATACTGGCCTGACCCTTCACTACTGAGCTCCTTTGAACAAGTTATTTAATCTTTCTGAACATCAAAGGTAATTTCACTCCTTCTGTGGATTGTCCTAAGGATTAAATAAGAATGCTATTTAAAACAGTAGTTCTAAAATTTGGTGGGCTACCTTAAGTAACAGGGGGAAGCACATTTTAAACGGTACAGGTTTTGGGTCTGCTCAGCAGAGGGTTCCACGGGTCTGTGGTGGGGCTCAGGAATTTATAATCTTAAAAAGCTTCTCCAAGTGACACTAAACGTAGCCGAATTAAAAATTAATTCTAGATTCTGCTCACTCAGATCCTATAGTCCTGTTCTTTGAGTTTGATAAATATTATTTTAAATGGTATAGAAGTTATGGAAGAAGAGGTTCCTAAACTTAGTAAAGGTAATTTGACATTTCCTAAAAGATGCATGTCAGTTTTTAAATTTTGTTTTCATGTTTTTATTTATTTTTGAGAGGCAGAGCCTGAGCAGGGGAGGGGCAGAGAGAGAGAGAGAGAGAGACACAGAATCCGAAGCAGGCTCCAGGCTCTGAGCTGTCAGCACAGAGCCCGACGTGGGGCTCGGACACACAGGCCATGAGATCATGACCTGAGCCAAAGTCGGGCGCTTATCCAGCTGAGCCACCCAGGCACCCCTTTGTCAGCTTTTAAAAGTGTGATTAACCTAAGAGTTGTGAGTTTGTTTATATACAACTCTCCTTGATCTAAGAAAAAATGTATAGCAGTTTGCAAGATATATTCAAGAAGAAGATAGAAGTATATGACAAAAGCATAAAAGGTAGGAAAAATCTGACCAGTGAGAAACATGGAGGCTGGAGGCATTCTAAATAATAGAAATAGAATGGAGACAATGAGCAAGTGAAAGTAAATTAAAAAAATTTTTAATAATGAAAACCTTCTTAAAATTATACAAGTAACTGGGGTTGTGCAAATAACCCATAAAAGAGTGAAAGTCCCTCTGTTCCTTCCTGCCATTTCCCTTCTGAGACTTCTTTTTTTTTTTAAAGAGCATGTAAGCAGGGGGGAAGGGTAGAGGGAGGCAAGAGAATCTCAAGCAGGCTCCAGGCTCAGCACAGAACTCAACATGGGGCTCAACCCCACGACGCTGGGATCATGACCTGAGCCAAAATCAAGAACCAGACTCTCAACCAATTGAGCCACCCAGGCTCCCCATGAGACTTACTTATATAGACATATAGACATGCCCTCTCTGTTGGTTTTTTAAAATTATACATACAGGATAATACTGTTTTGTAATTTGCTCTTTTTCACTTGATGGTACATTATGAACCCCTTCAGGTTCAGTGTACACAAACCTAACTCATGTTTAGTGGCTGGATAGGTGACTCACATTCAGGTTTTATATGTAAAATACACATAATATATCTCGGATACGCATTTACTTGCACTTATGCAAAAATTTCCATAGACTTGATTCCTGGGTAAAAGGGACTGCTATATCCTTCTACCTTCTTCTATATAACCTGACAATTCTATACTTGTTAACCAAGAAGTGACTTCAGTTTCACAACATGCTGAATATATTCCGCTTCTCTCTCTCCATATATTCATACATACGTTCAACATCATCTATATTATCAATATACGCACATTCAGCACAATACACGGCACTTGGTGAACTTCAGGACTGAGAGGGCTTCTCGGCCTGCTTGCCTGGAAAGTGCCACAGTCCCTTGTAGACCCTTTGTTGTCATTGTCTTCAAAATTTCTTCTAAAATGAAAATTAAAAAAGGTAAAATCGAATTAAAACCATCTGGTGAAGACGGTATGATCACTAAACAGTTTAATAAGATGATAGAGACAGACGATTTGCAAGTTCTCCTCATCTGCGAAAACAATGTATTCCAAGTAAATTTCTATTAAAATGGACTTGAGTCAGATGGGAGCACTCTGTATTTTCAAGGTGTCGCTGAGAGTCTCAATCAGACTGAAAGGCCCTGCCCTGCCGTGGAAGCTACTCCGAACTCAACAGAAACATGAACTACACTTGTCATTACAGCAAGTGATTTGTTCAGCTGCTTGGCTCCAATCTTGGCCTCACACGCTTCCTCTGGGATGAAAAAAGTCAGTGAAGGTGGGCAAATGTATAGTGACAGTACACAGTGGAAGGAAGTAGCTTATCTCTTTTGGGCACATTGAAAAAAGCAACATCTTCCCTTTTGTAAATAAATAATACTAAAGACTGAGTTAAGAAAATGGAGCTACAAACAACCTGAAACAAAACTTAGTCATCATGATGTGATTTAAGGGGCTGAGAACATAAGGTAAAGATAAAAATCAAACTTGTGTACAGAAAGAGAAGAAGGACTCAGGTCAGTTTAGTTACACAGTAATCTAACCAAGATCTCAACATCCATACCATGAGATAGCTTTCATGATGGAACTTCATCTGAACTGAACATTACGTAGCACAACTTGTCAAGGGCATGAAGATTACAAGGGGGAGACAAAATTCAAAATATTCAGGATGAGGTGTTAAAAGAAGAAATTACAGATTTTGTGTCTGAATATTAATTTATTAATTGAGGGAAAAATGCGCCCCCCCCCCTTAAAAAAAAACAACAACAGTACTTTCTAAAACCAAGAAAAACTATGTCTTAAAAATCTCTCTCTTCTTTCAAGATGAATGTTATGTTTGTATGAGCTGTTGTCAGTGATTATATTGACAATATTTCAGGTTACTTTATAAATTATACTCTTTAACATGATTAAATTATGATTTCAGCACAGTCAGTGGTTAAAAGATAAACTGGTCTGTATTACCTGGATTATTTTCTTTAATGGTAACTAAATAGAATAATCCTCTTGGTGACAGAAGATCTGCAGCCAGTGGGAAGAACCTGTCCATGACTTCTCGACCATTTCTGCCACCAGCCCAAGCAGCCTCTACTCCGTGACTTCCCACCTGTGACCATTTAAAAAAGACTTTTGTATCTATTCATTTAGAATCATTTAGAATCACAGTTACATTTAGAATCACAAACAGAATCTTTTTGACAAGTAACATTTACCAAACAAGTACTGTATACACTTTGTATTTTACTGCTGTCCAGGAGGCAGTAAAGTTGAATCTGAGCCCCACCATTTCCTAGCCATGTGATCTTATGTAAATTTGTAATTTTTATGAGTTTCCTCCCTTATCTATAAAACCAGGAAAACAATAGTTTCAACAGTAAAATTATAACAATTATTTTTTTTTCCATTTTTAGGAATAACTGAAGAAATATATTTAAAGTTTGAAAACAGGGCCCTGTACACATCAAGTGCTTAGTAATAGCTGTTACTATTTCTGCAATGCTTATGTTGATAGACATAGGTAATTCTTATACTTAATATAGAACAATCAGGAAGAAACTAAAAGAGAGATCCTATATTATAAAATATCTACTTTGCAGGAAGTTAGTTTCAAAATGCCCCACTGCATCTGGCTCTTTTCTAGGTTAAAGTATGAATCGTATAGACCTTTTTTAAGGAATCCATTTAATATATAAAGGCTCACCAAAGCATTTTCTTCCTGTAACAATCTAATTCTATTGTAGAAGCAAAACCCGTGAGAGTTCATACAGTATTAAAAATCTTTAGATTCTTATTGTATATTGTTTCAAAACTAAAGAATTCAAAAAATATTTTAACCCTAACAATTATTTTCTTTCCATATCTATAGTTTAAATTAATTGTATAAATCATGCCTGTTGCTTTTATTCATATAAAATGGCATGTTTCTCCATTAAAATAAATTTCTTTATGCCTTTAACTATATATATTATTTTGTAAATAAGGGAAATATGTTCATATACCTGCCTTAGAAAGAACTGCACTTTCCCCTTTTACTGTTTTGCTGGTCTGTTCCTCCCTCATCTTATATACACACGTTTTTCCTTTTTGTCCATGTTTTACAAAGACAGGATTATGTTCTACATTCTTGCACCATATCTTGCTTTTGTCAATCATCAACACTTTATGGAGAGCTCTTCATGTGATCAGGTATGGTTCTAATTTACTCTTTTAATGGCTGTCTACGATTTTATAATGGAAAAGTTAGCATATCTTAATGTAGCTATTGATGGGCAGCCAAAGTGTTCATTTACTTACTTTTTTTTGTATCTAATTTAAATTATTCCCATATCTACCATACACTTCTCAATACAATTTCCACAAAGTTAATCATATTGGGAAACTTATCAGTTCCTTCCTCCTGGAGATGTCCCCTTCCTGGCATTCCTAGAATCACCTCTTTTTCTGGGGCTCGTGTGTTCCTCTTCCTTGGTTTACCCCTTTATTTTGGTGGAGCCCATTCCCTGGATGTTTTATCAGGTAAAGTGGTCTGTGGACAGAGTGCATGGTGAATGACAGGTTGTGCCAAGCCTGTCTCCTGTCATTCTCTTCCAGAATGGACCAGGATCTCTCTGTGCTAGACCCTGTTCATACGCCTCCCCAGGGATGCTCAGCCAGGTGTATCTGCTTGCGTTAGAAATGCTCCTACAGGAAGGTCTCCTGGCACCAGGCACATTCTTAAGGCCACAAAGGGAGGGTTTCCACCTTTACAAGGAGGAGTCATGTTTGGTGGTCTGCTGTTTGCCTGCTACCTGAGCCTTGCCAGACCTGCTCCTGTTCCTTCAGAGCTCACAGGTACAAGCCAGAGGTTCCTAACCTCGTGTCTCTAGGTATACTATTAAGCACAGCCAAAATTTTTTATAGACACAAACTTAACTATTATTTTTATATCTCCTGGATCTAACCTCTAAGTCTCTTATCTTTTACTTTCATGATTTCCTTCTTTTTATCTTCATGCTCTATGCACTGAAATCTTTCATCTGGTTTCCAGAACACTAATTCAGGTCTTCACGGAGACCATATTCTCTTTTAATTCCTTTCCTAAGGTTTTATTTTGTAAAATATGTTTTTAGGCTCCAGGAGATCTTCGTTGTGCTGCACTGTGATTCTGCTCCCCAGCTAATAGCTCAGCTCATGGGAATGATGACGCTAGCTCTCTCTGTTGGGACTGCAAAATAGCCCAAGGTGCTGTCTACACTCAATTATCTGTATGTCCCAGCAGCTGTAAGGCTCAGGAGAAGCAAGTACATAGCTCAGTCATGGGAATGTGGAAGAAAGGAAGCCTGTTTGCATCCCCATGTTTCCAGAATCTCCTCTGCATTCACAGTCTTGCCAGAAATTTGTAGACCATGATTTAGTTAAGCTAGCCTTAGTCCATTACTAAACTTTGTCTGCCTTGACCATTCTCTCTTTAAATTGGGAAATGGTTGATTTACCTCTTCATTATTGAAGATTTTCCAAATCATCTGTTCCAAGATGATTTCTTTTCCCTACCTGAAATAAGAATCCTCCCCCACCACCTGTGAAAGGAGGAAAACTGAGACTTTCAGAAATAATTACTATATGAATTTAAGGATGATTAGAAATGCTCTTTTGCAAATTTGCCATTTGTGATAAAAGACACACACGAGCAAATTTAAACACACGGCCTGATTTCAATGGGAATTTTAAGGATGAATATGGGTCACTATATTTCATTAGTTTTAGATTCCTTTCCTACGTCTCCCGACATACTCAATTATTGACAATTGTGAGTAATATCAGAGCAGTCTGTGTTAATCAGCAGTTGACTGTCATAATGAAGTTCATTTGATTTTATAAAGAAAATAGCTGAAAACATTAATAATTATTTGTTCCATGTCTTACCTCTTCAGGTGGAGTCACTACATAGGGGGGATTAAACACCAGAAGATCAACTTTTTCCTTCAATCTTGGTAGCAAGCCTTTGACCTAAATGTTCAATAGTCAGAATTTTAAGCTGGACTCGGAATTAAAACAGATAAATAAATATATCTTTAAAAATACTCTCCTCCCATGTAGAGAAAAATGTGTGAGAGGGCCAAAAATGTAGACAGAGATAGAGATTAATATTTTTACATTTTCATTCATGCATATAAAGATTATACGCATTTACCTAAAAATATGAAATTAAACTATCAGAATGAACAGAAAATGTTCAAGAAAGCCTCTGTTTTTCAACAGCTAATGCTTACACACTGGGTTCACTTTTACAAGATTAAATAAGAAAGTGAGCACTCCTATGTTCTACATAGATATGCACACACTTTAAGGCTATAGCTGTTACTTAAACATTTTCTATCATCGAGGTGTAATGTATTTTATATATATATATATATTTACTTTCTACTTCTTTAATGACTCATAAATGTATTGGCTGGAACAATTACAGACCAAAGAAAGGACTGAAAAGAGTGGAAGAGACATTGAAAACATTAATTGTTTGGCATTTTGTAAATCTTTAAACTGGGTTCCAATTTTCTGTGAAACCACAATAAAAATGTCTTTTTTTTTTTTTTAAATAAAAATGTCTTTTTAGGGTATTTTTCAGGGTAAGATGTGATTTAAAGTCTTCTTCCTTTGACTTCTCTGATGATTAAATTAAGTAAGTATTTAAAAAAATCGTGTCTGGTCATGTCACCCTGCACCTTCACAGGCACAGTAAAGTGAAAACACGGTATCTGGGTGGGTTCTCACCTCTAAAGCCATTTACTTCAATTATCACTTTGTACAGACTCTCACCCATGACTTCTGAGGTTGTTTCTTGAGATGGAATAGCTGAGGTACTTCACGGCAGTGTCCAAAGTGTTAGCTCTCTTATTAACATTCTTGCAATTTCCCCATTTATGCACACGCACTTACCATTTTTTACTATTTTTCTTTAAATGGGCTTTTTTTGTTGTTAAATAAATTTGCTGTAAAGGGAAATCACTATTACTTTCTGGAAATAGAAATGACTACAAGGATAAATGAGATAAGAGTTAAAAAAAAAGTTATAGTTAATCATTACTGTTGCCAGGCTGAGAGTGACCCAAGCCATCTGTCTCTATTAGAGAGACATCTGTAAGTGTTTAAAAGGTGTTAAATAACAACAACAAACTGAGACCTTCTCCTGGATGTAATCACAATGGCTGAAAGAGAATTAAAGAGGGAACAGCTTTGACATTATATGATTCAAAGTTATTTAAAACTCAGCCATACCTTCTAATGTTGGGCACATCACTGGCCTATTATTTACATACATTATGAAACACTGCCTTAGAGCTTCCATTTTACCCTGTTTCTAAAAGAAATACTACTTTTATCATTTTTAAGCCTGTTAACTATGTAGTTCAAAGAGAACACTGGAACAGTGTCTTTGAGGAGATGTTGTAAGGTAACTTTTTTTTCTCCATTCTTTTCAAAAGAGAAAAGTGCCGTTTTTGAGGAAAGTAATGAAGATGCATCCTTGTCTGCAGGTAGAAGATGACTAAGGTTAATCTGCTGTTCCCTTTAGGAGCAACACTGGAGAGTGAGGAAATACAGCTGAAACAGCTGAGAGCTTTATTTTCAATTCCATAAAGAAATTAAGCTTCTCACATTGTAAAAAGAAGTCCGGAAGGTAGTTTTCCAGAAATGTTCAGTAAGGAAACTAGAAAAGAATTTGCTTTGCAATTGTTTACAATGGCCCTGAGGTACTATATACTAATAATCATTGCAGTACTGGATTTTAAATGAAGGAAAAAACTGATGGATTTAAATAAAGGAAACAACATGGAAAATAATGTGGTTTAAAAGAAAATGGATTTAAATGAGAAAATTACTGATATAAAGTCTAATCACAGGCATCCCTCACCCACTCATATTCAGCTTTCGTGTGGTCTCAGAGCATTAGAACAGATCCAAGAACTGGGAAGTAAGCAAAGAGGCCTCTGACAAGAAGTTTTAAATCCGTATAGCAAAACATGTGCTATTTATTCATGAGAGGTACTTGTTCAGAGCCCCTGAACTCTTAGTTTAAATACAAGTCTAACTAAATCACTTGTTTGGTATTCTAGCACAGAGCACATGAAGAGAGAGAGGAAATGCCACTAACAGGTAGCAGTAAAATAAGACAGCATAAAGCAGGTAAAAGGAGAAGATGAGGAGAGGAAATAAGAACGCAAATCTCTGCAGACTATAGCCCCTCAGCGTGAAGGCAGAAACACCTGAATAAGCCTCTTTATCACAGCACAGGATGATAAATGATGTGCATATTAATGGCCCTGAGTCAGTAAAAGGTCGTTATGTTTAGTTTGTTTTAGGAATGTAAGGAAAGGCATACGATATATTTGAAAAAGTCTTTCTTCTAAAACTAAAAAAAGAAACAAAGCAAAAGTACTACTTTGTAAACAGGTAAGCTTAGTTACCCAAAACAATGATTTTATTGTGATAATCTATGCCTAGTGTTCTGAATATAAACAAACGTAGAGTTTTGTATATTGATCATAATACCTATGTTCATGCTCACCTCTTATTTTTTTGCCACACGTCAGCATGAAGAGCTGACTCTGGCATGGGCTACCACGAGCCATGTCCTGAAAGTTGTGAGACACCTACATTTAGATTCCCAAGATCTGGATTTAAATTCTGGATTTATCGGGGTGCCTGGGTGGCTCAGTCGGTTGAGCGTCCAACTTCAGCTCAGGTCATGATCTCGCGGTCTGTGAGTTCGAGCCTGGCATCAGTCTCTGTGCTGACGGCCCAGAGCCTGGAGCCTGCTTCGGATTTTGTGTCTCCCTCTCTCTCTGCTCTTCCCCGACTCATGCTCTCTCTCTCTCTCTCTCAAAAATAAATAAAGCTTAAAAAAAACACTTTTGGGGCGCCTGGGTGGCTCAGTCGGTTAAGCGTCCGACTTCGGCTCAGGTCATGATCTCCCAGTCCGTGAGTTCAAGCCCCGTGTTGGGCTCTGTGCTGACAGCTCAGAGCCTGAGCCTGCTTCAGATTCTGTGTCTCCCTTTCTCTCTGGCCCTCCCCCATTCATGCTCTGTCTCTGTCTCAAAAATAAATAAAACATTAAAAAATTTTTTAAAAAAATAAATAAATAAAAATAAAAAATAAAAAAAAAACATTTTTTTAAAATTCTGGATTTATCACTTTATTAGTTATGTGACTTTAAAAAATGAATCTCACCTCAGTTTCTACCTCTGTTTAAAAAAAAAGATATTCTGAATTTCTTGTATCTCTAAAGTTTTATTTTTATATCAAAAACATATTTAATACTAATTATGGACACATTAAAGAAACAAGTTAATATTTAAAGGGCAAAACCACCTCAGTGATCCCATGCAAATCACTGGGCCTAAACCAGTCGTCTCCATATTTCAATCCTCCTTGGCCATAGTGAGAGATTGAGAGATGGCATATGACCCAAGTTGATCCAAGCAATACTCATTCTGGGGCTTTTGTCACACTAACTGAATAGAAAGAGCTTCTTACTATGAGGGGGGTTGGGGGTGGGTGGTGGTGAAGAAGCTGTTTGCTGAGGAATAACATACAGACACGCAAGTATCCTGTTACCATGAAATTAAAGACTACCTAGAAATAGAACCAATAGAGAGAGAAGGTCAGAGCTAAGAAAAAGATGCCTGTCTTATCATTTGAGTTCCTGGAGCCAGCTGTGCCTGAAGCCACCCACTCTTTTTACTTAAGTTTGTAATAGATTCTCTGTCACTTCTATCCAAAAGATGACTGATCCATACAAACCAGTAGAAATTCCCTTTGAACTGTGGACAAGATGGACTGCATCAATCAAGAATTTACTTTGAAAATGATGGGGTATACTATTTAGTGGATTAGAAGTTAATTATGACTCAAGCTTCTTTGACCTAAATCATCTTAACATTATCTGAAAAGGAAATGAACTATTATTAGGCAAGGATTAACAGCTCACCAAGTCTGTAATCACTGGCTGAATGTGGACTTTGTTACAGTGTGCTGTCTCCAGAGTACAAGCTGCTGCCTCAGGGTTGATATCAGTGCACCTATAAACAGAAAAGAAAGAAAACTGTCTTACATCCCGGAGGTACATCTATTACTGAAAAATTTAAAAATGTTCCACTGCTTTTACATAAAGCAAATTTAGAAAAAAAGGAAAATGATTTAATAATGGTGAATGAAAAGAACAAAGACTTGTCATATTAGTGAAAAAGATTGTTATATTGACATAAATGTGCAAGAGTAGAAAAATATACATGCATACACATCTGAAGGAATTTATTAAGTTATGAATCCAGGAGCGTCTGTGTGGCTCAGTTGGTTAAGTGTCTGATTCTTTTTTTTTTTTTTTTTCATGTTTTATTTATTCTTGAGGGAGAGAGAGACAGAGCATGAGTGGGGATGGGGCACAGAGAGAGGGAGACACAGAATCTGAAGCAGGCTCCAGGCTCTGAGCTGTCAGCACAGAGCCCGACGCAGGGCTCGAACCCACGAACTGTGAGATCATGACCTGAGCCGAAGTCGGACGCTCAACCGACTGAGCCACCCAGGCGCCCCAAGTGTCTGATTCTTGATACTGGTTCAGGTCATGATCTCATAGTTCGTGAGTTCAAGCCCTGTGTCAGGCTCTGCACTGGTAGTGTGGATCCTCTTGAGATTCTCTCTCTCTCTCTGCCCCTCCCCTGCTCTTTCTCTCTCTCTCTCAAAATAAGTAAATAAACTTTAATAAATAAAACATCGAGGGGCGCCTGGATGGCTCAGTCGGTTAAGCCTCCGACTTCAGCTCAGGTCACGATCTCACTGTCCTTGAGTTCGAGCCCCGCGTCGGGCTCTGGGCTGATGGCTCAGAGCCTGGAGCCTGCTTCCGTTTCTGTGTCTCCCTCTCTCTCTGCCCCTCCCCCATTCATGCTCTGTCTCTCTCTGTCTCAAAAATAAATAAACGTTAAAAAAAAAAAATTAAAAAAAAATAAAATAAAACATCGAGATTGACGATGTAAAAATAAATAAATTACGAATCCAATGAATACTATGCAGCCACCAAAAACGAAATATTTCTTAAGATTAAAAAAAAAGTTTATCTATTTATTTTGAGAGAGCGTGAGAGTGAGAGAGAGAGAGAGAAAGAGAGAGAGAGAGAAGGCAGCACAGGGGCAGAGAGAGAGGGAGAGAGGGGATCCCAAGCAGGCTCCATGCTTAACCTGACTTGGGGCTCGATCCCATGACCGTGAGATCAGGACCTGAGCTGAAATCAAGAGATGGATGTTCAATTAACTGAGTCACCCAGGTACCCCCCACAAAATGAAATTTAAAAGGAATTTTTGAAAAACATTCATGATACAATATTAAATGAAAAACATAGAAAATGAGGAAAAAAAGAAGGAAACACATTTGGACCATGATAAAATTTTGAAGTTAATTTTTATTTTCTTCTTTATAGTTTCCATACTCTCAAATTTTCTTTAAAAATTTAAGTAGCTTTCATTTTTTTCTGGTAATCAGACTGTTTACCTAAAAAAAAATTCAAATTTAGAAATGACCTAAAATTGTTTTGTTGCTTCTATAATTATGTAGCATGATGGAACAGTTTTGAACATGCAGTTACAATTTTTAGGGAAGAATAATTTACAATGAGTCCTTACTACACTTAAATAGACCCTTTCAGATATATATTATTTATTTACAAAAATGATTCCGTTCAAGTAGTCACACCCCTAGTGAATTTCTTAGCGGAGGATGTGAATAAATTTGATATACTTACACTTACATGTACAAGGCCTGAGGACCTATCATAGAGGCTAGGAATGCAGATACCACTCCAGACCCTGACCCTACTTCAAGGCATATTTCCACTCTAAAAAAAGCAAAATAAAATAAATATTAGTGTAGTAAGATTAAAATACACATTACAGAAAATTACTCTCATCCTACTTTTAATGTATATTTCTCCAGCATCATCAGTTGTCTGCAAATATATGGAAATATAAAAAAAAATTATAAAAATGCTAATTTCTGACACTGCTTTCTGCATATTTAGTACTATTTAACTCAAAATTGGGGTGTGTAATTTGAGTTCATAACATAGATGGCTTTCAATTAATTTCTACAAAACATTACATAAAAACTGTGGAATAAAACTGAGTATTGAAAATATTAACATGAAAGACATCAGCCCTTCCCACAAGGAGCTTCTGGTTTAGTATTTCCTAAAATGACAGGGTCAGTGTTATTACAATATTTATTTATGAAAGAGGTTTTCTCTATCATTTAAAAGTACCTAACATTCATAAATTGATCAGCATATCCTAGGGAAAAAAAGTTCCCCCTTTCTACTAACAGATTTAGAGCAGCAAAGAAATTCCATATTTGCACAGCTATATGCTGAACTGGGAAAATACCAGAGTATCCGGTTTTAGAATATTAACAATAATCTTTAAAATGCTTTTGAATAAATTGTTATATTTTATCCTTCAACTGAATTTATTTCCCTGCCTATGATCTTATATATGCATCAAAAGCACCAATTATCTCCATCACAGAAATGGGTTTGATTAGACTTAGGGAGACTTTCTAGCACCTAACTCCTCAAGTATCCAACAAAAAATGCTAGCTGCTTCTAACTTTTGGAACCGTCCACATCATCTGACAAACCTTTATTATTCTGTGGGAAGGTCTGTTGAATCTTACCAGGCGGCTTTTATTTGAAAATAACTATCATGGTTTCATAAACAATTAGAATTCCAAGACTAGAAGTAATCCCACTTTATAACAAAATCAACTTCTTTCACAGCATACTTTGCAATGCAATTTGTGCTTGTAAATCTTTCTGGGATATCTTAAGACTAAAAGACAAGTTATAAAAACAGTACTTTTCCGTTCTATATTCCAGTAAATCCAAAAGTTCCATTGTTTACAATGAAAAGCTAGTTTAATAAGAGTTGGGACATTTTATATCTGACCAGATTTAAGACAGATAAAGAAACACAATATAAATCTTTAAAGTCTAACAGCTGTTTCATCTTGAGAAAACCAATTTCAAGTCTTGATCTTTACATAAATCTAATTACTCAAATACCTTTCATTTAAAAAATTACAATATAGGTATTCATTTTTTAATGTTACTTAAAATTTATGGGGGCACTTCAACAAGTCAATTTTAACATTTATAAAGTGCTAGGAAAAATTCTATAGGCTGCTAGCTATGTAGCTATTTACATTTCTAACAATTAAATGAAAAATTAAGTTCTGCAGTCGCACTCGCCACATTTCAGGTGTTCGGTAGCCACACAAGTCTAACAGGCAACTGCTACAGAGCATGCTCTTCAATGGGTTTAAAAATACTTCCCCAAGCCAGTATCTCACTTCATTTCATTTTTGTGCTCTTCCATTGCTCGAGGGTGCTTCTGTGTATTGAGTAAATTAAGTGCCACACGGCTTTTAACATTTACTAAAAAATGTAATATTAATAAGCAATGTTGGTTTTTGGACGTTTTATAGTATCGCTGCGCTCCAGGGCTTTGTGTTCTGCATACTAACAGCTGGAAGGAAAAGATCCATCCTAGCGTGGTAGGGAGCTATGGAGCTCCTGAGACCAAAACAAATGGCAAAAGTAGACAGATCCCTGGCACGCTCATTACATGTATCTACAGGCAAATCCTTAATAACGGCGTTCTGGTCTCAGTGTTCGCCAAGTGGGCTGACACTGCCTCCTCTCCCGGCAGACAGCGTCGGTCCTTTCCTTGGCCCTCCTTCGCTACCGCTTCTCTAGGACGCCCGAGCCTTCTCCCGCTGGGACCCTCGCCCTCCTCGCACCCCATGAGCTCGGCCGCTGCCGCCTCGAGCGCGTCCAGCAGCAGGAACGTATCCTCCGCCGGCTCGTACACATTGCTGAAGGCGCCCCGGCCCACATGTCCGTGCAGCGGCGTCGGGAGACCGGGCGCCGCCATCTCGCTTCTCTCTCCGTCCCACACGCATGCGCCAAAATTGCGCGTGCGCAAACTCGGCAGTGGGGGGAGGGGCTTCGGAGGCGGAGAGGCAAATCGGGGCTTCTTTCTAGCAGTCTCTGTAAATGCTTTTGGAATTTGTAAGTTAACAGTTATATAATCTGCACCTGCTGATATTTGCTTTCTTATTTCGAGTATTTAAATTTGTTTCATTTTATGGATTAGCAGTTGATGCGGGGCATCCTCGATTGTTTTTGACTAAGGGGGGTGTTTTTTTTCTTTTTTCTACATTTAGAAGTTTTCTTCTGTTCCTTGTTTGCAAAGAATTAAAAAAAGACATAATGGTTACTAAATTTTACCTTTGTTACATTAACTGAACACTTAAGGTTTTTTTCTCATTTAATTTTTTTACTGTTGTATATTATAAAAATGACCTTGCTGATGTTAAATCATACATGCACTCTTTTTATAAACCTCACTGAGGCAAGATAATTTTTCTTTTAATACCCTGCTGAATTTGGAATGCTTATAATCTAGCTCTGTTTTGATTATGCTATCCTCATGGGATGAGTTAGGACATTGTTTCTGGAACATTTGGTAGAACTCATCCATAAAATTGGCTGGGCTTAGTGTTTTTATTAGTGGGTGGTTCTCTGATGTTTTGAATCATCTTCTATAGGTTATTAGGCTATTCAGGCATTTACATTCTTTTTGAGTCAATTTTTGAAATTTCCCAATGAAACATTTTTACATCTAGTTTTTAAAATTTGAGTAATAAATATACAGAAAAATATAGTTTACATTTTTAAAACCCTAAGTACCTACCACCTGGAATTTACAATTAATAGTACTTTTTCATGTTTCCTTAAAAGTTTTTATTTTACCTTTTTAAGTACATATTATATCATACTATATGTTATTATTTAATATGTATGTTAAATATAATATTTATTATAGGGAATTAGCTCACACGGTTATGGAGACTGGCAAATCAAAATCTGCAGAGCCGATTTCCCATCCTTAAAAGAGTTTTTAAGAGTGTTACTGTTTTTGTTTTTGGTTTTTTTAATGTTTATTTATTTTTGAGAGAGAGAGTGTGATACGGAGATGGGCAGAGAGAAGAAGACAGAATCCCAATTGGGCTCCACGCTGACTAGGGAGCCTGACGTGGCGCTCGAACTCAGGAACTGTGAGCTCATGACCTGAGCCGAAGTCCGACGCTTAACTGACTGAGCCACCTAGGCGCCCCAAAAGAGTTTTTAAATATAAGAACTAAAATATTACAGCTGAAGTGGATGTTCACCTTCAGTTCCATTTTGTAACCCTTCCTCCAACTTAACTGCTCTCATGAATTTAGCAAGTATGTCTCTAGTCAATGTTTTTATGCTTTTACATTCAGATAATCATAAGCAGCATATGGTTTGTGTGTTACCAGATTTGTTTCACTGGTAATGGGTTGGACATATGGTTCTTCACATTTTTTTTCACTCAAAATTTTCACTCTATGTTTTCATATATATAAAGTTAGTTTATTCCTTTTAATTGCCAGAGAGAGTATTACATGAAAATATAAATATCCTATCTGGAATGGATAAATATCTATTGGTAAACATTTAATCCTTCCCAGATTTTCACTATTATAAACAACACTGTAATTAACTTTGTCAAACATGGTTTTTTTCTGGGCCTGTACGAAAGTTTCCTAGGATTGAAGCCAGAGTGGATCAATCGTGTTGTATACACATTGTCAATTTTACTAAACATTTTCAAGTTTCCAGATTTCTCTCCAAACTAATTGTGCTTAGTTGGTGGCAGATTTAGTATTTGATTTAATATTATTAGACTTACTTATTTATTTATTTTAAATGGAAATGGTCTAATTGCTAATTAAGTTTAGGCATGTGTTCTATATGCTGTTCATTTGAGTTTCTTTGTGAATTGTCTGTTCATTTTTGCTTATTTTTCCTTCTTAATTTTGTTTTTATTTTCATCAAAGTTGATACATGCATAATTTAATAGGCCAAATAATTCTCCATGATTTCTTACAAAAACCAGTCCACTCTCGTACACCAGTATCCAGTTTCTCACGTGTCTTGCTCCAGTGGTGACCATTTTCAACTTTTAGCTCTTTCTTTGGCTATTTATCCACGTCTCTGCATACCAAGCTTATAATGATATTACTTCATTTCTCAATTTTTGCATTATCTGTTGAGTTCCCATGATAGAAGGTAAAGTTTGCGTGATAGAAGGCAAGCATTTGATTCTCCTGCCTCTAGTAAACAAATGTAATTGCCAGCCAGGTCCCCTCTCCCTATCTGCCCAATAAGTGTATATCATGATTTATTTATTTGTTTGTTTGTTTATTTTTACATTATTCTGTCTGTAGAAATGCTCCCTGGAACAGAAATGCTCCCTGGAACTGATATCCGTATGACACCAGTTACTTTTGTCCTTGCGCAACTTTTTGCTTTCCTTAAGGCTAATAATCATCTGGTATATGAATCTCCGTGGTCTGCCATAACAAATGACCACAAACTGGATGGCTTAAAACAGAAATTTATTCTCTCACTTCTGGAGGACAGAAGTCTGAAATCATGGTGGTGGGAGGGCCGTACTCCCTATGAAGCCTCTAGGGAAGAATCCTTCCTTGCCTCTTCTATCTTCGGGTGGTTGGCAGTAATCCTTGGCATTTCGTGGCTTGAGGCATTTTTGCCCTGGTCTTCAAGTAGACTTTTTTATTGTATGTCTGTCTGTCTCCAAGCCTCTTTCTTTATAAGAGACACCAGTCATTGGATTTAGGACCCGCCTCATTTTAACTTGATTACGTCTGCAAAGACGCTACTTGCAAATAAGACACATATATGTATATAGGGGCAGGGTGGGGGAGAGTTTAGGATTTCAGCATATCTTTTTGAGGAATGTGACTTAACCCACAACACCTAGTAGTAGCTATGCTGTCATTTGCATAGGTTTTTCTAATTGTTTACCCCCTGTCTGCCCTCTACCCCATCCCAATACATTTAAAGATGTTGAGGGGCACCTGGGCGCTCAGTCTGTTGAGTGTCCGACTTCAGCTCAGGTCATGATCTCACAGTTCATGGATTTGAGCCCCACATTGGGCTCTGAGCTGACAGCTTGGAGCCTGCTTGGGATTCTCCCTCTCCCTCTCTTTCTGCCCCTGCCCAGTTCGTGAGTGCTCTCTCTCTCTCAAAATAAATAAACACTTTTTTAAAAAAGAAAAGTTTACTGGACTTTGGGAATGACTCAAAATTCTTAAGGACATAACCCTGGGCAAAGTAGCTCTCTTTCCCAAGGACAATTCCTGGAGAGAGACTTGCCTGTGAGCTGCCAGCAGCCAACAGGTGGCAGCACTGGTGCCTTGGCCCCCAGGGGGAATCTGGGTAGTGCACCATAGTACCCATTATACCATTCTGCCATTTTAAGAGAAATTCAGGATTCCAACTAGCATATCCTCTCTTCAGTTGAATATATTCTGCTTTTTGGCTTATCTATTGAGATTTTTATTTGGTAAGCATTTTTTTTCTAATATGGGTTTTGTTTTGTTTTGTTTTGTTTTAAGTAGGCTTCACATCCTGTGCAGAGCCCAACACAGGGCTTGAACTCATGACCCTGAGATCAAGACCTGAGCTAAGATCAAGAGTCGGATGCTCAACCGGCTGAGCCACCCAGGCGCCCCTCTAATTTCTTACAATTAATCTTTTGTTTTATGAATGCAGCATCGGTTCTCCTCCCTCTGAGGTTTTCAGTTATACTCTTTTCAAAGTTTCCAGGTGTTTGCTGTATAAATTCTAATCTGGTGACCTTTCCTTTGTTCCTTAGCTTGCAGGTTACTCTTTCATGGTATTTGCTTACTTTAGATGTTTACTTTCTGGTTGCGTGCCCATCTTTGTAGTTGAGATTGGGTTAGCCTACGCGTGAAGGTGGTATGTGCACCACAGCCAGCCACAGGGATTGTAGAAGAGGGCGCGTTTAGCTGCCAGATAGTGCTATACGGTGGCTTCTCTTTGGAAACTGGAGCTCTCCCCTCCTCCGGAGCTTGGCCCAGCCCAACATTCACACCTAGTGCTCCAGTCCCTGCTCTGGTTGTGGGTTGATGAAATCAGCCACCCTGGTAGTTACTCCAGCATTCCTTCCAATAACTTGCGTCCACAGCCTCTACACGTGGAGTTCTTCTGGAATCCCTCCCAGCTTTCCTTTGACAATCACATGCCTTGTACTCTCTTTTCAAGATAGATGGGACACTGTATCACCTCACCGAATATCCTTTCCATCTTTCTTTTGGTATGCCTTCCTGAAATACTGAGGCCGGAACCTTCAGAACTACATTTTTTAGATTTCCTTGAAGCTCTAGTTTTGGATGTGATTTAGGTCCCACTAATCATTTACAACATAGGAGTTTTAGATTTTATTTATTTATTTTGAGAGAGAGAGATTGAGAGAGAGAGAGAGAATGCATGCATGCACTAGTGGGTGAGGGGCAGAGAGAGAGGGAGACAGAAGAACTGAAGCAGGCTCTTTGGACATCAGAGAGTCCAACATGGGGCTCGAGCCTATGAACTGTGAGATCATGACCTGGGCCAAAGTCAAGAGCCGGACACTTAACCAACTGGGTTTTAAGCATTGCATGAGTTTTAGAAGGCACACAGGCAACACGCTGAGGTAGAGGTTGACTTCTGTTGCCTCTGTTATTTCAACTGGCAAGACAGGTTGTAGAGGAGCTTGATTTTCCTGCAATGACTGTGGCAGGGCTCTCAAAGCTCTAGCTTCATAGGTGAGAGGCAGGGCATAGCTTCTTTATTTTGATGCCGTGGATGGTGTCATAGGTGGCCTGGGTCTGGAGCCAACAGCTGCAGCAGCCAGTTGCTTCTGGCAGGGCCACAAGCTCAGTTCTATAACGTGGCTTTAAGAGGTATTCCCTGAAGCTCAGCCGAGAGCTGATCTTCTTCAGACCTCCCATGACTATGATACCCATTAGATATCCTGTAATAAATTCCTTTTAGCTTAACCAAACTGGAGTGGATTTTGTATGCAATAAAACCCTCACTGATACATGAGGATTCATGGCATTTTCTGGTATATTACAGTACAGCTTTCTTATTTCAAAGATGTTTTAGATTTTAGGGGTATTGCTAGTGGTTTTGGCGGTATGGTATTAGGATCACATGTTTAGGCATTTTGATTTCATCTTCCTAGTGAGGATTCACTTTACTCCGAGACAACAGAGTTTAATAGCATATTGTAACAAGAGATGTTTACTCTTAAAAAGATTTTGGTCCAAGCCTCTTGCAGTATAAAAGGTAATATCTTCCTCCTCCTCCTCCTCCTCCTTCTTCTTCTTCTTCTTCTTCCTTTTCTTCCTCTTCTTCCTCTTCTTCCTCTTCTTCCCCGTCCCCTTCCCCTTCCTCTTCCCCTTCCCCTTCTCCCTTTTTTTGGCAACAGTTATTTAGCAGGTTCTTATCACACCTAAGCCTGGCTTGCATTTTTAAAAATTTGAGAGAGAGAGAGAGTGTGTGAATGGGGGAGAGGGGCAGAGAGAGAGAGAGAGAGAGAGAGAGAGAGAATCTGAAGCATGCTCCATGCTCAATGCAGAGCCCAATGTGGGGCTTGATCCCACAACCCTGGGATCATGACCTGAGTTGAAATCAAGAGTCAGATACTCAACCGACTGAGCAACCCAAGCATCCCATGGCTTGTGTTTTAGTAGAAACCACAAGTTGCAGCTGGAGCTCTCCATGAATCCAAGAGTGGCCCAAATCTTAACTTGATTACAAGTCTCCTCTTGATATAAGGGGACTTTGTAGGGGGTGTTAGTTAATTCTACCATAGTCTAGTAGTTAGTGAAATAATTCATAAGCCTAAAATAGCTAATATTAAGTACATCTTTAAAAATTATTCTAAATTTTTACAACCAAAGAATTCTAAATTTTTTTTTAAATTTCCATAAAGCATCAATCCTTCAAGGTTGATCATTACACTTACAAAACACTATTAACACAGGAGTGCCTGGGTAGCTCAGTTCGTTGAGCATCTGACTCTTGATTTTGGTTCAGGTCGTGATCCCAAGGTTGTGAGATCAAGCCCTGCTTTGGGCTCCATGCTGAGTGTGAAACCTACTTAAGATACTCTCTCTCTTTCCCTCTGCACCTCTCTCCCACTTGTGCTCTCTCTCTAAAAACAAAAAAGCAAACAAACAAAAAAACCAAAAACACACCAGGAGACAAATTGGGAGAAAATATTTGCAAAAGACCCAACTGATAAAGGATTCTTACCCAACATATACAGAGAATCTGAAAACTCAACAATAAGAAAAAAATCATATTAAGAAAAAGGGCAAAAGATCTGAACAGACACATCACCAAAGAAATTATACAGATTCCAAATAAGCATATGAAGCTATGTTCAACATTATATGTTATTAGGGAATCTCAAGTTAAAACAACCATGGGAGCAGTAGGAACTCTCATAGACTGCTGGTGGAAATGCAAAATGGCAGTCACTTTGGAAGACAGTTTGGTGGTTTCTTACAAAATTAAACATACTCTTACCATACAATCCAGTAATTACACTCCTTGGTATTTATTTACCCAAGTGAGTGGAAAACTTCTGTCTACACAACAACCTGCACACCGATGTTTATAGCAGCTTTGTTCATAATGCCCGAACTTGGAAGCAACTAAGATTATTTGGTCCTTCAGTAGATAAATGGATGCGTAAAACAGTGATACATCCAGACAATAGACTATTTTTTAGCCCTAAAAAGAAGTGAACTATCAAGCCAAGAAAAGATATGGAGAAAACTTACATGTGTATTAATAAGTACAAGAAGCCAATCTGAAAAGGTTATATATATGGTATGATTCTAATTGTATGACATTCCAGAAAAGGCAAAACTATAGAGACAGTAAAAAGATCAGTAGTTGCTACGGGTTAATGAGGAGAAAGGGATGAAGGTGAGGCACAGAAGATTTTTAAGGCTGTGAAATTATCCTGTATGATACTATAATGGTGATACATACATACATTTGATAAAACCTTTAGAATGTACACCAAGTGTGAGCCTTAGTGTAACCGATGGACTTCAGGTGATAACAATGTATCAGTGTAGGTTCACCGATGGTAACAAATGTTTCTCGTGTGTGTGTGTGTGTGTGTGTGTGTGTAGGAGGTATATGAGAACTATTTTACAGTCAATTTTGCTGTAAATCTAAAACTGCTTTAAAATATAAAGTATATTTAAAGGAAACATTAGGACAAATTAAAAATATATTTTTTAGGGGCACCTGACTGGCTCAGTCGGTACAGCATGCATCCATTTGTGGGTTTGGCTTTTGGCTTTGTCCAGCAGACGGCAGAAGAGATTACTCAAGACTCCATGCAAGTTAAGCGAGGTGAGAGGGAGGCTAAGGGAGGTCTCCCCCAGCTGCTCTCAAGCTCCCTTATTTATTAAGCATACATTCAGGGAAACAATGTGCAGTAGGTCAGTGGGCTATGTGCCAGAAAGAGTATTGAAAACGTGCAGAAAAACAAGTTAAGACAGGATAAAATATTCCATGCGATAACGTGGTCTAAGGAATTTATGAGCACAAGCAGTACCTAACCCCTAGATATATATTAACTAGATAAGAGAAACATGACCCACTGTTTTCAGCAAGGCCAGAAAGCAGTATTCTGCTTTGCAATGTGTTCCCTATAATCTCCTAACCCAGGACATAGCTTTTTGATTTTCCACAACTATTGATCTTGGGGTTATGAATTTGAGCCCCTTGTTGGGTGTAGAGGTTTCTTTTTAAAAAAATCTTTAAAAAATTTTTTTTAAGTTTATTTATTTATTTTGAGAGAGAGAGCAGGGCAGGGGCAGAGAAAGAGGGAGAGAGAGAATCCCAAGCAGGCTCCATGCTGTCAGTGCAGAGCCCGATATGGGGCTCGAATTCACAAACTATGAGACCATGACCTGAACTGAAATCAAGAGGTGGACGCTTAACCGACTGAGGCACCCAGGTGCCCCCAAAATAAAATCTTTAGCATATATAACACATATTGTTGTTTGTTTTTGTTATATGGTTAGACTTACAGGGTAATTTTAAGTATTTTTATTAAAATTATACTTAAAGGTAGAGCTAAAAGATAAGCATGTTAGTTGATAAAATGCCTCTTACTATCACTATTATCATAATAGTTACTATTTTACTTAAAAAAATCCTCAGTAGGCTTTAGAAATTTAGAGATCAGTGATGTTCACATTGAGAAAAAACATATCTATACTTGACAACAATGCTTTTTGTCTTCTGATGTTGCTATTAATATTTTCATGCTATAATGACCTCAGTTAAAAGTGTGGAAAAGAATCCCTTTAATACAGCATTGGCCAGTACAGTAAAGCTGTATTTACAGCCAGTCGAATTGTCAAGAGGGTTACTCATCCACTGGGTAATTTCACAACCCTCTTCTTAAATTTGGTTGCTTTGGACACATCTTGTCCTGGAAACAAAATCTAGGCTCCATAATACATTCAGAAATAGTGGATTCATGTCTTTTTTCCAGCTGGTCCTGGTAGGGTTTACACATTTACTCCTACACCATAGGAACAGCTGTTCGAAGAGCTGAAGGGTGCATTCAATTCCATTACTTTGGCACAATAGAAGGTCGCATAAAAGAGAGGGACTCTCTCAGCCTGTCCATAGTTGGAAAATTAATTCTTTTAAGTGCTTTTAAAAAAATCTCTACAGGTGGTCAGATCTTATGAACTTAGGACCAGCAATGACCTCATCACCTTCAGCTGGTCTAAAAGTTATCTTTGGCTGCTGAGTACTTTATGAAATCTTGTTAATTATGATTGTTTTTCCTAGTTATAAGTCCTTCTGGATAAATTTTTATAAAACATTTATTTTTATTGCTTACATAACTACATAAAATATTTTCATTGGTGTCAAAATGTCATGTTATTGCCAAACAGATTCCATTTCAATTTCTAGAAATTATTGGAAAGTTAATATTCACATTTTAATGGCACCCTTGCTATAGTATTAAATCATGCTTTACTGAAATTTACAACAGAAGTCATAATTACATTGTGTTTATACAGAATAAAGCACAGAATAGACAACCATTCCAGTTAATCTCTATGGTTAATAATTATATTTTCCTTTCTCTTAAAGATAAATCATGAATGAAATTCAGTGTCCTTTTGAAACTGAGTTTTCACGGAAATGATTTTCATGGACACTCATCCTTCACTTCTCTTTACAGCACAGTGGTGTTTTAGTTTAGGAATCATAAATTAAATCTTTCTCCTGGTTTGGGAAACCGTACCCTATCCATTTCTATGTTAAGAAAAGAGAAAATATTTTAAAGAGTAAGATTAGGTAGGAAAGTCATAGTGCTACCTAGCATTTGGTTTCTCCTTAGAGATGTCATTTCAAGAAAACTCAACCTCCATATAGACATCATTTCAGGATGTAACAGTTTTTTTTTTTTTTATGTTTATTTTTGAGAGGGAGAGTGAGCACAAGTGGAGGAGGGGCAGAAAGAAAAGGGGACAGAGGATCCAAAGAGGGCTCTGCACTGACTGCCTGTGGTGGGGCTTGAACTCGCGAACTATGAGATTGTGACCGGAAGTCGGATGCTTAACCGACTGAGCCACCCAGGCACCCCCAGGATGTAACTGTTCAAGTGCAGAGCTACACTTTTGGGTGGAAACGTCCTTTGGAGTTACACATTGAGGCTCATTTAGTCATCCCGAGTAATGAGCTTTCAGCAGTAATCATGTTCACTCTTGGTTCCCAGTCTGGGGGAATCCCCAGGAGAGCTGGAGAATAACTAAAGGGCGGACTTGAATCAGGTCTGCCGGAGCACCTGCCATCATTCTTCAGGTCTTCTTTGCCTGGATCTTGCGTCTCTTCTCCCATGGACTGAATTGTGCAACCTCCCTGCTTCCCCCTTCATTTGTTGAAAACCTAAACCCCAATGTGATGGCGTTTGGAGGTGTGGCTTTTGGGAGATAAGTAGGTGTATATTATGTCACAAGACGGCATGCCTTCATGATGGGATTAGTGTCTTGTAAGAGGCGACTTCAGAGAGCCTGCTGCTTCTCTCTCTCTCTGCCATGTGAGCACACAGTGAGAGGTCAGCCGTCTGCAAGCCAAGAGGGAAGCTCTCAACAGAGCTCAAGCATGCCGGTCCCTTGATCTTGGGTTTCCAGGCTCCAGAACTGTGAGAAACAAATGTCTGCTGTTTAAGCCACCCAGTCTACCATGTTTTGTTATGGAAGCGGCTGACTAATCCATCCTCCAAAGACAGGAGATTTGAAGCCTGAGTACACGGGAAAGGTGCAGTGGGGAATTCAGATGGTGGTCTACGCAGTTCAGAAACACAATGTTTTAAAAGTTTCGCTATTGGTTCAGTATTCTCTTCTAGTGTATCAATAGAACCGCAGAAGAAGATTCAGTTGAAGAGATGGCATTAGAAGGACAGCATTCTGGTGGGATCAATAAAGAGTTTGTAAGCCAATTACCTTTCTGCCTGTACTGATTTTTGATAATGAAAGGAAATTTAAAAAGTAGACGTTATTTATGGGGTGCCTGGGGGCTCAGTCGGTTGAGTTTCCGACTCTTGATTTCAGCTCAGGTCATGATCTCACAGTTCATGACATTCAGCCCCTGACAGCACGGAGCCTGCTTGGGATTCTCTCTCCCTTTCTCCCTCTGTTCCCCCAACCCGGTGGCTCATGCTCTCTCTCAGTTGGTGAAGTGACCGACTTCAGCCACAGTCTCCCGGTTCATGAGTTTGAGCCCTGCATTAGGCTCACCACTGTCAGCACAGCCTGCTTCAGGCTATGTCTTGATATCTCAGAGCCTGGAGCCTGCTTCAGATTGCGTCTCCTTCTCTCTCTGCCCCTGCTCCACTCACACACTCTCTCTCCCTCTCAAAAATAAATAAACCTTAAAAAATTTTGAAGAAAGTTGAATTTATAGGTTAAGTTATGGAATATTCTGAACTGGATACCATGCCTTCCTGATAATATTCTGATTAAATATTTGTTGATTTGACATAAATATTTGTTGATCTACTTTATGGCGTAAATTTAGCAAAGAATAGGAGTCCTATCAAAATCTTTATTACATTTTTGTGGGAAAGTATACCTTTATGGCTCACTTATACTAGATGTGACACTGATTACTTGGGAGTGAGAGTGAAGATTTGCCCTGGCAAATTTGGAAACACAGCTTAAAAGTAGGTAATACACACCTGGAGACCCTTTCTCTCCAGCCTTGACTCAGGTACCTATTATCTTGACTTTCCCTAAGTCATCAGAACATATATTTACTTTGCTTCTCCCCCCTCCCCTTTTTGAGATTTAATTGCCATATAACCCTGCAGTGATCACCACAACGTTGTTAGTGAATGTCCATCACCTCACATAGTCACAATTTTTTTTCTTGTGATAAGAACTTTTAAAATCTACCCTTGTAGCAACTTCTAAATATACACGTCAGTATTATTAACTATAATCATTATGTTGTATGTTACATTCCCAGAACATATTTATCTTACAAATAAAAGTTTGTATCCTTCGACAATCTTGCACCTTTTGAATTGGGTGAGGCTGGCCAAAGGTACAAACTTCCAGCTTAAATTGCTTCTAGAAAATGCCAAATCCTACTGAATAAAAACAAATGCATATGTTTAATATTTGTCATACTGCATTTTTATTTTTATGGAATATTGCTTCAAATAAGCAGGGATTCATCTAAGACATAGTTTTTTTTTTTTTTTTTTTTTTTTTTTTGTCACATGCAGATCTGTGTTGTAACTAAATGTTACTAAATGTGACAGAATTCTGCCTATAGACCTGAGTAGGACATATTCCATTGTGATAGATAGAATAAAGGTCCCCAAAGATATCCACATCCTAATCCCCAGAATGGGTGACTATGTTCCCTTATCTGGCAAAAGGGACTTTGCATATGTGATTAAATTAATAATTTTGATAGGGGAAGATTATGCTGGATTCTCCAGGTGGGTTCAATATCATCATAAGTCTCCTAAGAGAGAAGAAGCAGAGTCAGAGTAGAAGATGTGATGAAAACAGAAGTCAGACTGAGAGGGAGAGAGAGAAAAAGAGAGAATGGGGGAGAGAAACAAAGATATTGAGATAAAAAGTGTTTATTTTTTTATTTTATTTTATTTTTTAAATATCTTTTTAATGTTTATTTCTGAGACAGAGACAGAGCATGAGTGGGGGAGGGGCGGAGAGAGAGGGAGACACAGAATCGGAAGCAGGCTCCGGGCTCCGAGCTGTCAGCACAGAGCCCGACGCGGGGCTTGAACCCACAGACCGCGAGATAGTGACCTGAGCGAAGTCGGTCGCTCAACTGTCTGAGCCACCCAGGCGCCCCCAAAAATGTTTATTTTTGAGAGACAGAGGCACACACGTGTGAGCTGGGAACTGACCCTGCTGACTGTAGTGAGTCAATACAATGCGGGGCTCAAAAGTCACAAACTGTGAGATCATGACCTGAGCCAAAGTCAGATGCTTAACTAACAGAGCCACCCAGGCTCCCAAAGATGTTGAGATTTGAAAATGCTAGGCTGCTGGTTTTGAAGCTGGAGGAAGAGGACAAGTTAAAGAATGTAGGTGCCTTTAAATTTTTTTTTTTTCAACGTTTTTTATTTATTTTTGGGACAGAGAGAGACCGAGCATGAACGGGGGAGGGGCAGAGAGAGAGGGAGACACAGAATCGGAAACAGGCTCCAGGCTCTGAGCCATCAGCCCAGAGCCTGATGCGGGGCTCGAACTCAGGGACCGTGAGATCGTGACCTGGCTGAAGTCGGATGCTTAACCGACTGCGCCACCCAGGCGCCCCTGTAGGTGCCTTTAGAAGCTGGAAAAGGCAAAGAAATGGATTCTTCCCTGGGGCCTCCAGAAGGAACACAGCCCTGCCAACTCATTTTAGACTTCTGACTTCCTGAATTAGAAGAAAATAAATGTGTGGGGTTTTTGTTTGCAAGTAATCTCAACACCCAACATTGGGCTTGAACTCACAGCCCTGAGATCAAGAGTCACATGCTGTGTGGACTAAGCCAGTCAGGCACTCCTGTTTTGTTTCAAGCCACTAAGTTTGTAATTTGTGACAGCAGCAATAGGGAAATAGTGCATCAATCACCACTGATTTCATTTTCTTCACATGGTACAGCTAACACCAATTAAAAGCAATTTAAACGTTAGACACTAGTTTTAAAGTCTCTAAAGAAACAGGCATGGTGGACATGAGACTGGCTAATTTACCCTTCTGACATGTACTCGAACATCGAAAGCTGGGAGAGCTGGTAGTAAGCACACAGTACATGTCCATTACTGCTCAACACGCTTCAGATTCACACTGTTCACCCACCTGGGGCTACTGAGTGCTGGAAATGTGGCCAGTGTGAAAGGAGATTTGTGCTGCACGCCTAAAATACACCATGGATTTTATGAAGAGGAATGTAAAATAGCTCACTAATAACTTTTTAATATTGACCACATTATCATTGAAATGATACTATTTTGGATAAATTGGGTTAAATAAAATACATTACTAAATTAAATTTCAATTTCTTTTTACTTTTTGAATGTGAAATGAAAACATTTAAATTACACCTGTGGGTTACATTATGTTTCTATTGGACAGTGCTGCTCTAAACAGGTAATTCTAGGGGCGCCTGGGTGGCTCAGTTCATTGAGTGTCTGACTCTTGATTTTGGCTCAGGTCATGATCCCAGGGTCATGGGATGGAGCCCTGCATTGGGTTCCACGCTGAGCATAGAGTCTGCTTAAGATTCTCTCTCTCTCTCTCTCTCTCTCTCTCTCTCTTTCTGTCTCTCTGTCTCTGTCTCTCTCTCTGTCTCTCTGTCTCCCTTTCCCTTCATCATGCTGTCTCAGTCTAAAAAAAAAAAAAAAATTAAGCAGATAATTCTATGTAGTGATGTAATTAACATAATATAGATTATTTACCATGTTGATTAATATATTATTGAATAATGGGGCACCTGGGTGGCTCAGTTGGTTAAGCATCTGACTTCAGCTCAGGTCATGATCTTGAGGTTCATGGGTTAGAACCTCGAGTCAGGCTCTGGGCTGACAGCTCAGAGCCTGGAGCCTGCTTTGGATTCTGTGTCTCCCTAGAGCTCTCTCTGCCCCTCCCCCTGCTCATGCTCTGTCTCTCTGTCTGCCTCTCCCTCCCTCTCTCTAAAAAATACATAAACATTAAAAAATTAAAAAAATGTATATTATTGAGTAATGAGTATAACAATGCAGCTGAGTTAATGGATTTATTTTCATACATTTTACACATTTTAAAACTAATTATCTACATTTTTTATAGTCCCATCCTCCTAGAATCTGATCTCCACAATCTCAAGTTAAATTGTGGTGAGTTAAGTCAGACTTTAAAGAAAATCTAGACGGAGAACCTGAGGGATGTGGGAAATACTATTAGCAGTTCAAAGGTAGCATTTTTGCATGAGGAAAGACATTATTTTCTGTGGTGGATGAAAGTGATCTTTGCACATGTTTTTTTGTTGTTGTTTTTCCAAGAAAGGAAAGGTGTGTGTTAAATTGAAGACATTGTTACTAGGAAAGCCTCAATTTTAGGTGATGTTTCTTGTAACAGCCGAAACATGTTTTTCCTCTGATATAGGAATACTCACAGCGAAGGTTTAGAATTAAAAAGAAGAGGCAGGTTGCCTGGATAAAATAATCCAATTGAAGCCACTCAGAAAAAGCTAAATCCTCTGGGCTCAGGAACACAGACATGCCTGGATGAAAACAGAACAGGCTGTCAAATGAGTGATTAGGTTAGAGATGCCTAGACCATTGGTTGATTTCTATATAGTTTAGGAATATGGAGAAAGCCAGTATAACAGCTTCAACATTTGGGATACATATGCATTTTTACCTGCAGATAGTATGAGTATTTCTGTCTTCATGGACATCACATCTTTCTCTTCCTGAAGAAATACAATTTCTTTTGAAATCCAGTTAATGTTTCATGAAGGCATCTAGCCAGTGTAATTTCCTGGAACAGATTAATGTTTGTAAGATCAAGAAATCTTAGGAAACTAGACAGAATCTGTAAGCAATTATATTTGGGGTGATGATTACCTTAGAGTTCAGAGAGGAAAAAACTATATATGTGTATTAGGAATATATATATATATATATATATATATATATATACATATATATGGAATATATATGCTTGTATATATAGAATATGTGTATGTTTTAGAATTAAATATACATATATATCAATGCATATATATCATGTATATGTACAATATATGGGTATGCATATATATATGTGCACTTACATATGTATATGTATATATATATATAATATATATGTTCCTAACACATACATATATATGGTTATATAAGTGCAAAAGCAAAATGATGAACATTTGGTAAAAAGACAGATTTTGCCTCCTGGGTCCTTCGTGCCATATTCAGAATGCCAAATATCATGTAGGATATGAGGATCATGCTTTGACCTTCAGCATGAGCAAATCGATATATTAAGGAAATTATTCCAACTTTAAAATTTCAGTAAGTGAGTAAATGTTATAAGTCATTCTCAGTGGGAGGATTTCTCTGTAATTTCTTGGATCAACCTCTCTCATCCCCATTTCACTGCCTTATTGTGTAAGGGCTGCCTCACCCAGTATCTCCCATGTGGTGTAGGTATCGACCATCTCAAGTGGCCTATTATGAAGCGGTAGCCTTGGAAAAGCTTTCCCTACTTCCTGATAATATCCCTGTGTATATATGTCATTGTGATACATGTACAGGAAAGTTATCAGGGAATAGGAAAAGCTTTTCCAAAGACTACTGGCATTGGATGGAAGTCAGCTATCAGAGGCTTATATCCAAGGGGACTTCCGTCGGCAAATGTCCTTGTTTTTTCCCTCGTTGGGAGTGGAGTGTAAATTTCCTGGCTTGCCAAGGATATTAAAACAGCCCATTCATTAAAATAACTTAGTTTTCAGACTTGAAAGAAATAATTTTTCTGATTTCTTAGATAAGATACCGACTGGATATAAATGCCCTTAGGCAGGACCTCTTGCCAGTTGTTATGCCAAATCCAGAACTGTTTATGTTTGCAAAGCAGGCACTTCAAAACCTGAGTACTCTTGGTTAAAATTGTCAAGTTATGAGGCTGAGTGAGGACATACCAGATTTACCTGCCTTGGGGCCCTACTAAGACCGGTTGGCTCTCTCTGAGCCATAAAACTTTTTATTATTTTTTCTGCATATATTATGCCATGGAACCGTGTAGCCTTCTGGGACTTCTGCTGCTTATAAAATGGCCCAACATTTTTGTTGGCTCAAGTGCAGGGTGAGAATTGCTCATCACCCTTGCAGAGCAACTGGAGACCTCTTTCGGAGTTCATTGGTTAACCTGCACTGTAGAGCAGTTAATAAGCCAGGGAAGGAAATGTTAACATTAAATTAAAATATGTGAAGGAGGATCCCTGTAAGCATCAGATAGGCTAGATGCAGTAGGTGCACTGAAAGTCAGAATTCAGGGAAAGAACCAAGTGCTTTGTTCTTTTTTTTTTTTTTAATGTTTTTATTTATTTTTGAAGGAGAGAGAGAGAGAGAGAGAGAGAGAGACAGAGCATGAGCGGGGGAGGAGCAGAGAGAGAGGGAGACACAGAATCAGAAGCAGGCTCCAGGCTCTAAGCTGTCAGCACAGAGCCCGATGTGGGGCTCAAACCCACAAACTGTGAGATCATGACCTGAGCCGAAGCCGGACGCTCAACCGACTGAGCCACCCAGGTGCCCCCCAAGTACTTTGTTCTTTTCCAAGGCATGCAGAACTCATTATTGTTGATGGAAATGAAATCCACAAGGCTGAGTGCCTCAAATAAGTCAGGGGTTGGAAATCTTTGGCTCAACTTTTTTGGCCAAAGAGTTTCTCTGAAGAGAAGCTTGCTTACCCTACTGTGAGAACATTCATTATAAATCATATATAAATAAATAATATTTAATAAATATTATTATAATTATTTCATAAACAATCACCACACATCTTTCTATATATGGTTTTATCACATTTTTCCAAATCTGGCTTCTTAATGGTGAAGGTATGGATGGATTAAAACCAAATGCTTCAAACTTACTCCCAGAGAATATGGAATTGGTCTTGGAAGTAATCTTTGGGCTGATAGGTAAGTCATGGACTAGATGTCTCCTCTTGGTAGATCGTATTGAATTCTTAAGATTGTCAATGGTTATAATTGAGCCAGTTGGAGTAGCCAAAAGGGTGACAGAAAGTATAATATAGCAATGATGAATCAGGCCTTGTAATCTGCAGACCATGTGCCAAATCCCCATTAACTTCAGTCTTATTTGATATATAAAATTTAGTGGTATATAGTATAACAAAATGATTGTGCAGAGTTTTATTTAGCTGTTTGTGTTGTAAAGACTAGAGTCACGTATTCCAAAAATTTTATGAAGGTTTAATGTAGCAGTAACCATATATTGCTTGGGAAGATAGTGTCTCAGAAACCCAAGAACAGGGTTAAGAGTAGAACAATCCCTGTGGAAAATGGAACAGGAACTAGAAAATGCTTTGGGATCAAAGACAAGTCTGAGGTTCTCAAAAGTAGGAGCCTATTAATTTCACTCTGGGTGTCCAACTGTAAGGTGAAGTCATTATGCATCCAGTGTCTTCTCAATGACTACCAAATGGCTGGCCTTTTCTGTATATTACTATTCTGATTCCTGCAGGAGGCATTCTGGTCTGTTTGGGTAAGCATTTATTGGCAAGGCCAATAAGTCTGCTAGTCCCCGGGAATTTGTTGTGGTTGGGTTTGATCTATATGCCCAACATTGATCTAAATGTTGTGATTACATTTCTCCACAATCAGTGAGGCACAGGTAGAAAAAAGACAAAGACCCTCTTTATTGGAGAGCACATCTTTTGAATGTCTGTGAATGTTAGTGAAACTCAAGATGCCTTCTCTAGGTCAGACTCAGCCTATTAACCTGTCTACCTCACAGTTGAAAACCATAGATTTCCTACAGGTAAGTGACAGAGCAGAGCCATTCTTAGGCAAAGGGTCAAGTAGGCAATGAAGTTTTGTTGTCATTCTTCTCAAACCCAGAGCCATTTTGTATCCTAGTAAATTAAAGGCAGCTGTAGTTTTCTAGGAAGAGGATGTGACTTAGTGTCAGGAGATACCCTTACACCACACCTTTGCCCATATTCAGTAGCCTTGGGTAAATCAACAAGCTTCTCTGAGCCTTAGTTTCCTCATTGTAAAATGTAACTATCATGTAAAGTTGTTTTAAATTATGTATGGAAGGGATGGGGACATGGTAGATCATTATTTAATATCTACTTTAAAAAAAACAGAGGTGGAAGGAGTACCTCATGCTCCATCTTCCAGATGTGGAAAGTGGGGTCCAGATTTCACTTAAGTCAACACTAAAACCCAAATCTCTTGACTTCTGCAAGTTCCCTCTAGGTTTTTACTTAATTCTCAAAACTTGCTCTTTAGAAAGTACATGTGTATGTGTGTCAAGTTAAAGCTTTCAGTTTCTTGCAATGAATAAGACATATTTTTTAAAAAAGACATCATCCCTTTTTTTTATGTTTATTTATTTATTCTGAGAGAGACAGATAGAGACTGAGTGGGGGAGGGGCAGAGACAGAGGTAGACAGAGGATCCCAAGCAGGCTCCATGCTGTCAGTGCAGAGGCTGACTTGGGGCTCGAACTTATGAACTGTGAGATCACGCCGTGAGCCCAAACCAAGAGTCAGACGCTCAACCAAGCCACCCAGGCTCCCCAAGACATATTTTTGTAATTAGACTAAGAATTCCTAAAGTTCTTTTTTTTTTTTTAAAGAAAGAAATATCTGATTCTTATTTGCTGTGAAGAGGGAATGAAAATTAAATTGGCTACATTACTAACTGTCCTTGAGGAACATGTGTAATTCAAATCTTAAAGGAGTGAAACTCTTCAGCTAGGTGTCTCTGGGCCTCCCGCAGTCACTCTGGCCACATTTTTGCCTCCTGTGGCTCTAAGGTCGAGAGCAAAGCCGAGCCTCTTAACTGGCAGTCAGATGATACAGACTGAATGGCCATGAAACCCAAGGTGATCTGGGCTCACCTGGCTGAACCCCACAATCCAGAAGTATGCTCCCTGCCACACATTCCTCTGCCTTGTGAGCAAAACATGGCATGGTGCACTGGAAACTTTGTGTAATCCATTCAAATACCAAGCAGTTGACTTTTAAGAAATGTGAAAACATTAGATTCCAGATCTCCTTAGCAGAATACCATTGGTTTGTCCACATAATTACTTAATTTGCCCAGGGGTGAAGCAAGATTGTCGAAGCATGTCTTCTTTCTTCCACTCATTAGGATTCCTTTACAAATACCTATTGTCTCTTTTGTGCAAAGCACCCTGGGAGATACAAAATGGTATCTGATGCACTCTTTCCTAGCGGAACCCATTTTCTTATTGAGATGAGAGTGGAGGCTCCTTGAGGTCTGGAAACTTGTCGATCTTATTCACTGTTAGGGTACAGAGTCTAGAATGGTATCTGACACGGACTAGGCACTCAGGAAATACTTGAGGAATGCAGTAATAGATATACCTATATGAGACATTAATCATAGCTAACATTCATGCTCAATAGTTTTCTCAGTGCTGCCTCATTGATCCTCACAACTCTGTGAGGTAGGAAGTATTAACATTCCCATTTTGGAGATGGGGAAACCAAGGCTTAGGGAATTGAGTGACTTTCCCAATGGTGACCTGGAGCTTTGTACCAAAGTCATCTGGCTCTTGAAGTCCATGCTCTTAGCCACTAGGCTCTGTTGCCCTGTGTGTTATGCTGCCATTTTGCTTGGGGCAAAAGGGACTCATTCCATGGTTTTAGAACTAAAATCAAGGAATGTTTACAATGGAATCACATTTGTGGTATAAACAACAAGAAAGTTAGAAAGTTTTGTAGAGTCTGAAACAGATGTGGGACCAAAACTGCCCGGGAGGGATAGGAAGGACTTAAAAGGTGAAAAGTAGAGTTCATCTCCATTTGATTTCTAGGAGATGACCTTGAAAATCCTCTTTGTAATATGATTATATTATAAATGTATACAACATTATGATATTATTTTTTCTTCTTTAACCCCATTTCATCATCTTAAAAAAATTGTGTGGGAGAGAATCCAGTCTTGTTTACACTTCTATTCACCCTCAGTACGTGCATGGCACCTATCCATTGATTTGAAAGGAACTGAATTATCACTAGGATGGTAAACTTGATGGACTGGGGAAGGCTAATTATACCAAAATATCCTAGCCAAATTTGAATTCTGATAAGCTTGCCTCTTTCATGCATTTCTCCAATTTATCCCCTTCTTTTCAAGAAGTCCCAAAGAAGAAGAAGAAAAAAACCCACAATTATTCATATGAAATCATTTTTGACGTTTTCAGAGATTTCTCTAGGTTCTGGTCCAAGCCAGACTATTGTTCAATTCTACCTACATTCTTCCTACACTTGAGAGATTTCAAAAAATGTACTTAATGATTTGGACTTGTTTTAATTTTCTCTAAGTTATTTGTTTTCTCTTGGGGTTAAGAACATTTTGTAAATTTGCAAATACCAAAAGTATTTTGCACACAACGAATAGGCTTAAAAAAAACAATCGGATCAGATTCAGAATATTTCCCCATGGAAAGGAAGTGCACAAAATAGGCAAATGATTAATTGGAAAACAAAGCAAAGTAACTAAAATATCTCCCTGAACTAGTTCCTAAGGTATGCTCTTTTTCCATTATGAAACACTAACTAGTCTGCACTGTTTGTTTTTTGAAGTAAAACTTTGATGGAAAAATTAATAACTGAATCCACTGTGTATTTCACACTAACATTAACATTCTTTTTCTTGCCAAACATTTTGCTATGAGCTCAGGCATTTGTGCTCGATACGTTTTCCAGCCTGTTCAGGTGTTCATCTTTCTTGTTCCCATATATACTCTAGTAAATTTTCAAGTGAAGCTCCTTGAAAGTTAGAACATTACCATATTTTTGTAGAGATTGATAATAAAGGCAGATTTTCTTTTGTTGTCCATAAGAAATAGCACAAACTCCTGATTTGAATTTCATTCCATTAAGTAGGGTCTCCACAGTATGAAGATCTGATTTGATAAACAAATCATTTTTGGAAATGCTTGGTATCCGGAGAAGAGTGACAAACTATGCATGACTTAATTGATAAGTTGATAAATTGATTAAAATTGCTAAACTGACAAGATGACTAAAGTTGATAAATGTTTCTTGAGCACTATCTGCAAAGCCAGCTTCAAATTTTTCTTTTTTAATGTTTATTTTTGAGAGAGAGAAAGAGAGAGACGCAGAGTGCAAGAGGGGGAGAGGCAGAGAGAGAAGGAGACATAGAATCCAAAGCAGGCTCCAGGCTCTGAGCTGTCAGCACAGAGCCCAATACGGGGCTCAAACCCATGAACTGTGAGATCATGACCTGAGCCAAGGTCTGACACTCAACCAACTGAGCCACCCAGGTGCCCCTGCAAAGCCAACTTCAAATTGAGATTTGCTATTTATTAAAGGAGGTGGGGATGTAGGGTCTTGAGATACAGACCTGGTTAGGGATGTGCTTCCTGGTAACTTGCCAGCAAATCATGGAAAAGAACCAGCTCTTCGTAGCTTGTTTTTCTTTCTAACTTACAATGACTGGGCAAGAATTTGACTTTCACACCCAAATCAGTTCCTCAGTGTAACTGACACCTTCAAATGGCAAGCAGTGCCGCCATAGAATATTACTCTTGGCTTATGTTGGAGTTAACACAAACTTTTCTTTCTCTGGATCTCATCTTGCTAGGGAAACATTCCCCATGCCTGAAAGATCTAATTATATCTATTTGCATAAGTTAAACTCAAACATGTTAATAGACTTATTATGAGTCCCTTATGTCAGGGACTCAGGAGACTGTAAAGAGATACGACTAACATTCGCAGAAGCAGCAGTAACAATAGTAGTAAAAGTAATAAGAATGATGAAAGTGCTAGTCAGTATTTGCTGAATGCCTTCTCCCTGGGCACTGCAGTAAGCACTTTACATGCAATAAGGACTTCATTTTCTAGAACAAACCAAAACTCAGAGAGGTGAAATAACCTGCCCCCAAACTCACACAGTCCTGGGGTGGACCTGAGAAATGATTTTTCCATGAAGTTGAGCAGAACTTATCATGTGGGAATGTTTTTTTAAGAGGGGAAGCCTATCATTTCAATATCCCACTTTTTATTGGATAGATTTTCTTCTCTGGGTTTAAAAGCTATACACTCTAGGGCACCTGGGTGGCTCGGCTGGTTAAGCGTCCAACTTGAGCTCAGGTCATGATCTTGTGGTCCGTGAGTTCGAGCCCTGTGTAGGGTTCTGTGCTGACAGCTCAGAGCCTGGAGCCTGTTTCAGATTCTGCGTCCCCCTCTCTCTCTGCCCCTCCCCCACTCATGCTCTGTCTCTCTCTCTCTCTCTCTCTTTCAAAAATAAATAAACATAAAAAAATAAAAGCTATACAATCTATTTTTTATTTTTACTGTGGTTGCTCTTCACTGAAACCCATTGTCATATTTATTTTTCTATTGAGTTCTGAAATTCTTTAATGTCCATATTCTCCCTGAACCAGATAAGTAATTCAGTATATTCTCCTGTAACTTTGTTTTCTTTCCCCACCATTACCCCACATCTTATGCTGATATTTTCTAGAATAATTCTGGGTCACTGAGGGCATATATTATCTTTTTCTTTGCTTTCGTCCTACCTTTTTGAAAACCACTTTCATGATGTTTAAATCCTCTACACCTTTATTGATTTGCTTTTGTCATTTTGCTCTATTATACAGAAAGAGATGTGCTAAAGTCTCCCACTAGGATTGTGAATATTCTGGGTTTTTTCTTTCAGATTTTTTCATTTTTGCATTATAGATTTTGAACCTCTGTAAACAGAGGATCACATTTGCAAATAAATATGTATTTCCAGTGAGTTGAATCTTTATCATTGTGAAAGGTTTCTTTTAGTAAAGCTTCATTTTTTAAAGACTTTTTAAAATATTTATTTATTTTTGAGGGAGAGAGAGAGAGAGAGAGAGAGAGAGCAAGCAGGGGAGGGGTAGAGAGAGAGGGAGACACAGAATATGAAGCAGGCTCCAGGCTCTGAGCTGTCAGCACAGAGCCCGGCATGGGGCTTGAACTCACAGACCACGAGATCATGACCTGAGCTGAAGTTGGATGCTTGTTCTGTGTGATATTAGTATAGCTAAACTAGGTTTTGTTTGATTGATGTGTAGCATGTTTTGGCTTTGTCCATCATTTCACTTTGAATTTTTTTGTATTTTTTTTTTTAGCTTAGGCATATGTTATAGATTGAATGTTTCTGTCCCCCACCAAATACATATATTGAAGTCTTAACCCCCAGTGTGGCTGTATCTGGAGATAAGGCCTCTAAGGAAGTAATTAAGGTTATATGAGGTCATAAGGGCGGGGGTCTGATCTGATAGGATGAGTGTCCTTATAAGAGACACACTTTTTGCTTGTTTACCTATTTATTTTGAGCGCGCGAGAGAGACAGAGTGTGTGAGCAGGGGAGGAGCAGAGAGAGTAGGAGAGAGAGAATCCCAAGCAGAATCCCCACTGTCAGTGCAGAGCCCAACATAGGGCTGATTCCACAAACCACAAGATCATGACCTGAGCCGAAGCCAGGAGTTGTCCACTTAACCCACTGACCCACCCAGGCGCCCCATGTTCCAGTGTCCTGGGGAAGGTAGAATTTGTGAGCAATGAAATTGGATATTTAGCAGAGGAGATGTCTAAGCAAAGTGTTGGAAGAACAGCTTGGTTTCTCTTTACTGCCAATAGTAAACAAACAAAAAAAAAATAGAGAGCAGAGAGATACATTGAAGGAACTGTTAAGCAAAATAGAACTAGAACTTGGGGCACCTGGGTGGCTCAGTTGGTTAGGTGTCCAACTCACGAGTTTTGTTTAAGTCATGATCTCACCATTTGTGAGTTCAAGCCTGACATCAGACTCTGCACTGACAGTGTGGAGCTGCCTGCTCAGGATTCTCTCTCTCTCTCTCTCTCTCTCTCTCTCTCTCAAAATAAATAAACAAACAAACAAACAAACAAAAAACAAAACTAGAACTAGAAAATTTGGAAAGTTTTTAGCCTATCCATACTGCAAAAAGTGAGGAAGTGTGTACTAAAAGAACAATAAGGGTGTAGCTGAACAACCATTTAATAAAGAGATTATGTGTGCCTCGTGGATTTAATCAACCATCTCTGGAGAAGCCAGGGATAAACATGGGATTATACCAGTCAGACACTGCCAGTTCGAACTAGAGGGGACAGAGAGAGTGGAAAGGAATATAGGAAGGCTGCCAGAACTTCTGGAATTCTACAAGCTGGGGAGATAGAACTCTTCAGCTGCAAATACAGTCTATTCTTCAAGAAAGGTGAAGTGTAATCCTGAAGGCTATTCAGAGAACTCAGGGCTGCTACTCCACCACAAACCCTGGGGTAATACTGCTTCCTCCTTGACTTCAGAGAGTTTGGCCCCCTGCTCAGTTTTGGCAGGCCAGTTGTGTGAGCCTTAAATTCAAAGACAAGTGTTCTTAAATAGTGAGGCACCAAAGATTACTCATTGAGACACAGAGGAGAAGGCAAAGTAGCTACAGCAGCAGATGTTAGACTGATGCGGCCATGAGCCAAGGAAAGTCTGGAGCCTCCAGAAGCTGGAAGAGGCAAAGAATGGATTCTCCACTAGAACCCTCAGAGGGAGCATGGCCCTACTGATACCTCGATTTTCAACTTCTGGCCTCTAGAATTGTGAGACAGTAAGTTCTGTTTTTCAATGACACCAGGAATTTGGCAATTTGTTGTTAGCCCACCACAAGAAACTAATATGCCCCACAACCCTTCCTGAAGTGATTCTCCCCTCTCCCCTAGCCATCTCGTGATTCCATTATCTTTTTTTCCACACTGATTTTTGCATGTACTTGTTTTATTTTATTTTATTTTTTTTCATTGCAATAAGTGTGCTGTCTTTAATCCCCATCTCCTACTCAACAAACCCCCCACCCCATCCCTCTGGTAACCATCAGTTTGTTCTTTATAGTTAAGAGTCCGCTCCTTGGTTTGTCTTTTTTTTCCCTTTCCTTGTTTGTTTTGTTTCTTAGGTTCCACAGATGAGTGAGATCATATGGTATTTGTCTTTCTCAGACTGACTTATTTCGCATAGCACAATACTCTCTAGTACCATCCATGTTGATGCAAACTCGTTATCTTGTTTATCTCACCTTGAACATGACTTACTTCTCTGGGTCTTAGCTTCCTCCTTTATAAAGTGAGGTGGTTGACTTAGATGTAGTGCAGTAGGAATTTGCCTGTTAGAAGGCATAAGCCCAAATAAATGACCTCTTCAAACTGTTTCTATTTTATCAGAGTATTCTACCCCCAAATTCAAACAACCTTACAAAAAGCCCATTAATTTCACATGAAGCAGTTCTTTTGTTTTTATTTTTAATTTTTTAAAGTTTATTTATTCACTTATTTTGAGAGAGAGAGAGAGAGAGAGAAGGGAAGGGCATGAAGAGAGAGAGAGAGGGAGAGAGGGAAAGAGGGAGAGAGGGAGAGAATCCCAAGCAGGATCTGCGCCATCAGCACAGAGACTGAGGCAGGGCTTGAACTCATGGACCATAAGATCATGACCTGAGCTGACATTAAGAGTTGGATGCTTAACTGACTGAGCCACCCAGGTGCTCCAGGTTTTTTTGTTTTTAATTTATACTTTTCATATGAAAGAAAGTGCAGGTGATCCTTGAATAATGTGTCAGGGGCATTGACCCCCCTGCACAGCTGAGGAGTTGCATACAACTTTTGATTCCCCAATAACTTAATTAGTAATAGCCTACTGTCAACTGGAAGCCTTATCCATAACATAAACTGTAGATTAACACATGTTTTGTATGTTATATTATATATTGTATTCTTACAATAAGATAAGCTAGAGAAAAGAAAATGTTACTAAACAATAATGAGAAAATACATGTACAGGATTGTACTGTATTTATTGAAAAAAAGATCTGCAAATAAGTGGACCTATGCCATTCAAACCTTTGTTGTTCAAGGGTCTGTTGTAGTAGGAAAAACAGTTCTGTGTTCTCAGCTTCTGTTTTCGGTCTCCAGTTTTTGGCTCAAGGACCATCTGCCTCTAAAGCCCTGAGGATCACCTTTTAGGAGTTTTTTGGTATTGCTAAATTCTCCTGGTGAGCTTATTGTACAGACCAGGATAATGGGAGAAAATTTGGGAAAATAGGAATTGACAAAAGGAAGGAATAATTCCTAAAAGAGATAAAGGAGAGAGAAGTAAAAGAAGCCAGTATAGGGAGGAGAAAGAGATTGGAAAGTAGTATTTTATGAAAAGAAACATGTGATGGCCCTACTTCAGGTGTGTGGATTACCCCATTAAAAACAGCACCATTGTATTAAATTATGTTATGAAAAAAGGGCATTTCAGGAACATCAGGTTGTTGAATCATGAGAGGTACAACTGGCTTAACTCTTAAGGGGCATGGGTTGTGTGAAAATCTGCTTCTTCCTGGCTCTGTAACCTTAACTTCTTTAAACCGTCATTTCCTCATCTGTAAAATGAGCACCTTAATAGAGGCCACCTCATAAAGTAGTTCTGAAGATTAAATACAGTATTCACAGTTGAGATTTTGGCACATTGTAAGTCCTCAGGAAGTGTTACCTGCTTTCAATGTTGTTATTGTTATAACTATTATTGTTGACATACTAGGTCAGCAACACAAAGTTACAGGCCTGTTTTAATTCAGCCCTAACTAGAGATTATAACTCACTCTAGCAGCTACGAGTGTCAATGAGCAGTTTAATGAAGAGCTAGTTGTCATAAAATTTAAATTATATCTCTTTGTATCTAGTTTCTCCTTTTTTTTGCCTAAGTCTGCTAAGAATGGAAAAGAGCTTTCCTGAAATAATAAGTTTTGTTTAATAGTTTTAAGGACCATTGATTTCTAACTTTGAGATGTTCTGACTTTAAATGTGGTTGTAGAATATAACCTGTGTGCTTGCTATAATTGTTTTTTATGCGAAGTTGCACTGGCTTATTATATGGTTAAAGTAAATTATATTTATTAGAATATATTATATTAGATTATATATAATTATATATTGTACAAAATTATTCATATTTTATATTAATTATAATATGCTTGTAATAATTATATTTATTAGAATTATTATTTATTAGAATGAGTTTGCTGTAGGAATTACATTTGTCCACCAAGTCTTAAAATATTCAAACCAGCACTGTAATCTTTAGCTTCACTATCCATAATTTCTGATTTGAATCTGGGACTTCATTAGAATATCAGTGACCTTTGTTTTTATAGGCATATTTGTAATAAACTTAATTAAAGTAGACCCCCTTAGGTGCGGTTTTGCTTTCTCCTGCCAACTGTGGTCCAGAAACAGATAATCTTCCTTGTGACATATGGTCAGAAGGCTAATAGTAACCCAATACTATGTCACAAAGCCTGTGGCATTTACCTCACTTCATCTAATCATGTAGGCATTTTATCATCTCATCTCATCACAAGATGAAGGGCGGGTACAGGACAAGAAGATATTTTGAGAGACCACACTTACATATTCTTTATTACAGTATATTGTTATAGTTGTCCTATTTTATTACTAATTATTGTTGTTAATCTTTATGGTGCTTAATTTAGAAATTCAAGTTTATCATAGGTATATGTGTAAAGGAAAAAACTGAGGATGTATAGAGCTTGATACTACTCGTGGTTTCAGGCGTCCACTGGGGATCTTGGAACATATTCCCTGTGTACAAGGAGGAACTGCTGTGTTTTAACAGATTTAGTTGGTAAAGCAAATACAGACAGCAAATACAGAATTCTAGAAATAACTTTGTGTCTTTGTGAGATGTTTCGCAAGGAAGGTAATTCTGTAAAAATTCCTTTATGTCATCAGAATATATACTAGGGGTGCCTGGGTGGCTTAGTCAGCTAAACTTCTGACGCTTGATTTCAGCTCAGGTCATGATCTCACAGTTTGTGAATTCGAGCCCCCACCATTGGGCTCCATGATGACAGCGCAGAGCGTGCTTGGGATTCTCTCTCTCCCTTTCTCTCTGCCCTTCCCCTGCTTGTGCTTGTGCTCTCTCTCTCTCTCAAAAGTAAATAAATAAAATTAAAAAAAAGTATATACTATTATTCTGGAGTGGAAGGTTATTGTTCCTTTTTTGCCAAACAGTACATGGGGATCATGGGCTTCATAAAAAACAATAGCTGCTCTCCAATGTGACTAAGACCGTAACATTTATTACAAATTCTCTTTCCAGTGTATACCATTGCTGCACAAAATTAAAATACTTATGTAACACCAAAAAACCACAAAAAAAAACCCCAACCTAGTAACTCCTAAATTAGCTGTAAACCCTTTAAATAGTCTCTAGATATGAATGCTACTCAGAAACTAATAAAGATTATTTGCCCTATTGGATGGAATGCTAAGAAGCTATTTTCGTTGGATTGTGAAAATTCATTAAAGTCTCTATATGAAGAGCAGTAAAAGTGTGCTATCTATTAAAAGTTACCTATTTGCTGACTTTGCCCACCATTTTGAGATAGGAGCTTTAGCGTTTCAACAAAATTAATGACCATCTTATTTTGGGTCCCCAATCCTTTGCGGATTAGTATTCCCCATAAATCTCCCTGGTTCAAGTCTTATCGCCCAAATAATTCTTTAAGAAAAAGTAATGACTGTGAATAGGTGTAATAACTCCATAGTCACATGAAATAGATGGGAGCTGCCAGTGTTCGATAAACTAAGAGGATAAATGAATGGTTTATATGTAAAAGAGTAAATGAATATCACTAAGAAGTAGTACCTTTACCCTTCCACCTGCCAGAAATATCACCTTTGGTGGTTGTGGGTAATGCCAATTATCGAAATAATTAAGTGACTCTGAGAGAAATCCATAGACTAAAATATTGAACAACCAATCAATGTGTTAATGTCTATTCTGTGTATGACATTTCCATAGGTTCTGTGGGAGGTAAAGATATGTCTAAGGCACAGCTGCTATATCTAAAGACTTCATAATTTGATTCAGAATGCAATATTTGATACAGAAATAATAGAATTTTGGAGTATGAATCAAATGGAGGAGTTTTTATAACTGGAAGAGAACTTAGAGATCAGCTAGGCTAACCTTCATGATTAAAAAATAATTTAGTGAGGAGCACCTGGGTGAGTCAGTGGGTTGAGTGTCCGACTCTTGATTTCAGCTGAGGTCATGATCCCAGGGTTTTGGGATTGACTTCCCTCCCCGCCTTCCGCCCCACATTGGGCTTGGAGCCTGCTTAGGATTCTCTCTCTCTTCCTCTACCCCTCTTCCCGGCTCATTGCTTTTTCTCTCTCTCACGAAATAAAATAAAAAAAATAATTTAGTGAGACTTGAAAATGAGTTGGCTCCTTACAACTGTAACTGACATGACAGGCTCACTCCTTTTTTATTTTCTCGCTTCATACTGAGCACTTTGCTTTCAGTTTACCATATATATTGAGTTATGAATTCAATTCATAATTGAGTTATGAATAAGAATGGACTTTTCAGTCCGTATGTTGAAATCCTAACCCCTAAGGCAAAAGCATCAGGCGGTGGGGCCTTTGGAGGGTGATTAGGTTATAAGGGTGGGGATCTCAAGAATGGGATGAGTGCCCTTACAAAAGGGATCTCACAGAGCTCCCTTCTCTTCTTTCGTCATCTACCAAAACTGTCCCTTTACGTTGGAAGCCTTTTGGTTTTAGATACCTCTACAAACTTAAAAGGGGGGGGTGAGTGGGTAAAGTTCAAGCTTCAGAATGCTAGCTCTTTTGTTGCCGTGGCTTAATGCCTGGATTGGCATTTAAGGACAACTTTAAAGACAGCATTAAGGACAACCTCAAAGACAGCTTTAAGGACAACCTCAAGGCACAAAGGGAAACCCTGAGTGAAGGCGGCTTGTGGGTCAGCCAGAGCCCCAGCCGCAGGGCGAAGTTGGGGGGGAGGGCATGGGAGGGTTGTTGGAGGTATGCGCGCGCGCGGGACCGCACAGGCGCATGCGCACAAGTGAGGCCACGCCCATCGGGGGGGTTCCCTCCGAGTCCTTTGCGGGGATTGTCACGTGCTCCGCTGCCCCTCAGGCTTGCAGATCGCAGGGGATGGCCTCCTCGCCTGTGCCTGGAAGGGGACCGTCGCCCGGTGGTCTTCAGGGACCTCCGTGTTCAAGCGCGTGCCACCCTGGGAGGCCTGCAGCTTCGAGGTGGCCGTGGTCGCCTCCGCCATGCGCTGCGCTAACCAACCCCGCTCACGTCTAAGGCCTTCCTCCCCGCAGGAGCGAGCAGCGAGACACAGGGCCAGGCTGTGGCACTCGGAGATGGTGCAAGAGCCTCGGCCTCAAGAGCCTGAAGAGCAGCGGTGGTGGCGGCGGGAAGGCGGGGAGTGGGGCTGGCCGCCCCCCACCACTGCAGCTTCCCGGCTGACCTGAGCCCGAGCTCCGGAGCGTTGGGCGGCAGGCCTGCGGCGTGGACGAGGAGCCCTGGGCCGGATGTTCGGGAGGCTCGCCCCGCGTGCAGGAAATGGTGCCCTGGTTTGCCTGCCCCCGGTCCACCTCCCGGATGTTCGTTACCCCCTACGCCTCTCCGCACGCAGCCTGCATCTTGGGTGAATGAGCCAGAGGCCAGGGTCTGCCCTCCACACTGGGAGGGCCAGGCCGCGGCCCGGCCACCTGCACCTCCACGGGTGTCCAGCTTGAGACTGGTTGGTGAAATCAGCTTTCGGCCTTGGGGATCCCGCAAAGTGCTGCCCTGGGGACTCCACGGAGGTGTCCTGTCCCAGGGGAGCACAGCCAGGACAGCTTTTACAGATAAGCTTCCTTGAAACCATCGCTGAGGTTCTAGAACCACCTGCAGCCTCCCTCTAGCCGGACTCCTTCAAAGTGGCTGTAGAACATTGTTTCATTGAGTGAATCCCAAGCAGGCTCTGTGCTGTCAGTGCGCAGCCCCATGCAGTGCTCAAACCCACCAACCCCTGAGATCATGACCTGACCAGAAGTCTGATGCATAACCGACTGAGCCACCCAGGCGCCCAGTGGCTGGGGAATGTTTTAAGCAAAACTAACTCTGCATGGTGGAGTAGAGCGCAGGCAACAGACTTGTCACAGTTACTGCTGGCTGTCTTTTTTTCCCCCGCAGGGCAGGGCCTGTGCCTGTAAGCGGGGACCAGCTGGGTGCTTCATCCATATCTGCAAAGCAGCCAGGGCGGGTAAGGGGTGTGAAAGGAGCAATTCTAATACTGAAGAAAAAATGTAGGAAATCTGGGTATATGATTTGAGGATTCCTACCATGTCAATAATTGGCATTTTTAAAGTGAAAAAAGACCTGATAGAAGAGAAGCAGAATTAACTTCTAGAAAGACATTTTCTGAAGTAAATAAATTCCTGAGATTGTGGATTGTAAAGGCTGCCCAAATTACAGGCTTTACTGATGAGAAAAGACACATACTTGGGCATATATACTAATAAAGTCCTGGAAGTTAATTTTTTAATTTTTTAATGGTTTTTATTTATTTTTGAGAGAGAGTGAGAGAGAGACAGACACAGCTTGAGCGGGTAAGAGGCAGAGAGAGAGGGAGACACAGAGTCTGAAACAGGCTCCAGGCTCCGAGCTGTCCTCCCCTCAGAGCCCCATGCGGGGCTTGAACTCACAAACCTTGAGATCATGACCTGAACCAAAGTCTGATGCTTCACCGACTGAGCCACCCAGGAGCTCCAGTCCTGGAACTTTAAATAATGAACAGACCATTATAATGGAATATTATGATGAAGACAATATTATAATAAGAGAGTATTTTAAGTACCTAAGGTACTCTCAAATAAGATATCATTGGCCTGAATGATAGAGTGAACATAAATGAGAATTCAGGGCATAACTATACACCTTAAAAAAAAAGTCCTTGTGAAAATATCACTAATGAACCACAATGGAAATCTCAAGGTGGGGAAGATAAAGAGGCAAGACAACAGTGGTGAGCAACAATAAATATCCCTCCCTCCCTTTCTCCCTTCTTCCTTTCTTATTTCCTTCTTTCCTCCCTTCCTGTTTCCATCTATACATCTATATGAATAGAATTTATTACCTTGAAATGTGATCTGTAAGTAATATGCAAGGTTTCTGAAACAGGAAGAATATGCTTTAAGGAAGTATCCTCCCTCCCTCCCTCCCTCTCTCTCTCCCTCCCTCCCTTCTTTCCTTCTTTCCTTCCTCCCTTCCTCCCTTCCTTCCTTCCTTCCTTCCTTCCTTCCTTCCCCAGCAAGTCTCAAGAACAAGGAATAAACCTCACACTGAAGAATTCTACCCTAGTGAATGTGGCATTTCTCCTGACCTGTAAGTGCCTCTTTTCTTTGTTTTTAAACCACTTTATTGAGTATATATATTTAATGTATACAACTTGATCAGTTTGGAAGTACACACTTGTGAAACCATCCCCATAATCAATACATAAGCATATCCGTCGCCTCTAAAAGTTTCCTCCTGCCTTTTTAATTTTAATTTTTTTATTTTTGTGATTTCGTGATCATGTGGTATTTGTTCTTTTGTGTCTGGCCTATTTCACTTAAGGTAATATTCTCTGGGTTCATTCATGGTGTCACGTATGGCAGAATTTCCCTCTTTTTAAAGGCTGTATACTATTCCATTGTATTTATATACCATATTTTCTTTATCCATCTGTCAGTGGACATATGGGTTGCTTTCATGTCCTGACTATTGTGAATAATACTGCAATGAACATGGAAATACAGATTGTCTCTTTGATATATACACAATTTTAATTCTTCTGGATATATGCCAAATATGAGACTGCTGGATAGTGTAGTAGTTCTATTTTTAATTTTTTGAAGAATCTCCATACTGTTTTCCATAGAGGTTACGTCAATTTACATTCCCACCCACAGTGCAGAAAGATTCCGTTTTCTCCACATCCTCACCAACAATGCTATCTTTTGTTTTATTGATGATAACATTTGTTGATAGACATCCTAACAGGTGTGAGGTGATATCTCATTGTGGTTTTGGTTTGCATGTTTCTGATGATTAGCGCTGTTGAATACATTTTCATATACCTGTTGACCATTTGTATGTCTTTTTTGGAGAAATGTTGGTTCAGATCCTTTGCCCATTTTTAAATTGGGCTATTTGAGGCTTTTGTTTTGTTTGTTTGTTTGTTTTTTCTATTGAGTGGTTTGAGTTCCTTATATATTTTGGATATTAACCCTTAATGGGTTTATATATGGTTTGCAAATGTTCCTTCCATTCTGTAGGTTGCTTTTTCGCTGCGTAGACTTTTTTCCTTTGATGTGCAGAAGTATTTTAGCTTGAAATTTTTAATATTTACTACGCTAACTCAGAAAAGTCTAGGAATTGGTGACTGTGGAGAGTAGCGGGAAGTAGAAACACTCCATGGTTCTCATTGGGGGCAGAAGGTCAAAGAGGAGAGAGGGAGATGAGCATATTCTAGGGGCCTCTAGGGGCCCTCATCTTACTGGGGTTGAGGGAAAAGTAGAGGTGCAGCAGAGCAACTAGGGAGATGTAGTTGATAGCGAGTGTAGACTGGGCTACAAATAAAATGTAGCTGCATACTACTCACAAGAAAACAAAACCTCATTTAGGCAGTGTTAAAAACTAAAATGAACGATTGAACATGTAGATATGAGACAAACTCAAGTAAAAAAAAAGGAGCGTATAGTGGAACTTTGTGGCTGTTATGTGGTCCAGTCACATAATAACAACAAGGATAGAAGGTCCTCGCAGTGGGATTACAGACTGCATTGGGTCAGCATGACCTCTGAAACAAGAATCTGTTATTGTCTGAAAGTAAAAACCAACCACAATACCTGATGCAATCTGGATAGTGTTTTAATGAATATCCGAACACTCAAGAACATTGTTCCTAGAACATATATAGCATAAATGCATGCTAGTTAAACACTGTACAGGCTTCTATGGAGAGTAGCTCATAAAATGCCTTTCCCAAAAGGAGGACATTCTCTGGACATTATATATAAGCTCTAGAACATCTATTTTCTGATATATGAGTGTAATTTTTTTATGCATCAAATGACGATACTGAAAGCAGACAAGGTCAAATTTAAAGTTAAATGCACTGAAGAGTTACATTATGTAACAATAAAAGAAACAGTTCATGAAGATCATATTACACTTATAAATTTGTTTGTACCAAACAACATAGCAGTTAACTATACAAAGCAAAATATTTTAAGAATGGAGGCAAAATTTGAAAAAAAAATAAAATGAATGTGGAAGGCAAAATATTCCTCTTCCAGAACTGGACAAGTCTAGCTCAAAAAAGGACATATAGGAAAGAATGATATAATCAATAAAATTTATTTAATAAATGTATAGGAAACCTATGTTCTTCTAAGGGAGGATCCACATTTTTTTTTGCATATGTTCACATAAAATTTATGAAATACGTCTTTTTCTTGTACTGTACTTGGTCTCAGAAAACCTCAATAATTTTTAGAGTAAAAATTTTGTAGTTCAAAATCTCTGATCAAATTCAGTAAAATTGAAGAAAAATAAAAAGTTGGCCTAAAAATTTAGTCTCTTTGGAAATGAATAAGCATGCTTCTAGATAACCTTTGGGTCAAATAAAATATTAAAAGGGAAACTACAAATTATATTGAAAACTGAAAAGGAGGACACTTCACATCTAGCTAAACTTTTGGAAACCATCAAAATATGATCAGAGGAAAATATTTTCAGGGGAAAATGTTTAGCTTTTAATTTCATCCGTAGTAAAAGAAGAAAACCAAACAGATGGAATGATGAGTCCACTTAAGAAATTAGAAAATGAAAAACAAAGTATAACAAAGTCATTTTATAATGAAGAAAATCTGAAATTAATGAATAACAAAACAAAAATTAGGGAAAAGGATAAATGAATCCAAAATAATTTTTAATATACCCATTAAATAGATGAAGATCTACAACCCTGATCAAGGAAAAGAGTTAGAAAAAGGGTAAATTATATTAAGAGTAAGAAAAGAAATAATTAAAGAGAAAAGTTCAAAATAATTCTAATTTAAGGATGCATGGGGGTGCCTGGGTGGCTCAGTTGGTTAAGTGTTTGGCTCTTGGTTTCAGCTCAGGTCACAATCTCACGGTTTGTGGGTTTGAGCCCCACATCAGGCTCTGTGCTGATGGCATGGAGCCTGCTTGGGATTCTCTCTCTCTCCTTCTCTCTCTGCCCCTCTCTTGCTCATGCTCTTTCTCTCTGTCTCTCTCTCTCTCCCCCTAAATAAATAAATAAATAAATAAACTTCATATATTAAAAAAAAAGATGCATGTGACTCTAGGGTAATAAATTTGAAAAACCTAGAAACAAATAAATAATTTCCTAACAAAATAAGAGGGTAGATTAGGAGTGACCTAAGTGTATGGGGCACCTGGGTGGCTTAGTTGGTTAAGCGTCCGACTTTGGCTCAGGTCATGAACTCACCTTCATGAATTGGAGCCCCACATTGGGCTCTGTGCAGAGAGCTCAGAACCTGGAGCCTGTTTCAGAATCTGCATCTCCCTCTCTCTCTGCTCCTCCCCTGCTCATGCTCTCTCTCTTTCTCTCAAAAATAAACACAGATTAAAAAAAAAAATTAAAAAAAAGTGACCTAAGTGTAGGTTAACTCTTAGAGGTAGCATAGGAAAGGTGATTTAACATTGAGAAAGGCACCACGATCAGATGTTTTCATAACCAAGATTTAGCTAATCTTTAGAGAGTGGGTAATTATACAATTTATTTGAATTGCTAAAGGAAATCTTTCAAATTAATTTTATCAAGCCCAAATCATTTAAAAACAAAACCTATTAAACATGGCCAACAAATAAAACCTTATATCATTCTGTCTAAGGAATGTGGAGGGCAATTCTTAATAAATTTTATCAAATAATATCTGCAGTGCATGTCCACAGCAGATTTCCCCTCCCAGATTTTTAGGAGTTGTCTAATATCAGAAAATCTGTAACATAATCTATTGTGTCAATACATTGAAGGAAAAAAATGTAATTATGTCAATAGATGCTTAAAACTCATTTGGCAGAAACCATTAGCCATTTCTAATAAAATTTCTTTTTGCAAAAAATTTTTTTAATGTTTATTTATTTTTGAGAGAGAGAGAGGGAGAGAGACAGAGAGAGAGAGAGAAGAGAGAGAGAGAACAAGTGGGGGAGGGTCAGAGAGAGAGGGAGACACAGAATCTGAAGCAGGCTCCAGGCTCTGAGCTGTCAGCACAGAGCCTGACGTGGGGCTCGAACTCACAAATTGGGTGATCATGACCTGAGCTGAAGTTGGACGCTTAACCAACTGAGCCACCTATGCACCTCAAGCAACTTGATTTTGGCTCAGGTCATGATCTCCCAGTTGTGAAATTGAGCCCCATGTCAAGCTCTGTGCTGAGTGCCGAGCATGTTTAGGATTCTTTCCCTCTCTCTCTACCTCTCTCCTGCTCTCTCTCTCTCTCTCTCTCTTTCAAAAATACATAAATGTTAACATTAAAAAAAAGGAAAGAAAAAGAATGAAAAATAGAGCCCAGTGCAGATGATAGTTTAATGTATTTTTGAGGTTAGTAGTTCATTTTAGTGGGAAATGGATCAGTTATTTTACAAATGGTATTTGGACAACTGACTATCCATCTGGAAGAAAAGAGAAGTGAATCCTTACCCTATTATACATTTAAATATAAATTCTAGGTGGATGAAAAGTTTACATGGTAAAAATAAAATAGACTATAAGTGTATAAAATGTATGAATGTATAAATCTATAGACTATAAAATCTATCGACTGAGAAGCATCTTTTCCAGAAGCTATAGAAGTCCAGAAGCTATAAAAGAAAAGAGAGACATACTTAAATTTATAAAAGCTAAGAACCTTGATATAACAAAAGATCTTATAAATAAAACAATAGACAAACATTCAGTTTAGAACAAAATAATTTGTAACTGATTTGTCCAAATAGCCAAACATTTGATAAAAAAAGAAACAACTCAATTGAAAAATGGGCAAAGAATAGTGAATCTAAATGGCCAAGAAATTTATAAAAAGAGTCCCAAGGGGCAGCTGGGTGGCTCAGTCAGTTAAGCTTCCGACTTCAGCTCAGGTCATGATCTCGCGGTTCAGGAGTTTGAGCCCATCATCAAGCTCTCTGCTGTCAACGTGGAGCCTGCTTCAGATCCTCTGCCCCCGTCTGGTGCCCTCCCCCACTCACTCTCTCTGTTTCTCTCAAAATAAATAAATAAACTTTAAAAAAATTTCTCAAATTCATTATTAGCAAGGAAAATTCAAATGAAAGTAAAAATAAAATGTCATTTTACACCAGACTGACAAAAATGGAAAAGAACTTTGATAACACTGGTGGTGATTGAGGGAAAGGATTACTCTCATGTCTGGTAGAAATATGAGGTGTTATAGGTTTTGGCAAATCCATATGCCAACATCTATTAAATTTTTAAAAATATGTATACGTTTTGGCCCAGCAGTTCCAGTCCTTGGACTCTTTCCCATAGAAAGGAAGGCACCAGTATGCAAGGCCATGTGTTCATAGTGGCAAAAACCTCATTAGAAATAATGAATCAGTGCTGCAGCTCTTGACTTGCAGTGATTTCCACAAAGTAGTTTTGAGAGAGAAGAGCAAGAGGTGGAAAGGTTAAGATCCTCTTTTGTAAAATGACCCATACTACTCATATATGTAGACCTATTTCATATACATTTCCCTATAGAATTACATGGCCAGGGATTATATGGAAAGTTAGGCCAATGTGAGGAATGGAGAGAAAGAAGACGGATTCCTAAAGGAATCGATCCCTTCTCCACTCGCAAAGGATGAATACTAGCCATAGTTGGGGAAATAAAATTGCATAATATTGACTGAATCAAATTCCCAATGCCGAGGGGCGCCTAGGTGGCTCAGTCCGTTGGGCATCTGACTTCCGCTCAGGTCATGATCTTGTGGTTCATGAGTTCGAGCCCCACTGGCGTTGGTCTCTATGCTGTCAGCTCAGAGCCTGGATTCTGCTTCACATTCTGTCTCCCTCTGTCTCTTCCCCTCCCCCACCCATTCTCCCTCTCTCTTTTTTTCTCTCTCTCTCCCTCTCAAATAATAAACATTAAAAAAAAATTAAAAAAAAATCCCAATGACAAATTCAAACAATTGAAGCTTGTCAAATCGCCTACTTTGGAGGATATAGGCTTTTGGTATTTGTGTGTCTATGTGAGTATATAATTTTTTGGTTATGTTTATTTACAGTCTCACGTTTTTGGAAGTAGGTGTTATATAACCCATAAATAAGCAGTAGATTTTTAAAACCTTTTTTCTACAACAGTCATACCTATAATATCCTAAATAATATTTATAAATATGTTTTATATTTCATTTTAAAGTTGATGGAAAACTGAAAGTAAAAGATTTACTTTTCATATTAGAAAACAGTCTGTTTTAGACCGATGAAATAAAATAAATTTTTTCTTCTTACATTTATATAGTGATCGTTTGCTTCATTTCTTTTATCTCCCATGTTTGAAAAATCCTCTGTTGAAAATTAAAATTGGACAGTGGAATGCTTTTGAAGGAACATGGAGAATGAAAGTCAGACATTTTCTAGGACACAAATGTCCTGCTAGCATCAACGTCAAAAGACCTTCTTTGGGAGAAAAATTAGGGATGCTCTTTTGCTATCTGTCTGCTAATTATGTAAGGTATTTGAGAACTCAGCATTGTTTAGAGAGGTTTCAACATTTAGAGCTGTCAGCTCTTAAATTCATATTCCAATTTCCGAAGTAAACTCAAGTTTTAGACCAAGGTGTGGGATATAGAATTTCTGTTCATAGTTATCAAGTAAAAATCTTGTCTAACCTCAGTTGAGGTAGTGTGATGTTGGTGTGGACTTCTTCCACTTCACCTCCAACTCCTCACCACAGTAATGAGAAATGTAGGCACTGATACATTTTTCTTTGATAAACACCTTGCCTTTCATGGTCAGCAGTATCGAATTTCAAAGAAGCAGATATTGCCAGTTTTGACTACTGAAGAATAATCTATGGGAGAACCAGCATAAATCTTCAGAAACAATTCAAATATTAGTAACCATCTTTGGAACAGATGACCTAAAACTAACTTTGAAGAGGAAATTAAAATGTTTAAATATTGGAAGTGTACCCAATGTGCTCATAAGATGCATGCAAATTCAGATTATGGTATCATTATTCTCCAACTAGTGTGGCACTGACAAGTGCATATTGACAAAGGTATGGAAAAACAAGAACTCTCAAGTTTTACTGGTGGAAATACACTTTTCCAACTATTTTGGAAGGTAGTTGCCAATATCTACATTTAAAATAAATAGAATCTTCAACCCCAAATTCATTCTTCTAGGATTTTTCTGCAGATAAACTGTTACATGTATGCACAAACATGTTTATTGCAACATTTTTTTGAAGCAGCAAAATATTGGAAACAACCTGAATGTCTGCCATATGGGACTTGGTTAAATAAATTATGGTATATCTATAAAATGGAATTTATGTATCATTTATAGAGGAAAGTGGAAAATCTACATGTGTCAATATAGAAATATCTTCAAAATATTTTAAAGGAGAAAGCAATATGTGTAGTGTGTGCTTATATTTAGAAAAAAGGAAAATGTGATACATATCACATAAATGTGTCCCTAAGTATATGTGTGTATGTGTGTGTGTGTATGTACATAGACTGTCTATATATACATAGAATATATGAACTGATACTAAGAGTTATCCCTGGGAAGGAGAACTGGGAAACTGGAGGGCATGGATGGGTTTAATTATATATTCTTTTATAGTATTCGAATTAAAAAAAGGTGTTTATTTAGCACTTAGTATACTCCAGATTTTATGCTCATTTTATGGATGAGGAAACTGAAGCCCAGTAAAGCAAGATGCTTGTGTTTCTCTAGCTGATAAGTAATGGAGCCAGTGTTTGCATGCGGAGAGTGTAATTTCAGAGCTTGAACCCTACCTACACCTGTATATATGGCCTCTTTCCACAAATTAAAACAAAAAAAAAAATTATAGTTAATTCACCACGTTGGAAATTTCAAAATAGTGGAGCCAAATAAGTATAATTTAATTTCTGCTTATTTAGTTGGGAAATGGCTTCTTTTTGGTTAAATTGCTAGGTTGCACCTGATAAATCATTCTTAGTCTCCCGTATGTTGTGAGAGTCACCTAGAAAAATCTTGAAACTGTGTAGCTGCTATTGCTGGACTACGTCACATCCATCTGTTTATGTGTCTCTGCTCTAAAGTTATAAGCAGTAGCCGTTGGTCCACTATGCTCCAAGGAACTGAAAAGATTTGATGTCATGGACCGTGTCTCTGGGGTTGGCATTTGCTTGACATGGTGTCGACTAATCTATCAGCCCATGGGCAAAACTAATTCCATCTCCATTTTATTTCTGATTAAACTGTAAGTGGTTTTGCTTCTTCCTGATCATTCTTTTACACAGAGTAGGGAAGTTAAGGCATGAGCATAAGATGGAAACTGTTACCAACTGGAAAGAGCCAGACGACTTAGGACCAAAAGACTAATTTTAAATGTTGGCTGATTATATGATTTTGGACAAGTCACTTAACTTTTCTGAGTCTCAGTTTACTATCTGTAAAATAAGAATGCTAATACCTACCACAGAGGTGGTTATGAAGATCCAATGAGGTAACATACTAAAGTAACTAGCTCAATACCTAACAATGATGGTTTCCTATGTAAATTGAAGTGTTCAGCTTAATACCTAAAGCATGGTTGTTTCTTGAAATATATGAACTGAATCAGAATTTGAGTTTCCTGAGAGCAGGCAGTCAATTCATAGTTGTTGCTGGAATGTGTGAATCAGTGAATAAATGATTATGATTAATATAGTTGTCTGCATGTAGCACAACACCCATATGTTGTGTCTCTAATGGTGAATAGTGAACCAGGCCAAAGACCCAGAGTGTGAATATTTGTCACTGAGGTATGAGAATCAGAGAGTTAATGGTTCTTAGGTGGAGTGTGATATTTTGAGAGAGTTTTAACACCCAGTGGATACTTAAGAATATTTTTTTAAAAGTTTATTTATTTTGAGGGGGGGGAGGGGCAGAGAGGGAGAGAAGAGAATCTTAAGCAGACTCTGCACTGTCAGCACGGAGCCCGATGCAGGGCTCGAACTCACAAACCATGAGATCATGAACTGAGCTGAAATCAAGGGTCGGACGCCTAACTGACCGAACCACCCAGCCACCCCTAGAACAATTTTCTTAATTAATGTCAGAGTTCAGGTTTGTTGGTGCGGTAGAATCTGCCCTCAATTCACTGATTCATTTGTTAGTTTACTACTGTTATTGTATTTGTGTTCAAAAGAGCTCAAGTGTTCCAGAACCTTTGCTTCCGGCTCTTATTACTAATTATTTACATCAGTAGTAACTGAGACTCTGGGAGAGTTACAGAGGGAAAACAGCAGGAAGAGCCTAGGTATTGGGGACACACTCAGGACAACTTCTGATTTTCATTTCCTCTCTCAACCCAGTCTTGTGATCTTATCCCCTTTGGCTGAAACCACACCCTGAAACATGACTGTGCCTCTTTGTACTGGCTAAAGAGTGTTTGTCCTACGATGTGAGATTTTGTGCCCCTTCCAGGGAAGGAGACTTAAGTCCAGCGCTGATAATAAGGCAGAGTGACTCCAGGGAAAAATGCCCAGTGTCTGGGCCTGGCTATGTTGGGTTTATGCTGAAAAACTGAAAAGCAAAAGCCTTAAGCACAATAATTGTGCTTTTAAATTCTGGAAGCACTACGTAAATATATGAATCCTGTTAAGAATAGTTTAGTTAGTAAATTCCCCCTAGCAATTTGCTGATAAATTAAATCCTGGTGCCCCTACAGCTGTTTTTTTTTTTTTTTTAAGTAAACAATTATTCATATCACTTTATTTTTTTTTAAAGAATCTGAACTAAACCGTTTTTTTTTTTTTTCTGGTAATTTGTGCACAGATGATGAAAATGACATAGAATACAGGTAGTCGTGGACATGAGTCCGACAATACTTGGCATACTGAGGTCAGGGATCAATCACTGTTTGAAAGGTGATACCATTATTTTCTTTAACTTTAAATTATCAAACTGTTGCTGTTTTTGTAGCTGTGGCATCACATTACATCTCTTTTGTCCCCACGAACTAATTTCTACTCATTTACTAAATACCAGTGATCCATGGCTTATAGACCCATAAAGTTGAGTCCCAAAGCAATTAGAATGAAAGATAATAGACATTTTTTAAGTTTTTTTCCCCACTGATGGATGGAATATTAGTTTTTCTCTTCCTTCTGGCCTTCTTTTCTCACCCCTTTCTACCTTCTAACCCACCCATTAAAAAAAAATATTTTGAAGATTTTTCCTGCTACAAGTGTAGGGATGTACCGTACCCAGGATTCTTGGTTTCAGATAACAGGATTTGACAATGATTCACTTAGGTTAGGAAGAGAAAAATTTAATGAGCCTGTATGGGATAACTCAGCCTGGAGGACAGAGCTCTGGCAAGAATTTGAGGAGGCAGAGCCTGGCTAAGATCTTGATGGAAGAACGACCCACTGTCCAGCTGGGAAAGATTTTCTGTCTCTGAGGCTTCCCTACCAGGAGGTGGGATCTTTACCTGCCTCCTTTCTAGATATTTCCTCCAAATGACTAGAACTTTTCATGATAGTTGGACTAATGAAATATGTCTTACACTGGGTACCAATGAGGCTTTTGCTCTGATGGGAGCCACATCTCTGTTTTCCAAAGTTCTAGGAACAAGTAGAGAGCATGGGTTCTTATACTGATGGGTCTAAGGAAAGTACCTCCTTGAGAGGACACACTTAACTCTCCCTGTCCAGATGACTTAACATCCATGGAGCTGCAGCTGAGAGTGGGACGCCAAGGAGCAAATCATGACTAACAAGATTTGGGTGATGGGAGATGCTTACGAACATATTGTATGTATGATTGGAAATTTAACTGTTCCAGGGGCACTTGGGTGGCTCAGTGGTTGAACGTCTGACTTCAGCTCAGGTCATGATCTCACGGTTCATAGTTCGAGCCGCACCTCGGGCTCTGTGCTGACAGCTCAGAGCCTGGTGTTTGTTTCTGATTCTGTGTCTCCCTCTCTCTCTGCCCTCCCCCTCTTGCATTCTCTGTCTCTCTTTCTCTCTGTCTCTCAAAAATAAATAAACATTAAAAAAAATTAAAAAAGAATTTCACTGTTCTAAAGAAGGATTCCTCCAGAGGCAGTCACAGACATCTTCATCAAAATTATTGCTAAAAATGAAGATTCTTGAGGATCCCTCCAGGCTCACCGCATTAGAAGCTCTGGGAGTCGCCTAAGGGTTGGCAATTTTTACAATCCCCTAGATGAACTTCAAGTTCACCAGGTTTGAGAAACACTTGGAATGTAGGTCCAACAAAAATTTGTTAAAGTTCTTGTTACAAGCACTCAGTTTTAGCTTCTCCTTTCACCACTTACACTTATCTGCATATGTGTTTTTATTAAATATTGCATTTATGCTTTATGAAGAAAGATGCTATTCTAAGGCTTAGTGAGTTTGAAAAATCAAAACATGTTGTTGCTGTTGAATGAGCCTCTTTAAAGGAAGATAGAGATTTGTAAAGTGCTAGACTGTTATTTGGGTAAAAGGTCAGTGAGCCCAGTGGAAACTCTTAGAAGGTGAGCGGGTGTGGAGTTTCTGGAAGGGAAGGGCACATTTTCTGACAGTAGTTGGTCACTGAACATTTCTCCACTCCATCTGAGTTATGGAAGACTGACAGTCCAAGGGCTCCCTAAACTCAGTGGCATAGAGTCTGTCTATGATGTGTTTTACCTGCTTGGTGTCTAGTGCTTCTCAATTAAAGAAAAAAAAAAAAAAGAACATGAAACTAATTTTTCCCCCCAAATGTGTTCTCCAGAACCGGTACCATAATTGTGAATGTTCACCTGGTGGGCCTCAGAGCTGAGCAGGTGTTAGAACCACCTTACTCTGTACTTTTCAGTGGTACATCAAGCATTAAAATGTAAGATTCAGTGTCTGGTTCGGGGCCTCTTCCTGGTTTGCAGATGGCTTCTTCTTGCTGTATCCCCATGGGACAGAGACAGAGAGCAAGTTTTCTCATGTTTCTTCTCATAACGGCACTAATCCCTCTACGAGATTACCCCCTAAAGGCTTAATCTCCAGATACTGTCACATTTGGGATTAGGATTTCAACATATGAATTGGTAGGGGAGGCAAAAATGTGGGTGTTCACAGCACGTCAGGTATGGCATTCTGATGGCACCTAATAACTGCTTGCTGAATGAATGATTGCGTGAGTGAGCAAACTTGTGTTTCTTCTGGCATTCTCTCCCAGATTTTCTGGGAAATATTCAATCTTCTTCACTACTCTGAACTCTCTCCCTTAGTCTCTGAGAAGGTGTCCTTGTTGGAACCTTCTGTTCCAGCTCATTGGATGATGTGGCTCATTCAGGACAGACATGGTGCATGTTGGAGACCCTGGTTAGGCCAGTGTCTTCTCCATCATCAAGACTTAGCACATTGGAGCACTCTTCTTTCTAACCCACTTTGGCTGAAGTTCATCACCGTAAGTGAATATTTTAAGTGTGATTGAGGAGATTGTTTCCGAATGAGCAGCATTTAGCAGATTTACCTAGTTTCTGGGAGGAATAGGCAAGGTCTGGGTTTTGCCTGCCGATTCTTTATGCTAATTTGAGTACTCTCCTTGGTGATGAACCTTGTTACTGTTGGAAAGTTTTCTGTTACTAATTGATTTTTATACAGTGTGTAGAGACCTTAAACAACTGTCATTATCTGCAGGATGTGCTGTTGTCAATAGTCACCGTCCTCATTCTGGTGGAATGTTAATTAATATTTGGTCATGGGAGAGACTTAAATGGCTCTGGCATGCTAGCTGATGTCACTAAAGATTTTACATATAATCCATGTTCCCACCAGAGAGATTTTTGCCCTGGATTTAAATGTTCTTTAGTGTTTCGATCATCTTAAAATGTGTGTTTATTCCACTTAGCTTTTAAAAAGTTTTTAATGAGGGAAACCAAAATAATGTGGGACACTGCCAGTATTTACAATTTTTTTCCTATTGGGGTGTGTGTGTACATATCAGAGCCCTTTAAGACTATACTTACAATGGGATCTTAAGTGTGTGTGTGTGATGATTTTCAAAAGGCAGTGAGGGTGACTTCCATCTACGGGATGTCTGGTTTGCTCTGTTTGTACTGAACTTTTCCACTTCCATGAGTTTAGAAAAACTGCAGGCCTGTGGAGTTGTTTTACGTTTTTTGACCATTTAAAGCAAATACCTTTCATCATTTATAGAGTACTTTTCTGGTTGCCCTTTTCCTCTCCCTTGAAGGTCATAGGCTGAAATGGCCAGTCTGGTGCTGTGCCCATCTCTCCAACTGGCCCCTCTTCTTTCCATGTGTTCTTTCTCTCTTATGGCTGCAGCCACCTGACCAGGAGATGTGGGTGGATCTAGGCTCCAGTCTCCTGAGATTACTTTTAGGTGACCAGCTGTTCTGAAACTTTCCAGACCCTGGCTTTACAGTGCTAAAAGTCAGGAAAGTACTGGGAAAACCAGGATGGTTGGTGACCCTACTTTTATTCTTGTCAGAGGATCTTTAAGAATTCCTAATTCAGTGGCTCCAGTGACTGGACATTAAGTCTGTGACCTTGCATTGTTGCCCCAACACTGAATTTTGCCTTGATCTAAGGTCAAGAGCCCACCTTGCACCTCCACTGAATACCAAGGTCTGGCCATCTACCTTCCTTCCTTCCTTCCTTCCTTCTTTCTTTCCTTCCTTCCTTCCTCCCTCCCTCCCTCCCTCCTTTCTTTCTTTCTTTTTCTTTCTTCTTTCTTTCTTTCTTTCTTTCTTTCTTTCTCTTCTTTCTTCCTCTCTCTCCTTTTCTTTCTTTCTTCTTTCTTTCTTTCTCTTCTTTCTTTCTTCCTCTCTCTCCTTTTCTTTCTTTCTTTCTTTCTTTCTTTCTTTCTTTCTTTCTTTCTTTCTCCTTTCGTTTCCCTTCCTCCCTCCCTCCCTTCATCCCTTCCTTGGAGAGAAAATCTTAAGCAGTCTCCATGTGCGGAGCCTGATCTCACCACAGTCCTGAGATCATGACATCAACTGAAATCAAGAACCGATTGAGCCACCCAGGTGCCCCTGGCCATATTTCTTTGCAATGGAAGTCCTATTTTGATTATCTGTCTTATTCCTTGTAGTCTGGGTCATGCTTTGTTAGCTTAGATTGGCTCAAGGCCGAGAGTCCTGTCCTTGGTCCTCAGCCTACATCTCCACCTGATGTGGACTGCTTCTAGGTCTTTGTTGCCAGGATACCACCTGCACCACCTGTTACCTATGTTACCCAATTGGAAGTCTACTTAGGACTTAGAGCAGTGGTTCTCAAAGTGTAATCTTGAGACCAAGAACATCAGCATCACATGCGAATGTGTTAGAAATGCAAATTCTCAGGCCCTACCCTAGCCCTGCTGAATCAGGAACTTTGGATGTGGGGCCCAGTGAGCTGTGTTTTAACCAGCCCTCCAGGCGACTCTAATATATACTCTAATTTGAGAGCCACTGCACTTTACCTTCCCAGCTAGACCTTGAACCCCAAAGGCAAGTCTGCCTACCTTGATGAATATTTGTCTTCCTGCCCATTGCTGGTGTGGCCTATCTCCTTCCTGACCAGCCTGAAGTTCTCATTCCTATGTAAATCCTTCCACTTCTGATAGGGACTGTCTGGGTTTGTCCAGGACTGAGGGGTTTACTGGGCATGGGACTTTAGTACTAAAACTGGGAAAGTTCTGGGCAAACTGGGCAGATGAAGACCCTAACTGAAGAGCCCAGTAACGTATTCAATGTTTGTTGACTTACAGAGGGAAATAGAAGGAGGGTTATTACTCCCTTCAGGATATCCCCTCATTTACAACCAAAAGAATGAATAGCCAAAAGGAAGACAGTCTATTACAGGGTATGAGTGTACTAATTGTATATTGGGATAATTTTCACAATCGAATAGGTTACATTTTAACCAGGACTATTTAAAAAGTCTTTTTTTCTTTTTTCCTTTTCTGGAAAGTGAAAGCAGCAGAGTTAGATTTTTAGCATGAACTTATCTCAGGCAAAGTCATTGTCTGCTTTATCTGTAATTGATGCAGCAATAAATTTTTCTACTAATTACGTTAGAGGGGATGAATTAAGGATACATGAGATTAAGTGGTGTCTATAAAAATATTGTTTCTTGGATGGATGCTGTATAAATATGTCATTTTGTTAGCAACAATAAGCCCATTTACAGACACTGTCCAAAGAGAACATAATGTCTTTTGCAAGATATGAGAAGAGCTAAAGGTAGCATCTGACCTCCCCAGATGGGAATTATTTCTCTCTATCGTGAATTCCTGGAGGACTTACAGTCCAGGCTGGTTCTCAACCTTGACTGTGCTTCAGAATCACTTGGGGATCTCTTAGAAACTGAAAAAATGCTAAGGTCCCTCTCCCTCCACAGGGTATGTGTGAATTGATCTGCTACAGTACAAGGTTGTCTGTGTCTTTAAGTTCACAGGTGATTCAAATGTGTAACCAGGTTTGAAAGTCACGGATTTAGAATAGTTCTCAAATATTAGTCATGAGAATCACTAAGGAGCATGTTAGAAATACAGAATTATTCCATCCATCAACTTGGTTAAGTAGATCTAGGGTGGGATTCAGGAATCTGCTTAGTTCTGCTGGTGCTGGTTGGAGATCTGGTAACTTGCAGAAATCTTCAACTCTTGACATGTATTTTTTATTTTTTGTCTAGTATATAGCACATGGTTGGGAGGGTGTCTGACATGGGGCGGGTATCTAATAAATGTGTACTGAATGAGGCTTGCTGGTTTGTGTCCACTGAGCGACAGTGATTTCAGCTCTTGGATTGTAGAGCACCAGGCTTTAGGACCTGGGGGCTACTTTTAAAATTACCTGTGCCTCAGTTAAGCTTGACACAGATGAGGTAATATAAGAGCTCAGTATATATCTCCATAGTGTGAGAGCCTTACCCAGCTGGAAAACGTCCCAACAGTAGAAAGATAACCCCACACTGTGCATTAGTTTGTAACTCAGCCTTGTGATTCCGTTTTTGAGATGGTTCAGCGGAAACAGAGATCTGATGCCCATTTTTAAAAAGGACCAGCCAAAAGAAATGAGCGGAGTGCACCGTGATATCCAAATTAATGATTTTATTCCGTTGTTTTTTTTTTTTCTCTTAGAACCTAATTTCTAAGCTTGGATTCAGCAAACAAGGATCTATTGAGTTTGCTAAGTGTTATGATGGCCTCAGAAATGAAAAAGTCCCCTCCCCAGGCACTTTTAACTTTCCTGCTGAAAAATCACAATAGAAAAGCAAAGCCTTCAGATATAAAATTGTCAAAAGTGCCTTTGGATATAAAATTGTCGACTTGGCAGTTTAACAAGGCCCACCCTGTATGCGGCAAAGGCTAAAACTCCAAGACAAGCAAAGGCCTGTGGCAGTCACTTAACAGAATTAACCCCACTGCCCTGTTCACATTACATTGCCTTTGGGAAGCTCGATAGTGATCTCGCTCTTCTTGGATGAACCAACTTTTTTTTTTTTTTTAAAGTTGACTTTTGTTTTCTGAGCTATGCCAACATTCCAGCCACATGAGAAAGCCTGAACAGATTTAAACCGTGCTTTCAAAGTACTGTTTGTACTACAAACATATTACAGTTGTCAGTGAGCAGTTCACAAACACATTGGGGGGGAGGAGAGGGCATGGAAATTGAATGGACATTAATTTCTGGGATTAGCTGCCAGGTGGAATGCTATATTTCAGAAGGTCTGTCCAAACTGTAATAGCCTTCCGAGTGGTGTAGTTTGAGTCATCATGGGACACAGCTTTGTTGATGCTAATTACAGCAGCTCAGCTAGATAATTAAAGCAAACCTTCAGTAACAATTGGGGAAAGGAAAGACTCCAGCTGGAGTTCTTCAGCTCTCTCATAGCAAAGTTCCTCTAACAATCCAACAATTAAGAGGGCCCAGGGACATTTATACATACATAAAAGTGTGTTATAACCACTTTTATGGTGTGGCTCATTTTAAGGAAATAAACTAGAGAAATTCCTCACATATTTTATTCCACAAATGTTCTATAAAATTCTTGCTACAATCAGTCCGTTTATAGTGTTCTTTTAGAACATGGGCCAAGAAATTGAACATTTTTAAAGAAAATTACTATTTCATATGATTCGTGATTTACATTGTGAGTGTGTTGATATTGTCAATAGGACTTAAAACACAAATTGCCAAATATTTTAAATAATTTTACTTTAGTTTCTGCTTAATTTGGACTGATACCATTAGGTAAATTTGTAACTGCCAAGGAAATGAAAAAATACTTTATTTTCTTTGTCCCAGATGGTATATAAGATATCTCCCCAAGGGCTTCTAAACCCATTGGCTCCACTATAATTTTGAGTGGGAAAATGACTTTTCAGAGTGTGGCTAAACTATTGACTGGAATTCTGAAGGACAAAATGTCCATAAAAAGGGAACAGAGAATGTGATACTCCACAAGATAGAATAGCTCTCTTCTTTGCAGTTGTTTGCCCAAATTCCCTTATTCAGTTACCCCGATATTTGTGTTTATGTCACTTTTTGGTCTTCTAGGATGTATTACTAGAGCAAGCTTCTAATATCTAGCTCAAGAAGCAGACGGTGAAAATAACTGGAAAAAATTACTAAGTGTTCCCATCAGCAAATAGAGATAGGACAAAGTCCTGAAATACTTTCTGACTTGTATACAAAATACTACATTATACTTTAATTTGAATACATTTGGTTATATTAAAATTTTATTGACAGTTGAGTCATCACTGTATTCTAATGGTAAATAACTGTCAGCTCTGTTCTGTTGGTCTTATCATTAACAATTAAGAGGAGGGGCAGTGGAAATTCTTGCTAAGAGTATTTTGGGTTGTCTGAGACTGTGGACACCAGGCAGAGGATTTTAGTGCTTTTTTTTTAGACACACATTTTAGCCTTTTTTCTTTGGTACTCTGCCCTTGAATTTGCATATAGATTGTGAAGATAAAGATTTGTGGAAGTCAAGTGATACGAATTTATAGACACAAACGTTGTCGTTCTTGCTTCTACATTCCTTAAACTAGGGAAGAGAAACTAGAGTTTATCAAGCATCTATTATGGTCCATTTTCTTTCACATAGGTCATTTATTTGTTTGAAGATGGCCTTGTACTATTATCTCTATTTTTACAGATAGGAAAATGGAGGCTCAGAGAATGTAAGATCTCGCATGATAACACATTAGCACTAGAGGCGGCAGAAATTCAAACTGAGTTTGCTGATTCCACTGTGGTACACTGTGATGCTAGGTGTTTGAATAGGCTTTGGATAGAGGCAGGGTGAGGATCCGTAAGGAAAAGAGAACAACTGAATGAGTCCCAAGTCACATTAAAGCTACATTGCCGGCATTCCATATCTGAAGCTTTACTCTGCCAGTATCTTAAGAGTTACGGCCTTTGGGGGCACCCGGCTGTCTCAGTCCATAGGCCATGCAACTCTTGATCTTGAAGTGGTGAGTTTGCGCCTCACACTTGGGTGTGGACATTACATCAAAATAAAATCTTAAAAAAAAAAAGAGTTACAACCTTTTAAATATAAGGAATGAAAACATTTGGTTTGAGGAAACCTGCAAAGGAAAAACACACTTATTGTGGGTGGGAAGTGTTAAGTCAGTGGGCTACATTTGTAAATTTATTCTCTGATGTAGGTATATGAGGACAAGCCTCTTTACTTGGGTATTTTGTGTGGGAGGCCAAACAAAAGCATACAGGATTGCTTTGGATTCCCTGTATTTTACGTTCCCCACATTTTTATTAGATAAAGAAAATCCATTATCATAAACATTAAAAAAAATAAGTGCTAAGAATACAATCAACCCTACATGCTTTAAAGCATTTGGACATCATGATGAAATCTAGTACTTTTTGTACACTTAACATTTTTATGAAAAGGAGGTAAAGTGCCAACACAAATTTTTCTGGATTTTTAAGAGTATACATATGTCACCACTTACGATGGACATGCTGTCAGTCTAACTTTCCATATTCTATGCCTAGATTCATACAATTTACAATAAACTGAAAACCAGAAGGACATTTCTGAGGCATTTTTTTTTTTCAGAGAGCCTATTTTTATTCCTGTTTGAGACCTTGAGTCTTGTCTCTTCTTATTTATTTATTTATTTATTTAATGTTTATTTCTGAGAGAGAGAGAGAGAGAGAGAGAGAGAGAGAGAGATTGAGATCGTGAGAGGCAGAGAGAGAGGGAGACACAGAATCTGAAGCAGGCTCCAGGCTCCGAGCTGTCAGCACAGAGTCCAATGTGGAGCTCGGACCCATGAACCCTGAGATCGTGCCCTGAGCCAAAGTCGGACACTTAACTGAGCCACCCAGGTGTCCCTCCTCTCTCCATTTAGAAGGGCACAGCAGTGCCAGGGAGCAATGAGGTCAATATCTGTTCCTCATCAAACCACCCCACCAGCCTCTAGACCACTGCTGTGATGCCAATCGGATCTGAGCCAGCCAGCTTTCCTCAGGATGGACAATGGCTTCATGAGAAACACAAGCATATTTGCAGTGAAATAAGGATTCTCTAGCTTAACCAGAAAGAGGATGCAAATGGTGGCATCTCAGGCACTGAGGCAGGCTAGGGGAGATGGGGGTTTGGGGATTAAGAGTCTCCCACTGTGAGGGGAGGGACTGTCCTCCCCTCTATGCTTTGCTGCTTGGTGTGGTGGGAGACAGTCTCTGATCCCAGGCCAGGCTGCTTCCCACGTGCACTCCTCTCAAAAAAGTACCCAGTATGCTGGCAACCACATAAGGTGCCTCTGAAACCCCCTCAGCGGACCAAGAAGGTGGCCACAGGTGTGACACACAGTCCCCAGATCCTGCTCTTCTTTTAATACTGTAGAGAAATAAGATTGTCTGAAAGGAGCTAGAAGAGGAATGCTGCTCGATGGCAGACGCTAGAGCTGTGACGTTCAGCCCTGTCAGGTGGCCGGCCAGGGGGATGTGAGGACAAGACCCAGAGAGTGTCCATCTAAGCTGCTTCAAGTTGACCAGGACACTTGGGTGTAAAATCTGAACGGGGCTGATCCCAGTGTCCGGGCCTGAGGCCCCGTTGGAAGGAGCTTGGGTCTCACCTCTGTATCTGAGTCTGTGCATACCCTTCAGGCTGAGGACCCGTGTCCCAGCAGCTTCCTCTCCACCTTTCCTGCCCTTGGAATGGCCTGTCCTCAGGACTGGACCTGCCTCCATGGCCTCCCTCGGACCCCACCTAGCAGAGCACCTCTGCTTCCATCCCTACCCCGTTCGAGAAGGGAGAGGTCAAGACCTCCCTGAAGCGGCTCCCCAACAGGTGGGAGGAGACCGGGCCAGGGTCCACATTAGAAGACCAGTCTATGGAAGTCACCGCCATTGCCACCTGCAGGATGGAGGTCTCCTGGAGAACTTGGTTGAAGCTTTCCCCCCAATGTGGGGATGCAGGGAGTGCAGAGATTCAGGCCACCCTGCTCCATGCCTTCTCCTCCTGAAGTCAAGGAGGTTGTCTTTAGAAATGGCCTCCATCAAGTCTTTGTGGAGGGTGGGCTCTGTCCCATATGAGGCATTTTTTTTTTTTAATGCTTATTTTTTTTTTGTTTTTTTTGAGACAGAGAAAGAGTACCAGCGGGGGAGGGAGAGAGAGAGAGAATCCCAAGCAGGCTCCACATTGTCAGTGCAGAGCTCGACATGAGGCTTGATCCCATGAACCATGAGATCATGAGCTGAGCTGAAACCAAGAGTCAGTTGCTTTACTGACTGAGCCACCCAGGTGCCCCTCATCTGAGCCATTTTAAAATAAGAAGTTATTGGTAAAAATAGTTGTCCTCCTTAAGCATGATGTACCTATTGAGTCAAGGACCTGGGATGATTTTTTAAATAAATCATTGGAAAATAAAGGTGGAAAGCTCAAGGACGATGGGGGTAAATCCTCCACTAACTAGGAATTCAATAAGCCAAAAAACTGCACAGATATTCTCATGTATTTGTTTTTTAATTATTGACTTTTACTTATGATTAAATTAAAACGTTAATAAATGTCATCACATATAAAGTAAATAAAAATACTTAAAAATACATAAATGGCATAAATTTAAATGCTTATGATTTTTTGAAGTTAATAAACTATATGGTTGTTATTCGACTTAGAGGGCACATTTTGACTCTGCAAGACAGAAGACTTTGTGTATCCTTGTACCATGCATATCCGACAATACCTGTCTAGTTTTATTTGAGGTTTTTCTGTACCCTATTATTTGTTGGCTTTTTCTTGAGTAACTACCAGATCTTCAAGAATTCCCAGTTTCTTCAAGTATTCACTGACTGAAGGCAACTAAAACATTAATGACTGATTACAGATAGCTCACAGTTCTAAGGCTTAGAAGTGGTAAGGAAGTGACAGATAAGGAGAAACACTTAACACAACAAATACAGGTGATGATTTAACATAAACAACAACTTTTAAATCAGCAACAACAGGCCTCTGTAATTCTGTTACTTTTGGCATTAAGAAATGAGTACTGATGCCCTTCTCTGTGGTCCTATCCCCTTCTTTTCTGGGAGCAACCCAACATGATTTGTGGAGGGTGTAAAAACAATAATTCTTAATCTAAAGATGGTGGTGATCAGTGGTGAAGCAAGTTGATGTCGCCAGGGTTTCACACCAAGCCCCCTGGGCTGTGGTGAAGGTCCTATGAGGTTCTGGGAAAGACACAATTGGGGCCTGGCTGTGGCAAGCTCACCATGACAACTTATCTCTACAACTGTTCCAAAGTTTGGATTCACCAAAAATTTCTAAGGACAGTATAAGTAAAGAAGAGGAAGAGAAAAGCAGAAGGAGGGGGAAGGTCCCAGTGATATCAATATCACTCTATATATCTGTCCAGAAGTGCAGATGATGGGTCATCAAGGGAGGCTTACCTTATTTTATTTAACGGCATAGCAATTTTGCAAGGTGTTTAATTCCACTTAAACAATGAACAAACCACAAATCCAAGAAGGGAAGTATGATGAAGAAGGTCACACAGCCAGTAAATGGGGAGCTGGGACTTTAGCCTCAGTCTATACTGTTGATCACTGTTGTGTTTTTTTTCCCGGCACAAATGGCCATTGATGGAAGGGGCAGCTGAGGAAGTTCATTGCTCTCTGTTCCTGACATAAACCTGTTCTTTACTCCATCAGACATCTATTCGTAGCTATTTGGTATAATTACTAATCTCAATAAGATCCCTCATTTCCCTTCTTTTTCTTTTAATTTATTTTTGAGAGAGGGCAAGCCAGAGAGGGGCAAAGAGAGGGGGACAGAAAATCTGAAGCAGGCTCTGAGCTGACAGCAAAGAGCCCGATGTGGGGCTCGAACTCACCAACCTTGAGATTGTGACCTGAGCTGATGTCCGATGCTCAACTGACTGAGCCACCTGGGTGCCCCTTGCTTTCCACATTTTATTGTATTTCACATCTTTTTCTTTCTTATATTTAGCTTTTAATTCTTTTTGGAGTGCATCCCTTGAGAAATTACTTCAGAAACTTAAGTTTTCTGAGTTCTTCTGTATCTGATCATGTCTTTCTTTTGCGTTTCCATTTGAAATTTGGTTGGCATAGGATTCAAGGTTCACTGTTGCTTATTTGTAGAATTTTGAATATGGCAATCCAACATCTTCTCACATTCAGTGTTGTTGTTGAAATGATAGGTGGTAATCTAATTCCCATTCCTCAGTTGATAATCTTTCCCCTGTCTCCAGAAGTATTTAGGATTTTCTTTTTATAATTGGATTTTTGAAGTGTCATGGTAGATGTGACTTACTGTGGTTCTTTTATTCATTCTGATGAGCACTTCGTGGGGCATTTGAATGAAAAGTCTCATGTATTTCTTAAGCTCTGGGGAAGTTTCTGCAATAACTTCGATGCTATCTCCTCTTTTCTGTTATCTCTGTTTTCACCCTGGGATACCTGTCAGATAGCTGTTGAAAGTCCTGGATATGTTCTCTGTGTCTTTGAGTTCTTCCTTTGTGTGTTCTATCTCATTTTTCTTTTGTGCAACATTTTGAGAGAATTGCTTAGTTTCCTTTTTCCTCTTCCAGCTCACCAGTTCATTCTTCAGCTGTGTGTATTCTATTTAGGTAACTTAAAAAAAAATTCAACAATAACATTTTAAATTTCTGAACTCTTTAGTTTTTGGAGTATTTTGGGGGGATTTTTTGGCAATATTCCCTGATTTCTCTCTGAAAACACCATTGTTGAGTTAGCTTGTGAGGGCTGCCATAACAAAACCATAGAATAGACTTGGTGGCTTCAACAACAGAAATTTATTTTCTCACAGTTCGGGAGGCTGGCTTCCTCTGAGGTCTCTCTCCTAGGCTTGCAGATGGCTGCCTCTTGCTACGGTCTTCCTTCTGTGCCTGGGCATATCTGGTGTTCCATTTGTGTCCCAAGCTCCTCTTCTTATGTAAGGACACCAGTCAGATCGGATTAGGGCCCATCCTGATTACATCACTTAACTTAATTACTTCTTTAAAAGTCCTGTCTCCAAATACAATCACATATTATGATATTGGGATTTAGGGCTTCAAGATACCAATTTTAAAGGGACACACAGGGGCACATGGGTGCCTCAGCTGGTTAAGCATCAACTTCAGCCCAGGTCATGATCTCGTGGTTTGTGAGTTCAAGTCCCACATTGGGCTCTCTGCTGTCAGTGAGGAGCCTGCTTCATATCCTCTGTCTCCTTCTCTCTCTGCCCCTCCCCTGCTTCTTCTCTCTCTCTCTCTCTCTCTCTCAAATAAATAAACTTTAAAAAGGGGAAAAATAAAGGGACACAATTCAGTCCGTAAAAATTATATATAAATTTTACTGAAATTCCTTTCCCTTGCGATTATTCTATTATTTTCTCAGCTGTTAGTTACTTGGTTGGTTGGATTTGGTGCCATTCTTTGATGGTGTTGCTTTTACTCAAATGTTTGGTAATTTTTAGTTGTTTTCCCATCTTTGTCCTTGTCATGTGTGTGAGAATGCTGATTGTGGTAACTGTAGCTCGCTCATCTTTAGTGATCATGTGGGAGAGATGGAGTGCACAGTTGGCTGATAGGTGCTATGTAGGGAGGTTCTGGGCTCTTCCTTGGGTTAGTTTCTTCCTGGAAACCACCTTGGTCTTGGGCCCTAATGTCAGTGTTTTAGCCCAGTTGCCAGTATCTCTCCTGGCAGCTGTTCAGCAGGATGTGGGAGTGACTAGCCAGCTTTGAATCTTCAAAGCTGCCTTCAGACCCTTCCCTATTATTTTATCTGTTGACTCCAGAACTTTCTGAGCTGCATGTAGCCTTCTTCTATATGTGTTTTCTATTGAGGCTCTTTTCAGTTTTGTGACTCTAGAGATAGGATTCTCTCGGCTGATCACCTTTCAGAGAGTCCTCAAAATGTCTTCAGATGGTACACTTTCTTTTTTTCTAACATGATGGTGGTAATGTATCCTCATTTATGTCTCTTTTGGGGCTTTTCATGAAATTTGGGGTTGAAGTGGTAATACTTAAAATTGCTCCTAAAATTTTGTATCATTATGAAATAAACCTGGAAATACCATTATTCAGTATATGCAATAAGTATTAAAATACTTTAAAGATGCCATCAATTCCTCTGGCTATATCACCATTAGTTGTTGCCTAGTGCACAATAATCTTCATTTCTATCTTCATGGAAAATCTTTTCTCATTCCATTTTCCCCCCACATCTCTCCTCCTTCCCCTCCTCCTCCTTCTTCTTTTTTTTTGAATTTTTAAATGCTTTTATTTATTTTTTGAGAGAGAGAGACAGAGTGTGAGCACGGGAGGGGCAGAGCGAGAGGGAGACACGGAGTCTGAAGCAGCCTCCAGGCTCTGAACTGTCAGTACAGAGTCTGACGCAGGGCTAGAACTCACCAACTGTGAGATCATGACCTGGGCCGAAGTCAGACGCTTAACCGACTGAGCCACCCAGGTGCCCCTCCCACATCTCTTCTTAAAAGGATCCATAAAACATCTTAGTCTGAGAATTTATCCATTTAAAAAAAAATCACTATTTACTTATTGAGAGGAAAAGATTTAAAGAAATAAATGAATTTTATTTTGGATATATTATATTTGAAGTGATGAAGTGATATACACACAGGAACATTGAACAGCCAGTTGGAGATATGGTAGAACACTTTTTAAGCTCCATCTTCCTATTCAATTTATTCATGGAAATCTTGCTATATAGTTGGTATCACATTATGCAGCAGAGATACAAAGATTAGCCAACCATGATACTTGCACTCATGTAGCTCACAATACAGTGAGAAAGTCAGACACATAAGAGAGTCAGACACATATTGAATTACTATAAAAGATATGTGTGCAATGGGTGTGGAGGATGAGTGGAATAATGGGGATCAGACACAGCAAATCTCTACCTACTCTGTGGATTCTTTCTGAGTTGGAATATTCTGAACTAAAGTAACGTACACACTTCTTGATTGTTTGTATGTACTAGGCTGGCTAACTGGAGCACCGTTCAGTATATTTTGCACAACCTATTATTTTCATGTTAGGTGTTTCATCTTGAGTTTAGTGAAAGCTTCTCCACACTATTTCTCCCCTACCTCTTCACCCACAATAGCCCACACACCATTATTTGAACCCTGGAAAAGTAGCTCTTTGGAAGATGAGGCACGGTTTCCAGGGGGAAGCAGATATGGTTACAAGTAGGACCAGAAGAACCCAGCATAGGGAAGGAGGATCACTGAACTGAATCTCTGGAGGGAAATCATCACGATGAGAATACCATGAAGGAATGAGTCTGGATTTCCTGGGAATGCTTTTAGCTGTGGATTGTGAAGAGAATAAAGGTGTGCTGGATATTGGTGTTCGGCAATGTCCTTGCCTTTCGAAGCCTCTCACTGCATTGTAGGGAATGCTAAAAATTACATTTCCCAGTTTACCTTGTCAGCAGGTTCCAGCTTATATTCCTTCCGTGTGAGGCATGTGTGTGAGTTTGGGAAAGCAGAAGAGAAGGAAGGGTCACTGGTCTTTGGCTGCAGGTGACTGAGCAGCAGCAGATGACAGAAGTGAGATTTTGCAAATGGCTAGTGGGTGTTCTGAGATTTACTCACTCTGATGCTGGTGGAAATTTCTTGGGATTTCTGCCTCTCCTGATTTACTGAATGTAGATAGAGGCTTCCATGACTGTTGTTCCCTTAGTCCTTTAAACAGTTTTTCAAGTTTCGGAATCCCTTTATTAAAATAATTTCTTGGCTGAGATACTTAGAGTGGCTTCTGTTTTCCTGGCTGAACCCTGATTGACCGAAGGGAAATTACTGCTGCTTGAGCTGGCACAAAAGGTGTGTGTGCTGTTGGGGAGCCTAATTTAGGGCTCTTTCCAAAAATGGTCTTCCCAAGAACCAGAGGCATGGATGCTAGTAGGTAGAGAGGAGTGCATTTCTGGCAGGGCAGGGCAGAGCACTGGCACTGGACTGAGGGAATCTCTTTTTGCACCATGGCCACGGTGGCTCCAGGCATTCAGATTTGTTGGATTTTGTAATGTACCATTTCAGTAGTCTTGTAGACCATGAGACTATGTGGGAGATCAAGGCAATGAGAGAATGTAAGAAGATTTATACCCAGATACTGATAAAACTACTTAAAGCATTTTTCTGAGTCTCTCAGACTTTTTTTTTTTTTTTTTTTAATTTCAAAGATGAAATTCTTTTTGGGTGGCACTTAAGATAGATCTAACACTTGGGGTGCCTGGATGGCTCAGTCGGTTAAACGTCTGACTTCAGCTCAGGTCATGATCTCATGACTTGTGAGTTTGAACCCTGTGTCAGGCTCTGTGCTGACAGCTCGGAGCCTGGAGCCTGCTTCGGATTCTGTGTCTCCCTCTCTCTGCCCCTCCCCAACTCGTGCTCTGTTTCTTTCTCTCTCTCAAAAATAAATAAACATTAAAAAAAATTAAAAAAAAAAAGATCGAACTCCTTATAAATTCTCTCTGTAATTAGTAGCTTTAGAATGAGTTTTCAGCACACTATATCAAAGCATTTTAAGAAAACCTTTAGAATGAAAGACTTTTTTTCCTGAACAATTTCATCCACATGGCAGAAGTGCTTCCTCTTTTTGGAATATTAAATTTTTTTTTAATGTTTATTTAGTTTTGAAAGACAGAGGGAAACAGAGTGTGAGCGGGGAGGGGCAGAGAGAGCGAGAGAGAGAGAGAGAGAGAGAGTGAGAGAGAGCGAGAGAGAGAGAGAGCGAGAGAGAGAGAAAGACACAGAACCTGAAGTGGCTCCAGGCTCTGAGCTGTCAGCACAGAGCCCGACGCGGGGCTCAAACTCACAAGCCGTGAGACCATGACCTGAGCCAAAGTCGGATGCTCTTTTCGGAATGTCAAATGTATGTTAGCCTTACATTAAGTCATTTTTACAACATAGAATCTGATATGGGCACTTCCAGCTATGTTATTTTAAATGGAGTTATCAGGATGTCATCAGGAACATTACTTATTTGGCTTTGCGTAAACACCGGCACAGAAAAACTGTTCAACCCTTATGTGGACTGCCAGTGGTAATGATATTTATATCTATGATCTCCTCTCAAAGTTCTGGCTTTCCTGGACTGTGGTCTAGTTGGGAGATTGCCTCTTGTCCTGCTTTCCTGCTTGATAACCTTTAAGTAAGTAGAACAGGAAATTCAAACCGAGTAGCTAGTCATGTGAGACCTTCTGCCGGCAGTTGCCAGTATTCCTTATAACAATTTGATTTGGTGTCTGTCTCTACCTTTGGAACATATTTTGCGTATCTCTCCATCTGTACTTTTGTTTACTCTGTTTCTGAATCTTTCCTACTATTAATCTGAATGCCACTCCTTTTTCAAAGGCTAAATCAGATGTCTTGTTCTCCGAAAACATTTCTTTGCTTTACGTGACTGACTAGCAATCCCTCCCAGCTTTTGAAGTTACAACTTCCATATCACTTCTGTAGTGAGTTGTGAATTCCTTTAGGACAGTTCATCTAGAACAGAATCTTATTCTGCTTTATTGCCACAGTAGGAATAGAGTACATAAACATTTGCTGAATTCAATGACAGTTTTAATCTTTAGCCTTTGAGAGCTTTAAAAATGACATTTTGGTGAAAATTTAAAATATCATTCTCTTACTTAAAACCTTTAAATTGAATTGGTAAAAATGCATTTAAGTAAAAGACAAAAATCAGAAGAAAGAAGTGGAACTGTTTCTATTTGTAGATGATAGGATGGTTTACATAGATAATCTTCAGGAATCTATAAAGTGCCCATTAGAATACATAAATCAATTTAACAAGTTCGTAGGGTATAAGGTTAATGTTAAAAAATCAGTTGTGTCTCATATAATAGCAGTAAAAAATTGGAAAATGAAATAAAAACAATTCTGGTTATAATAATATCAAAAAGTATAACACATTGAACAACTAACTGCATGCCAACAAATTGGATAACTAGATGAAATGGACAAATCCCTAGAAACACCAAATGTACTAAAAGTGAATTATGAAGAAATAGAAAATATGAATAGATCTATAACTTGTAAGGAGGTTGAAACAGTAATCAAAAATCTTCTAACAAAGGAAAGTCCTGGATCTTATGAGTTCACTGGTGAATTCTATTAAACATTTGAAGAATTAATGTCAGTCCGTCTCGAACTCTTCCAAAGAATTGAAGAGGAGGGAACACTTCCTAACTCATTCTGTGAAGCCAGCATTACTCTGATCACAAAGCCAGAAAAAGGCACTATAAGAAAACTACAAAGCAGTATCCCTCATGAACATTGATGCAAAAATCCTCAACCAAATACTAGCAAACCAAATTTAACATCACATTACAAGGATCACATGTGATGACCAGTGGGATTTATTCCTCAAATGCTGCAAAGATGGTTCAACATAGATTTTTTTTTTTTTTTTAGTTTCAAGATTTTTTAAAATTCTAGTTAGTTAACATCTAGTGTAATATTAGTTTCAGGAGTAGAATTTAATGATTCATCACTTACATATAATACCCTGTGCTCATCACAAGTGCAGTCCTTAATACCCATCACCCATTTAGCCCATCCCCCTGCCTACCTCTCTCCATCAACCCTTAGTTTGTTCTCTGTAGTTAAGAGTCTCTTATGGTTTATCTCCCTCTCTTTACCCCCCCCCCTTCCCTTATCTTCATCTGTTTTGTTTTTTAAGTTCCACAGATGAGTGAAATCATATGGTAATTGTCTTTCTCTGACTGGCTTATTTTGCTTAGCATAATACTCTCTAGCTCCATCCATGTTGCAAATGGCACAAATGTGCAAATACCACGTCTTCTTTATCCATTCATCAGTCAATGGATGTTTGGGCTCCAAATAATTTTGAGTTTGGGCCTTTCCATAATTTGGCTATTCAACATCGGAGAACCGATCAATGTAATACACTTCATTAACAGAATGAACCAAAAAAAAAAAAACAAAACCCATAATCTCAATTGAAGCAAAAAAAGTTTTGACAAAATTCAGCACCCCTTCATGATAACATTCAACGAAATGGGCAAACAGAGAAACTACCTTAGTATGATAAAAGCCATATATTAAAAACCCACAGTAAACATCATACTCAATGGTGAAAGACTGAAAGCTTTTCCTTCAAGATCAGGAACAAGGGAAGGATGAGTGCTTTCACTTCTTCAATTCAACCATCTTAGATGTAGAAAACCTTAAGGAATCCCTCCAAAGGGAGGGATAACCAATAAAAAGAACCATAAGCAATAAAAAAATTGGTTCTGTCATAACCAATAAAAGAATTCATTGAAGTTATAGGATATGAAATCAGCATACAAAAATTAGTTTTGTGTTTATATACTAACAGTGGACAATCCAAAAAAATAATTAGAAAAATAGCATCATTTATAACAGTATCAAAATAATAAAGCACTTAGGAATAAACCTAGCTAAGGAGATGAAAAACTTGTACACTGGAAACTATAAAACATTGCTGAAAAAAATTAAAGAAAACACAAATAAATGGATAAACATCCTGTGCTCACTGGTAGACCTAATTTGATTAAGAGGTCCATATTATTCCAAAGCAGTGTATACCTTCAATGCAATCCCTATCAAATTCCCAATGTTTTTTACTGAAATATTTTATTATAAATCTCCATCTCACAGTGAGTTTCTCAGGGAACTGACGACTTATTTTGGAGGTAGAACTTAAGAGGACACACAAATGAATTGCATATGGTAATAGGGAAGGTAGATGACTCCAGTGTTTTAGCTTGAAAAACCTAGTAGACGGTGATGTCATTTACTTAGCTGGAGTAGACTACGGGAAGGTTGGGTGGGTATTGAATTCAAAATCCTGCTTTGGTCATGCTAATTTTGAGATGTCAGTAGACAGTCAAGAGGAGCTAACCAGGGAGATTTGATTCTTGAGCTCTGGGAGAGGTCATGAGTATGGATAATACCTTTGGAAGTCATATGATATAAATGGCATTAAACCCTTGAGCTGGATAAGTTTACTTAAAAACGGATCTCAGTTCAGTTCTGGCTCCCTCTGACGTTTTCCAGCAGTCACAGATGCAAAAATATGAGCAAATGTATCTTGGAACAGGGTGTCTTGGAACAATAGAAATTTATTGTCTTACAGTTCTGGAGCTAGAAATTCCAAATACAGCTGTAAGGGGCCATGCCCCCCTCTGAACCATCTGGGAGAGGATCTTCCTTGTCTCTAACTTCCAGTGGCCGTAGGCATTCTTTGGCTTGTGGCAGGGTAACTTTAATCTCTGTTTTCATCTTCCCATGATTTTTCTTCTCCCTGTGTGTCTCTCTACATAATCTTCCCTCTGTACATGTCTGTTTCTGTGTCCCAAGTTTATCCTTTTTGTAAGGACACCAGTTATACTGGAGTAAAGTTCCAACTACTCCAGTGTGACCTCGTTTTAACTAATTACATCTTCAGTGACCTTGTTTCTAAGTAAAGTTGTATTCATTCTGAGTTACTGGGCATCAGGCCTTTAGTGTGTGTGTGTGTGTGTGTGTGTGTGTGTGTGTGTGTGTAGTGTGTTTCTCTTTTTTAAAAAATTGAGATATAATCAACATACAACATTATATTAGTTTTGGGTGTGCAACATACATTTGTATACATTGCAAAAAGGTCACCATAATAAGTCTAGTTACCATCTATCCCCATACACAATTACAGATTTTTTTGTCTTGTGATGAGAAGTTTTAAGATTTACTTTCTTAACAACTTTCAAACTTGTAATACAATATTATTGACTATATGACTTAGTTATTTTACAACTGGAATTTTATACCTCCTAATACCCTTCACCCATCCACCAACCCTGCTCCCCTCTGGCAGCCAACAATCTATTCTCTACATCTATGAGTTTGATTTGTTAATTTGTTTTGTTTTATAGATTCCATGGATCAGTACAATCTTATGGTATTTGTCCTTCTCTGACTTATTCACTTAGTGTAATACACATCTTCTTTGTTCATTCATCTACTGATGGACACATGTTTCCATATCTTGGCTATTGTAAATACTTCTGCCGTGAACATAGGACTACATATATCTTTTTGAATTCGTGTTTTTTTCTTTCTTTGAGTAAGTATGCAAAAGTGGAATTGCTGGATTATATAGTAGTTCTATTTTTAATTTTTTGAGGAAACTTGATACTGTTTTCCACAGTGTCTGCACCAATTTATGTTCCTACCAACAATGCACGAGGGTTCTCTTTTCTCCGTATACTTGCCAACACTTGTGATTTTTGTCTTTTTGATATTATCCATTCTGACTGGTATGAGATGATATCTCATTGTGGTTTTGATCTGGATTTCCCTGGTGATTAGTGATGCTGAGCATCTTTTTTATGTGCTTGTTGGTATCTGTGTATGTCTTTTTTGGAAAAATGTCTATTTAGAGCCTCTACTCATTTTTAATTAATTTTTTTTCATTATTGAGTTGTAGGAGTTCTTTATATATTTTGGATATTAATCCCTTATTGGATACATGATTTGCAAATGTCTTCTCTCATTCAGAAGGTGATTGTTCTTTATTTGTGTTTTCCTTCACTGTGCAGAAGATTTTTAGTTTGATGTAGATTCATTTGTTTAATTAATATATATAGAAAGTATCTGAGTAGGAGAGAGGGGCAGAGGGGGAAAGAGAGAGAGAATCTCAAGCAGGCTCCATGCTCAGTGTGGAGCCCAATGAAGAACTTTATCTCATGGGGGATCATGACCGGAGCCAAAATTAAGAGTTGGACGCTCAACCTACTGAGCTATCCAGATGTCCCAACATTTGTTTATTTTAGTTTGTTGCCTTTGCCTTTAAAGTCAAATCCAAATAAATATTGCCAAGAGCCAAGTCAAGAAGCTTAATGTCTATGTATTTTTGTAGGAGGTTTCTGGTTTCTGGTCTTACATTCAAGTCTTTACCCCATTTTGAGTTAATTTTTGTGGATGGTGTAAGATAGTGGTCTGGTTTCATTCTTTTGTGTGTGGCTATCCAGTTTTCCCAACGTCATTTACTGAAGAGACTATCCTTTCCCCATTATATATTTTCACCTCTTGGTTGGAAATGAACTGACCATATATGCTTGATTTTATTTCTGGGCTTTCTATTCAATTCCATTGAACTGTATGTCTGTTTTTATGCCAATACTATACTGTTTTGATTACTATAGCTTTGTAGTGTAGCATGAAAGCATGGAGCATGATACCTCCAGCTTCGTTTTTCTTTATGAAAATTGCTTTAGTTATTTGGGGTCTTTTATAGTTCTATACAAATTTTAGGATTGTTCTATTTCTGTGAAAAATGTCATTGGACTTTTGATAGGGATTGCATTGAAACTATAGATTGCTTTGGGTAATATGAACATTTAAAAATATTTATTATTTTGATCTGTGAGCATGGAATATCTTTCCATTTATTTGTATTGTCTTCAGTTTCTTTCATCAGTCTTATAGTTCTCAGAATTTAGGTCTTTTACCACCTTTGTTAAATTTATTCCTAGATATTTTATTTATTTTTTTCTGATGCAAGTATAAAAGGGATTGTAGTCTTAATTTCTGTCTCTGATAGTTCATTGTTAGCATATAAAAATACAACAGATTTTTGTATATTGATTTACCCTGAAACTTTACTGACTTCATTTATTAGTTCTAATATTTTGTTTTGGTGGAGTCTTTAGGGTTTTCTATAAGTGAAATCATGTCATCCACAAATAGTGATAGTTTTACTTTTTTCTTTCCAATTTGAATACCTTTTACTTATTTTTCCTGCCTAAGTGCTCTGGCTAAGACTTCTAATAGTATGTTGAATAAAAGTGGTGAGAGTGGGCATCTTTGTCATGTTCCTGATCTTAAGGGAAAGCTTTCAGCTTTTTGCCAGTGAGTTTGATGTTAACTGTGGGGTTGTCATATATGGTTTCTATTATGTTGAGGTATGTTTTGTCTATACCCATTTTTTGAGAGTTTTTATCATAAATGGATGTTAGATTTTGTCAGATGCTTTTTCTGCATCTGTTGAGATGATCATACGATATTTATCTTTCATGTAATATATCACATGGATTGAATAGTGGATATTGAATCATCCTTGCATTCCTGTAATAAATCCCACTTGATTGTGGTATATGATCCTTTTACTATATTGTTGAACTTGGTTTGCTAATAGTTTGTTGGGGATTTTTACAACTGTGTTCATTAGGGATATTGGCATGTATTGTGTGTGTGTGTGTGTGTGTGTGTGTGTGTGTGTGATCATTATCTGCTTTGGTATTAGGGTATGCTGGCCTCATAAGATGAGTTTGGGAGAGTTTCTTTTTCTTCAATTTTTTGGAAGAGTTTCTGAGAAGGATATGGGTTTTTCTTTTCTTTTTTATTTAGTTTCTTTAGTTATAAAGTTAGATTGTTTATTTGAGATTATTTATTTATTTATTTATTTATTTATTTATTTAGAGAGTGCAGTTTGGAGAGGGGCAGAGAGAGAGGGAGAGGGAGAATCCCAAGCAGGCTCTGTGCTATCTCAGTAACCATGAGATCATGACCTCAGCTGAAATCCAGAGTTGAACATGTAATCAACTAAACCACCCATGCACCCTGAGATTTTTCTTGTTTCTTTGTATTGTGGATGAGAGTGACCTGGGAGATGGGGCCACAACAGCAGCACAGGGTGGGGGACAGGGTGCTCATCCATGGCTTACGGTAGTGCTGCAGCAGCGATATGGCGGGGGCAGGGGGAGGGTGCAAGCAGGGTAGAGAGTGCAAGAATGGCATCTACCAGCCCTGGTGCCGCAAGGTAGAGGGACAGTCTAAAAATGGTGCCTTCCAATGTCTTCATTCTTGGAGAGATTCCCGGCAGACTTTGCCCCTCTGGCAGAAGCTTTAAAACTAGCAAATAAATTTCCATTGCATATTGTGTTGGTTCTTTTCAAACTACTGCTTTTGCTCTGGGTTCTGGGGCCAGTGAGTCTGCATGTGAGACTTTTTTTTCGGAGCGGAATCTTCTTTCTCTGCAGCCCTGTGGTTCTCCTGGAAGCAAGCCCTTTTGGTTTTCGAAGCCAGACGTTTTGGGAGCTTGTCTCTCCAGTGCAGGTTCCCAGGGCTGGGTGCCTGATGCAGGGCACAAAGCCCTTACTCTTCATGGAGAGGTTCCATATTTGTGAGATCTCCCCTGCTTGTGGATTCCCATGCGAGGGTGGGTTTTTTTGGTAAGACCACATCTCTGCCTCACCTACCTGCCTTGATGTGGCCTTTTTATATCTTTTGTTGTGGATGTTCAGGAGCTCAGATTCTTTTCAGAGGAAACTGTTCTATATGTGACCGTAGTTGTCTTTTGTTGGTGGGAGGAAGTGAGTTTAGGATTTTCCTATGATGTCATCTTGAACCACCTCCTGGCTTTTATTTTTCTTCACATATCTTTCTTGAGGGGACACAATTCATCCCATAAGAGGCTCCTACAATGATTTTTTTTTACCAAGTTTACAGAGTTAAAAGGATATTCTTAAGTTACAGTTATGTTACACATGGTATATGACATTTTACATTAACCAGAGTATTGAATGTATTAAATCCTTGCATTGTACAACCATTCTGAATAAATGAGAGCCCATAATTAACTATCCTGTCAACTTCCCTTAGAAAAGAAACGAACACTTCAGAAGCCTCACATGCCAATGAGGACAGTCAGTGTGGAGGCATGGAGATGTAATTCCTGGAAAACACACTCGGATTCCATGAATACAGTACTTTACCAAATTTGTAGATAATAGTCGAACAGCTGACTCATGTTTCTGGATTTTTGGAAAACAGACACTGCGCCACAGTACATACTGATATGTGTACTCAAAAACAAATGAGGGATAAGAGCTCACAAAACTGCTGTGGATTCAGAATGGGCAGAAACACTATGTACTACTGGCTGAGTTCTTGGGCAACTTCAGTTTCAACTTTGTGACAAAGGTTTTGCTTGTTTCAGCGTCACGTTATTTTTCATAGTTATACACTTTTAAGGCATGTAGCACCTAAAAATACACTAGCTTCCAAGATAAGGAAGCAGAACTTTTAAATAAAACAATGTAAAGTCATGCAGATGAATCTATGGAGATATTATGCAGCTGAAGGGTCCAGGGACTTGAGACTGTATTTTGTCTGAGAAACAACTCAGCTAAGGGAAGCCTCCAGATTCCTAACAAGTTTTGTCTATTAGAAACTGCTAGTTATAATTTCCAAACGTTTTGGTTTTAACCAACTGTTTTTTTTTTTTTTTCCTTTATAGAGGTATAGTTAGAGACAATTAGGAAATATCATATGGTACTCATTAGTTTGTCTTTTTGTTCAAGCTACTAGGCAAAATTCTACTATTTAAGAACGAGGAGTATAATGCAAGAGCCTGTAATGCTGGGTATCGGGAGCAGGTGATGGGAAGGGAAAAAAGGCCACAGGGAGCTAGAGCTGCTGTAGACATACACTGGGGCTACTCTTGCAGGCACAGTGTGCAGATGGAGTTTTATTTGCCTGTGGCATGCTGTAGTGATAAAGTTGGCTTCGCAACCCACTTCCCTGAGACCGAACGCACACCTTGTGCACTTGGGTGTCCTAGAAAATTAATTTCTCAGTACTTCAATTTTCTTGCTTTTGTAAGACGGGAATAATGACCATCATTTCACAGCATTGCAGTCAAGAGTAGGTTTTGTTAAAAGCACAGATTCTTGGGCCCCAACCCGGCACATCTGAATCAGAATTTCCAGGGGGCAATGCCTGGGAATCTGTATATTAAATGACAACCCTGGTTTCTGTATACTTAACCCTCAGGGTATTTTGAGAAACATGAATTACATATGGTATGTAAAGTGTCTAGAATTGGGCATGTGGCACCTGACAAACGGTAGTTTTCTCCCCACACCTTCCCTTAGTAAGTATGCAGGGATAAGGGCAGTGTGTTCAGGTGGTGTGGTCATAGTTGAGCCTGGTAGCAGAATCATTCTTTCTGTGCCTCTCTAGCTTAAAATTATGAAGGGTTCTGAGTGCTAAGACTTTTGAACAGGATTATTGGTTTATGATCCATTAGCCTACCAAGTACCATGATCTCTTTACCACAGAGTTTATCATTGTTGGAACATACATTTTAAAATGATTTAGGGGCGCCTGGCTGGCTCAGTCAGTTAAGGGTCTGACTCTTGGTTTTGGCTCTGGTCATGAACTCACTGTTCATGGGTTCAAGCCCCACATTGGGCCCTGTGCTGACAGTGTAGAGCCTGCTTAGGATTCTCTCTCTCTCCTTCTCTCTCTGCCTCCTCCCACTTGTGCAGTCTCTGTCACTCTCAAAATAAATAAATAAACTTAAAAAAATGTAAAGTGATTTAATATTTACAAATATTTTCAACATTCAAAAATGATTTCAACATTTTAAATTATGTCACATATTCAAGTTGGTTACTGGAATTATTTTGTTGTTAAAAAAAAATCTGGCTGTCATCTTTATTTTGAATTACAAAATGTTTAAGGGTTTTTGTTTTTGTTTTTTGCACTTTAAAAAAAATGCAGTACCTTTATCTAAACTTCAGTGGTACCAGAGTGCCATACGGGCAGTCCATGGGCTCGTTTGGATTGCACAGAAGACCAAGTAAATTTATCAGAGCCTCTGATTATAGAGGCTCTAGAGGAAAAAAAAATCTGGTTCATAGACATTTCATTTAGAATGTTGACTTCATTTTTTTTAGACCTTGTTAGAACACGTGTTCTTCATTACTCCATTCCCAAACAATTTTCAGCTGTGACTTTTCCTCAGGAATATGCTGGGCTTATTTTGTGAGAACTTCTGTTAACAGCAGTGTTGATAACTGTAACAGGGACAAAAATTGTGAGTGTGCACCACTTTGTTCCCTTCTCTTGCCACTGCAAAAAAATTCTGGCATTGCTGGAAGTTCCTGCTACCCCAGTCTGGCCCTTAATTATTCAGATGTCTGTAATGGGGTGCTCAAGAAATGGACATGGATGATGTACACTTGAACATGCGAGAAGAAGATGGTAGAAAGAAATGAAGTAGAGAAGAAAAATCCTATGTGGGTGTGGGATGGAGAGTAGTGGGCAGGGAGAGACTTTCGCGAAGTTATCCCAGATGCTTGGAGGCAGAGGCAGTAATGGAGGGGACTTTAAAGATGTCTGTCTGGGTATTAAGAATGTATTTCCTTCTTTGGCATTTCCTTAGAAGGCTGAAAAAAAGAAACCCCCAAATCCTTCGAAGTTTTTTTCATTACTTTTTGGCTGCCAAACTACAGTTCTTTGATTGCAACACTAGGCTGAGCTCGGACCACGTTAGGCTCTGGGGTTTATTTAGTTTCAACAACTTAACTGAGTGCAGTAAAATGAAAACTTTGATTATTTCAGAAAAAACCCTGACCTTGTCTACAATACCATTTATGAAGATTCTGTCATTTTGTTTTTTTTTTTAATTTTTTTTTCAACGTTTTTTATTTATTTTTGGGACAGAGAGAGACAGAGCATGAACAGGGGAGGGGCAGAGAGAGAGGGAGACACAGAATCGGAAACAGGCTCCAGGCTCCGAGCCATCAGCCCGGAGCCCGACGCGGGGCTCGAACTCACAGACCTCGAGATCGTGACCTGGCTGAAGTCGGACGCTTAACCGACTGCGCCACCCAGGCGCCCCGATTCTGTCATTTTGGATGAGAAGAGATTTATAATCCAAAATGTGTACTGTAATCCCATTAGATTAAAATCAGTGCATATTCGGGTTAATTGCTTGGGAACCATGAGGACATAAAGTATGTGAGAAATCAGGGGAAATAAATGTTAGGATGTCCTTGGAACCACAGTAGAGGGGTCGGCCATCTTGCCAGCGCAACCCAACGAAAAGCCCCTAGTAGCATGCCAGAACGAATTGGAGGTCAACCAATCACCGAGCGACAGCACGACCTGACGCGAAAAAGGCCCACCCGGACCTAAACCCTGGAACCGCCCGAGGCCTTAGTTCCCAAATAAAGCCTTTGACTGCTAAAATTTTTTAGCCTCTGACTCCTATCTTTACCCTGCCTTACGCCTGACCCTAACAATAAACTTTCTAAGACTTCTGCTGCCTGGGACTTTAGAGAAACAAGTTGTTTTCCTTTGGGAACTACAACAGTATCTTGAGTTCTTTCTGCTGGCAAGTATGGTCATGTATACAACAAGGGCCAACTTCTTGTGTGACTTGTAGTCTCACACGCCCTGTGTTTAGGAGGGTCACCCACTTGGTTAATGCTCTGTTGCTGACATCTTGAAATTCTTAAGAATTTTTTAACAAGTGGCCCCACTGTTTCATTTTTCATTAGGCCTCACAAACTATGTAGATGAACTGGTATATAACTCAATATAAATGGACATCTACTCTAGATTCTTTATTAATCAGCCACAAGACTTATTGGTTGGTTGGTTGCTTTTACATTTTTTGAACACGTAATGCATTCACCTGGTTCAAAATTATTCAAAGATTGACAAGGAAATGTATTTCATCTCAGTCTCCAATCTACGTAGTTCCAACCCCTTTCTACATAAATGGTGTTATTGATTTCTAATGTAGTATCCTTCCAGAGTTTCTTTATGCATAAAAGAAATATTAATTAAGAGTTTTATGTTTATTCCTTTTGTTTTACTTAAGAGGTGACACACAGTCTGCACTGTTTTGCATCGTGTTTTTCCCACTGTATTTTTTTAATCAACTGTTTTCAACCGAATATTTTTTGGAGATCTTAACCATATCTGTATATAGGGAATTCCTCTTTCTTTTTCACAAGGTACGTAGAATGTCACTGTATCAGTGACCCATTGTTTATTTAACTGGTCCCTATTGCTTGAAATTTGGTTTATTCCCACTCTTTTGTTATTATAATCAAGGCTCAAAAGAATAACATTGTGCACTCATCAGTTTACTCATGAATAAGTATAGCCATAGGATAAATTCTCCAATGTAGAATTCCTTAGGCAGTGTAATTTCAGTAGATATGCCAAATTGGTCTCCAAGGATATATTTAAATATATTTAAAGATAATACCAATGACATGTGAGTGCATATTTCCGTACAGCCTCACTAACAGGGTGAGTTTCCAAACTTTTGAATTTTTTTGTTGCCAATCCAATAATGATGTTTAAATTTGCACTTCTTTTTACTAGTTGGTTTGAACATTCTTTCATATGTTTTAATAGCTGTTAGTTTGTACTATATGAAATTGTCAGTTTCCATGCAATTTTGAAATACAGAAACTACAATTTCATATGATTTAAACTAATTTTATACTAATTTTTTCTGAACTGTCTGCTCATTTCCTTTGCCTGTTTTTCTGTTGTGTTGGGTCTTTATTGATTTCCAGGTGATCTTTATGTATCTGAGAGATTAGCCTTCTATGACATGTTTCAAATATTTTTTTCACCAAAATTGCCTTTTGACTTGCTTTTGATATTTCTATCCATGCGGTTTTATGTCATCAAATTATCATCCTTTTCCTTTTATATCAAGTTTATTGATTTTGAATTATAGTTAGAAAGGTTGTTCGCAGTCCAAAATTATAAAGGAATTTCTATATAACTGCAAGGTCTTTTTTTAAAAAAGGACATTTATAGTTTTACTTTTTACTTTAGAAATCTTTGATCCATTCATAATTCATCCTGGCATCAGATGTGAGGTATGGATCCAATTTTGTTTTATTTTATTCCTTCTAGTTGGTTATTTAGTTGTTCCAACAAGTTTAAATATGTATTTTTTAAGTTTTATTTATTTATTTATTTTGAGAAAGAGTGTGCATGCAAGTGGGGGAGGGGCAGAAATAGAGAGAGGGAGAGAGAGAGAATCGCAAGCATGCTTCTCACTGTCAGTGCAGAGCCTGACTCGGGGCTCGATCTCACAAACCTGAGATCATGACCTCAGCTAAAACCAAGAGTCAGACATTTAACTGATGTGCCAGTCAGGTGCCCCCCAACACATTTATTGAATAGACTTCTTCAAACTGGTTTGATATGCCACCTTCATCATATGCTAAATCCCTATAAACATTTGAATTTGAGACTTTCTGTCTCTTCTATGGGTGTTTCTCTTTGTTTCTCTTCATGTGCTAGTACCTTACATCTTTAATTATTGTCAACCCCATGACCCATAACAACATCTAGCAAGAGAGAAAAACCTGGGCTAATAAGGACAATTTTTTGGCTTAACTTACTGATATTTTTAGTCAGGGACATACAAGTACTCTGTAAGCAGATTTGTGTCTAAGATTTTTCTGGTAGAAGCTGACTTATAGCAATAAAAAGTAGAAAAGAGAATAATGACTGATTGTTAATGCTATGTGTCAACTTGGCTAGGCATGGTTTCCAGATGTCTGGTCAAACATCAGCCAAGATGTTGCTGTGAATGTGTTTTTTCGATGTGATCAACATTTATAGTTGGTAGACTTTGAGTGGAGCAGATGACTCTACATAATGTGTCTGGGCCTCTTCTAATCAGTTGAAGGCCTAAAGAGCAAAGACTGAGGTTTCTTGGAGAACAAGGAATTTTACCGCAAGACTCCAACATAGAAATCATGCCTGAGTTTCCAGCCTATCTGGCTTTCTCTGTGGATTTTGGACTCAAGACTGCAACATCTACTCTTAAATGAATTTCCAGCCTGCTAGCTTGCTCTATATATTTCAGACTTTGTAACCCCTACAATCACATGAGCCAGTTCTATAAACCAGACCTCTCTCTGTGTATCTCTTATTTATTCTGTATATCTGGAGAATCTTGATTGACACATTAGGTGAAAACTGTAATCAGAATAAAAAATTTTTTTTGATTATTTTTGAGAGAGAGAGAGAGAGTGAGTGTGAGTGGGGAAGGGGCAGAGAGGGAAGGGGATAGAGGATCTGAAGTGGGCTCTCTGCTGTCAGTACAGAGAGTGGGGTTCTCGATGCGGGGCTCAAACTCACTAGCCATGAGATCATGACCTGGGCTGAAGCCAGATGCTTAACAGACTGAGCCACCAGGCACCCCCAGATTTTTTAAGGACATCTAATATTTCCTACCATTGCCACGCCCCTATGTGCAGTTGATTAATGCATGTTTTCAGTGCACCCATGTGCTCAGAACACTGGTAGCTCTCCCCAGACTGTTGCCCTTGTCCTGCCCCACAGACATCTGTCTATATACCCTTTCTCTCTACCACTCTCACTAGGTTGCTTTGTTTTTATTGGGGAGGGGGGCTGAATGCAACGAATGGAAATATTTTTTAGTCAGTGAAGGGCCTGCAGATCTTGTTTAGGAGATAATTTATTCTGTTTTTCTTTTGGCTACTTTTGAAAACTGACATTGTGACAGAATAGCATAAACTCTTGAAATCATTGAAAATTGGCCTTTTCTAAAAGAGTATTTTTGCAGGAATTGACATTATCCCTCTATATTTTGAAAAAACCTTTTTAAAAAAAAAATACAGATTATTTAGTACTTTTCCAGTCTTTAGAGGTCTCCCAATCCTTTACTACAAATACATGTATTTATTTGTAAATACATATATATTTTATAACACATATACACACATATGCACACACTTTTGATACAGTTTGGCTATAAAAGGTACAGTGGGGACTAGCCCAATGAAAAGACACATAAGGCGAGGTCTAGACAGGTCCTGAACACACAGCTTCCACTTTGTCTCCCTGCTCCCACCAAATTTTAAAAGAAAAAGATTATAGTTTTGTTTTAACTGGACTTTTTAGCGGTTGGGCTGGTTTTTCTGTCACAACATTAAACAACCCAAGATTGTATAATTTGAGAATTTCACACATGCGTAAGCATAAGATGAATAAGTCTGATGTTTATATAAGTGCCACTGCTTTAAAACAAAGGGGTCTGCTTGGAAGCAAGAGGCAGATAACTCATGTGTAGTGACGGTGTTTTGATTTCCCAACCATGTGTAAGTCTGGACCAATGAAGGCAACCATTGGGAATTTCTCTGCTTGGAGACCTCGATGGTGCGTAAACTGTAACGTCATATGCTTGGAACGGGATTTGCAGAGCTATAATGTCTTAGAGGGTATACTGCTAAACTCAAATGCTCTTAGAAAACCAATATCCAGAGAAGTGAAAAATGAATATCTCTCTGTTTGATTGAAGCGGAGTCTTCTCCCTGAACCACACACACAAAAAAGGAACATCATGAGAGACTATTCCGAATTTGGATATGCCAAACTTAATACCTGATCAAAATCAAGCTATGAAGATAGTTTAAGTCTAAATAAAATACAGACCTAGGAATGAGAAGATAAATAAAAAATGAAGTTTTCTATTCACATAAGAAACATTTTTGGAAATTTCATAGGACTTTGCAGACCTTCAGGAATTAAACACTGGTTTGGTTATGAAAACACTGCAGAGAGTGTAGAACTGTCATTACACATAAAGAAACCAAGTTTAGTGCAGTGGCTTTCAGTTTGTTGAAAACTGTGAGCCTTTGGTCTAAAATGTTTTATGAATGAGGTCAGGGGGTGGGGGTGGTCAATGCAGAAAACAGATCAAAACAGAATTACTCTGAGTGAAGGGGGATCTGAGCCCTGGAACTCAGGTTCTTGGCCATGCCACCTGCCCTGCCATTTCTAGGGAGGTGCTGTGGAATTTGGAACTCTTAGTGCTGTGCATAATGCAGCTTAAAAAACGCCAGTTTGCTTTTTGTTTAGAGTCTTAGGACAGCACTCAAATTAGGGTCCCAGTAGGTGGACAGAGCATCTAGAAGGATCCTCAGGAAAGCACACATGTCTCAACTTACTGGGTCAGAGACAAGGCAGCCTTTTGCCAGAAGAGGTCTGACTGCTCCAGGACCAGCACGTCTCTCACTAAATTTTTTTTTTAAATCTTTATTTTTGAGAGAGAAAGAGAGAGCATGAGTGAGGGAGGAACAGAGAGAGAGGGAGACACAGAATCCAAAGCAGGCTCCAGGCTCTGAGCTGTCAGCACAGAGCGCGACGCAAGGCTCGAACCCACAAACCAAGAAATCATGACCTGAGCTGAAGTTGGATGCTTAACTGACTGAGTCACCCAGGCACCGTGCACATCTTTCATTGTAAAAGTAGTGGCAATGAGAGGTGTAATTGAGATTTGTGTCCTTAGTATGGTCCCTGGCACAAAGCTATCCACAAAATATCAACTATTAACTGCACCTGCTACCGAAAATGATGTATGAGTCCTACTGTGTTTGCTGCTACTGCTGCTGTTAGTTTCTGTTGGTCTGTGATCTGCCACTGCCATTTTTTTTCTGCCCCCAAAAAGCAAAAAGTGAGGATCAAAAGGAAAAAAAACCCAAAAAACCCAATGACTCAGAATTCTATCAGCACATTTAAAGCAACATCTTGTGAGCATACTACAGACTGCAGCTTTCTTCCTTGAGTCTCATATTACATAGAACCTCTCATTCTCTAGAGAGAAAACAGCCTTCACTGAGTCAGACATCAAATGGAGGCTCCTGGTGGCTAATCTCATGCTAAGAAATAGAATAACAAAAATAAATAATAGTTAATCTCATTTATCCAGTTAGTAGCATAGTGCCTAGCTATAAACTAACTGCTAAATATACAGCACCTCATTTCATTCTCACAGCAACACTGTGGGTAGGTACTTTTATTATCTCTACAGATGAGGAAAGTGAGGCCCAGAGAGGTCAATGGTCACAGAGCTGCGGAGTGAAATAAAAGTAGGACTAACTATTCTGTTGATATATAATTGTTTTGGGATTTCATCCAGAAAGGGACAAGAGGCACTGAGTAGTGGTTTTGTTTTATTTTATTTTATTTTATTTTATTTTATTTTATTTTATTTTATTTTGTTTTATTTTTATTTTTGAGAGAGAGAGAGAGCACAAATGCAAGCTGAGGAGAGGGGTAGAGAGAAAGAGAGAGAGAGAGAAAATCTTAAGTAGGCTCTGTGCTCAGCGCAGAGCCTGATATGGGGCTTAACCCCACGATGTTGGGATCATGACCTGAGCCAAAATGAAGAATTGGACGCTCAACCTACTAAGCCACTCAGGCACTCTGAGTAGTGGTTTTAAATACCCAACCTGAACCCCATACTGAGATTCACATACTCAGAAGCACTGCCATTAGGCACCTGTTGCTACATGGGCAAAGGAGAGGCAACCTTAAGCAGGGGGAGCAGAAGGAGGGGTTTGGAGTCCTCAATGGCTTCGGGCAGCACAGGGTGATTTTCTTTGGTGAGTGATCCTTTAGATTGGCTGTTGGCAGAAACTAAGCCTGAGAGGAGGCAGGGTTCATGGTACTCCAGCCAGAAACCAGAGGAGGAAAATTCAGTGATTTTAAATAATCAAACTGCTAATTACTTTCTAACTCAGATTTGTTATATTTTCATCACATTTGAGCCAAACCTTGGACATCACTTTAGGATAATTTATTTGGGTCATACACTTGAACATTATAAAAGCCTGTTATCAAATTTCCTTCTTCGTCGACCTCTAAGTTTCCCAAATTGTGATCCAGATTCACACTGCCATAGTTTGCATTTATTGAACATTGAGCTACTTAGATGTGTTTTATGGATCAACATTATTGGGTTGTTTATATATGACTGACACTCATGTATGGAAGTGGAAAATTCACCTGAAATATTTTCTCTTAAATGCGCCTCCTTTTTTCTGTACCTTTTATCTGTTCATTCAGTAAACACTTATTGAGTACTTAATGAGTTTAAATGATCACTGTGAGGGGCACCTGGGTGGCTCAGTAGGTTGTATCTGACTCTTCATTTCGGCTTAGGTCATGATCTCACAGTTTGTGGGTTTGAGACCCACATTGGGCTCTGTGCTGACAGTGTGGAGCCTGCTAGGGATCCTCTCTCTCTCTCTCTCTCTCTCTCTCTCTCTCTCTGTTTCTCCCCAACTTGCTCTCTTTGTCAAAATAAATAAATAAACTTTAAAAAAAGAAGAAAAGGAAAACCCAATTTATTAAAATAAATGATCACCATGATAGATGTTGCATATGTAAAGATGCAGAGACACGGTCCTTTATAGAGTTCCAGCAGAGTCCATTTGAACTAGGGAAGAGAGGCTCTTGGCCCGTGGTCAGCTGATGAGAAAGACTTTTTAAGGTCCTATTAGGCAGCATATTGCCATCAACCAGGAAGTAGCACAGGCTTTGGGAGAGAAGAACCTTACTTCTGTGACGTTGGAGAAAGTTCTTCAACCATTCTGAGCTTTTGATTTTTTATCTATTTTATCAATGTTATTTATCATGGATTAATTAAATGACAGCCATCATTATTTGAGAAGCTCCCTTCCTTCTTTTAAAGTGTCTCTAAAAATTTTTGAAAACAACATGCATGAAAAATAATGGAGTCAATTCAACAAAGACAGCACCCTCTTCTCCTAGGGACATTGTTCATTCTCTAAAAAAATGCTCATTTGACCCTACAGAGTAATTTTAAATTTTATGTAGTGTTATGTTTCAATATACTTAGTAAGAAAAATGGCAGAACCTACCCCTTTGACATATCAAAGTGCTATAGACCCAGATTTCAATGGCACTCATTTGTAGACTCGTGGGCTCCAGAATTCTATCAGCACATTTAAAGCAACATCTTGTGAGCATACCACAGACTCTACCTTACTTCCTTAGTCTCATATTACACAGAACCTCTCATTCTCTAGAGAAAAAACAGCCTTCACTGAGTCAGACATCAAATGGAGGCTCCTGGTGGCTAATCTCCTGGTTCTTCAGTGGTTACTTGTCAACTCTGTAGTCAGTGAATAATTTAAAACAGACATCTTCATGCATTATTCAGGCAAACCAAACCTGTGATACAATGTGCGGATACCACAATTCCTGAAGGGAATTTGCCGCCTTTGATGATTTGTACATTTCCTTCCCCCAAATATCCAAATATTCGGTTACAAGATTATCTGCTGATCCAAATGACAGGTTTATTAATGTCTGCATTCAATTGTACTGACGTTGTTTTCAGTGTTCACATATCTTCCAGATACCTCACATGATGGGAAATTTGTGAATTGAATTCCTGTTGAATTTACAACAGGGTCCTAACTGGACCTGACGTTTGAGTCATTCTGGTTTCACGTATGCATATTTAGGCAAAATTCTTGTTGCTTCACTTTCTTAGGAGATTTTTAGTTGACTGGTCTTTCAGCTTTAGCATTTTTAGTGACAACCTTCTGAAACAAACATTTTGATAACCAAAATACTTTTGGAAATAATGGTTAGGCAGTGAAATATTTATTGAGTAGCATTCTGTAGTATTGTAGACTAATGAATTTACATGCATCCTATTAAAAAAAACCTTTAGGCATCTATTTCTAGCAGTCAGTCTCAGGCTTGGGTATAAGCTCTTCATGCCAATTGAGCAAATGTTCCCGAAAGGTTTACTGGCTGCTTTACTTTTTTCCCCTTGATTTCTGTTGGACCAAATCATTAAGCACCTCCTAATTTTATTTGGTATTGGCCAAAAATGAAGTACTTTACCTTGAGAGGCATCCTCAAGTCAAGCTGATTCTCTCTCCTGTGTAAACAAAACAAAATGAAACAAAACAAGCAAACAACAACAAAAAACTTTAGATACCTAGTTAATTCCTAAACATGCTATTTTTATTTCCTGAAGGAGTATGCTGCAGAGGAAGGAATAATAAACTACATTCGTTTTCTTTTTTAAAAATTTTATTTAAATCCAAGTTAGTTAACGTGTAGTGTAATAATGGTTTTAGGAGTAGAATTTAGTGATTCATCTCTTACATATAACACCCAGTGGTCATCACTACTAGTGCCCCCCCTTAATGCCCATCACCCATTTAGCCCATTCCCCCGCACCCAAACCCTCCAGCAACCCTGAGTTTGCTCTCTGTATTTTAGACTCTCTTATGGTTTGCCTCCCTCTCAGTTTTTAATCTTATTTTTCCTTACCTTCTCCTATGTTTATCTGTTGTGTTTCTCAAATTCCACATGAGTGAAATCACATGGTGTTTGTCTTTCTTTTGACTGACTTATTTTGCTTAGCATAATACACTGTAATTCCATCCGTGTTGTTGCAAGTGGCAAGATTTCATTCATTTTGATTACTAATATTCCATTATCTATCTATCTATCTATCTATCATCTATTATCTATCTATCTATCTATCTATCTAATCTATCTATCATCTATTATCTATCTATCTATCTATCTATCTGTCATCTATCTATCATCTATCTATCTATCTATCTCATCTATCTATCACATCTTTAGTATTCTGTGGCTGCTGTCACAAATGACCACAAAATGAGTGTCTTAATACAACAAAAATTTATTCTTTCACCCTTTTGGAAGCTAGGAGTCTGAAGTCAAGGTGTCAGCAGAGCCACAATCCCTCTGAAATGTCTAATGGAGATTCTTTCGTTGCCTCTTCTAGCTTCTGGTGCTTCAGGTGTTTCCTGGCTTGTGGCTGCATTAAGTCCGATCTTTGCCTTCATCTTCGCATTTGACTCCTTCTCCCTGTGTCTTCCCCTCTTTTCTGTGTCCCTTATGAGGACATTTGTCATTGGATTTAGGGCTCATCTGGATAATCCAGCACGATTTCATCTGGGATTCCTAATTTATATATCTTCAGAGACTGTTTATCGAAATAAGATCACATTCACAGGTTCTGGGGGTTAGGATGTGGACTGCTCTTTTCAGGGGTCACCATTCAACCCACACCAAAAGCTAAGATTTTATCACTACCCATTTCATTTTGGGTGTATATAAACTATTTTGTAACGGCCACTTACTTTCATCCTATCCGTCACAGAACCTCTGAATTCTCATCATATCAGTCATATAACCTTTGAAATTCACCAAAACAGACTTATTTGACAGAATCAAGAAGTTGCTTTTCCTTTATAAGTTCAGTTCAATATCAGTGATTTATCCTGGACATATTTTCACACATAACTTGAAAATGGCAAAGCTCCTTTTACTAATAGGTGCATTTTGTTTCAGGCAGATAAATTGTTGGAATTGACAGCCAACTTGCCCAAGAGCTTTGTTAAAAGTTGAGATTTGTATTTGCAGTTCAGAGGTAGTCACCACTAGATGTCAGTCTTGACTCATTAGAGAGCCTCAATCTCTTGACTACTTACTGGTTTCTCCAGGAAGTGATTGCCCGGAGACCATAACTTCCTAAGGCAGTATTTGCTTGCCTTTAAAAACAACACAGTTAAAATACTAAAATACATGTAAATAGATTTATACTTATAGAAAGAGAAATGAAACACTGAGTTAAACTTGAAATGCAAGGAGAACAGAATTTCCAGGGATTTTGAGATGTCATCTTCAAATTTTCTTTGTTTTGGGCTAAATCTGCACGTGTAGGTCTACTTTGCCTTGCACATATTCCTTGTAAGAACAAGGTGCAGTGGTTCTCTACTGTGGTTGCACATTGGACTCCTCTGGAGAGCTTTACAAGACACTGATGCCTGAATGCCACATGGGAGCTTCTGATATGCCTGGGCCTTGGGAGAGAAAGCTGAAAAGTTCCGGAGAGAGACAAAAGCAACAATGTTCCTGGGAAGGCATAGGCAGCTGTTTGCTTCAGTAAACAAACAGTAGGTTGGCAGAGAGCCATGCAGTATGAGGGGAGGAAGGCTGAGAAGGTAGAAGATACAGGGAGCAATGCCGTATCTCCTTTTGGCAGAGGTTCAATAGACAGCTGTTGTTGAGTGGGACCATTTCGAGGTTTGGAATTCACATTCCTCTTACTGCCCGCAAGTAGCCACCTACTAAGTCCTCATGACTCGAGGCGGCCTGTGGGACTCTGTTTCTTGTAATCCCAAGAGCAGGGCACAGGGGACCTTCTACCCGAGAGGATGTGGACTCTCTTGAGTGTTTCCTTGTCTCATCCTTCATACCTGTGGGGACTTGGGACTTGAGCGCAGTGGATTTGGCTAGTCCTCCTCCTGCTGCTTAAAGCCACCTGGTGACTGACTCATGGGCAACTCAGGCACCAATACATCCAAAACTAGAGCAGTAGTTCCCAACTTGACCCTGCCTGACCCCAAATTCTGTTTCTATTAGCCATTTCTTAAAAGAACTTGTGCATTTCTTTTAAACATTAATGTTTATAAGTTTATTCAGTTAGAGCACCATAAGAGGAACCTTACTGGAAGAGGAACATAGAACATTCAACACCCCCCATTTTTTTTTTTTTAATTACAGTTGTCCTTTGAACAACATGGGTTTGAACTGTGTGGGTCCACTTACACTCTTCTTTGTGATTTTCTTAATAACATTTTCTTTTCTCTAGTTTATTGTTAGAATACAGTATACATACATATAATACACAAAATATGTGTTAATTGACTGTTCATGTTTTAACTGGTAGGGCTTCCTGTTAACAGTAGGTTATTAGTAGTTGAATTTTGGGAGATTCAAAAGTTTATATGTGGATTCTTGACTCCATAGGGGTTGGTGCCCCTAACTCCCATGTTATTCAAGGGTCAGCTGTGTAACATTTTTGTGACCGCTGTCTGGGAACATAATGAAAAGGAAGATGAATGCTTCTCAGCCAGGGAGGGACAATACCTCAATGTCTCACGAATGGAGGATGAGTTTTTAAACTATTCTTTGTGTAGAATAGAGTTATATGCACAATTTTAGGGGGCCAAGAGTAGAAGAAGAGTCTGTATCAGCCACTCTCAACCTTGATTACATAATTAAATCCCTTTTTTAAAAATACTGATGCCTGGGTTCTACCTACACAGGTTTTGGTTAAGTGGGTGTGCATATAGCCTGGAAATCCAGGTGTTAAAAGAGCAATTGAGGTGATATTAATGTGTAGCGAAGATTGAGAATCCTTGGTCTGTGCGCTGTTCCTAATTCACACAGTAACAGTCATCATTTTTTATGTCCAGCCACCAGGTCACAGTAGGAATGTTATGTAGAGGCTTTTTTTTTTTTTTTTTTTTTTTTTTTTTTTTTTTACTTTATTTCCAAAATATCCTTTAGAAAAGAGAAAATGCACTTAGAATGTGTATGTATATAGAATCATTTATATTATTTACAAAATACATTTAGAGTTCATTTTCCCTTCATTCAAGTTTCTTTGTAACGTTAGGGGAAAGGTAAAGAAATACTTAATGATTCAGTGAGTGTTTATCAATCACCCCTACATGCCTGGCACACTGTTTATCAGATACTCATGTTGTGATTTTTCACACCAGCCATGGAGTAATCTCGTCCTCTGTCTTCTACAGATGGAAACCGCTGTATTCAGACAAGACATACAGTGTCCAAAAAAAAAAAAAAAAAGAATCAGCGAGACACCTGAACTTTGGCACGCCCTGTGGCAGTGACACGTGTGGGTTCACTGATTTAAGTTCTCTCTGAATGCTACAAAACATTTTTAACAATAACCCTCTCCCCTCAAACTTAACCGAATAGCACTTTGATGTTCAGTGGAACTGGGAGAGTGGTTTGGAAACATGTTCTTAGTTTATTGCAGGTGTTTGTCATCAAAATGGAATCACATTTCCAAGTTTTGGCTTTGAAAGCTGGCATTCAAAAAGATTTCAGAGATGTTTTATGGTGTAGTTCATTGCTTCAAGCTACTGAAATTTATTTCATTTCTATAAATGTATTATGGTATAAAGTAGCTGCAAAGTGTTTGTAAGACAGCCAACCTTATTGTTAAAAAAGGAAACAAGAAGCTAAAATTTTAGTTAATTTAGGTAACTAAGTTAGTTAAAGTTAATTCACAGGGCATTGCGTTAACAATGCTGTGTCAGTGTTTAACCTTTATAGCATTAGGCCAATGTTTAACAACAATAATGAAAAAATCTTTGTATGGGTAGGTTTAGTGGTTTTAGTCTGGTTTGGTAGCAAACTCTTTTATATTTGCTCAGGAGATGCCATCCACTGGCCCTAAGCAGAACCTTTTCTATTTTGGTTCACGATTATTCAGGGTGGGTTTGTAGAGCTCCTGGTATAGAGGCTGAAACAAATATATGTGGATTTGCTCTTCCTTGAAGCCTCTCTCCAATTATTCATGCAATCCATATGTTGGCTGTTTTGCGCCAGACTTTAAGTAGGGCTCGGCACCTTTTAGTGGCAAGAAAGAATTTACTCTAGAATTTACCCTTACCCCAGTGCCTTAGTGAGCAACGTAGATTTTCCTGATGTATTTGTAGAGGATGAGGAGGATGATTTTACACCTCAGGAAAATGGCATAAAATATCTTCACCGTTCCTTCCTTGCGCCCCTTCTCCTGTGCCCTTCAGACCTCTGCCAAGTGTCTTTTCACCCTTTCCATGCTGGTGCTAGTCTTCCCAGCTTTTGCCTGGGCATCCATATCTCTCCCTTTTGCATGAAGATCAATTTAGTATCGGCACCTCCCTGCCAAGCTTGCATACTCAAATCCTGATAAAGCAGGAGGGCATTAAAAATAAAAATAAAAATAAAAAATAGTTTCCTATTGCTACGCTTGCCAGATTTAGCAAATAAAAATACCATCCGTGTTGCACGGGGCATACTTAAACGAAACATTTACTCAGTGTTTGTCTGAAATTCAAATTTAACTGGACGTTTTGTGTTTTACCTGGCAATCCTAACTCTCCCCTTTGGAAATCTTTCTGATCTCCTACCATTCAATATTATTCTGGAGTTGAAAGCTGATGATTATCATAAACATTTGCCCTGAGCTGAGGTTTTGCTTTTTAATAGTCTCATGTTTAGTACACGAGTCACAGTTTTCTATCTTTTTTGCTCTTCGTCAAACTCTGGTGAAAACTGTCAATGCCTAGCCTGACCGGGCTCCTTCAAGAAGTGAAAACATGCCACAGGGACTGAAGCTTCCTACTGCAAAGCTGCTCAGACCAGTGAGCCTTGTTTTCCTCTTCTCTGGACTGCGTCCTTCTGACTTCCGGCATATGTTTGAATACCTCCAATGATACGCTATTAATTGAAAAATTCAGTTAGAAAACCTGGGGTTTTTCAAGATCTGGATATTAGGTATCGATTTTTAACTCACTTTTCCAGTTTCCCGTTGGATATTTGCTAGAATGTAGAAACATTTTAAACATATGTTATGGGGCCGCCCGCATCTGCTCCTGGAACTGAGCGTGGAAATGGAAAGTGTAATCATTAGACACGGCTACTTATTTTTCAGACTTGTGTTCAAACACTTGGCAGAGCAGCAAGAGAAAGCTTGAGTGCACGTTTTTCGTAAACTTTTCTTGTGAAAGAGGGCTTTTGGGGCGGATCTCATTTACTGATAATTCTGTGAAATTCTCATGAGGGATTAATTAACATAAACATATTCAGAATTACTAAGTTAAATTATGTTATCAATTACTGTTCTTTACGGTGCTGATTAAGAGGCACAGAAATTGTAGGATAGGTAGGCCCTGAATTTCTGGGATCCTACTGACTGGGTTTTAGAATCGAAGAAACTTTTATATTGATCAGTTAGAAAGTCAGTTTTGGCTTACGGAGGTGGATATTTGGCCCATGTGTAAAATTCAGCAACCAGTAGATATTTAGGTTCTTACCACAGGGAATCAATAAATTGTCTTTCACAGCACAAGGGATCCCTCTGTCTCTATGCTGATGAGCTATGATTAATCATAAAAGAAAATCAAAACATACTTTCCTAGCCAAATGGCAGAACTGTACTACTGACTCTGGGGTAGAGGGCTGGTGGGCTGTTTCTCATGAGGTTGATAGGACGGCGTTGTTGCCTTGGTAGATGTATCGTGTGGTCTGGCCTTCTGTCTCGTAGGCTCTTACGCTGGATTTTGGCAGAACACTGAGAGCAGATCCCTCTCTCGTGAGCAGACTTGTTAAATAAGCTCACGAGGCCAAGGAATGAAATCAGAATATCTCTGTCTACGTCTCCAGCTGTGTCCCCAGGCCTCTTCTCCACTGTGCCTTCTGCTCCGGTCACACTTTTCTTTCAGTTCCTGAATGTTCTGTCATGCTCTTTATTTCTCGTCAGTGTGCTTGTATGTTGTTCCTCTTCTGAGGATATTGATCTCTGTTTTCAACATCACTCATTGAGCCCCGTCTCTCTATCTATCTTGCACATGCACACACACCCACACATACACACACAAGCTCAGGGAAGCCTTTATGGATGCAGTACCCCCCACCCCCTCCTGGCTGCACATTATGTCAGGTCCCCAGGCTCCCTATCTCTTTTCATGCATGCCATTTTTCATTCTTATTATTTATTCAGTGTCTCCCTCCCCTGCTAGGTTGTAACCTCTGTGAGGGCAGACACAATCTAACACAGCATGACTGCATTATGGCTGTGGAATTAATTGTGATGCCTTTGCTCTTTACTCCAGAGTTTCTATTCTCTTTGACACGTTTGGGAACTCAAAGCTCAGGTCTGTGAGATGGATATGCTAGCCATCAGTGAGCATCTCTCTTGATGATTCTCAAGGAAGATTGACATTTACTTCTTATTGTTCAAATGGGGTCATTCAGTGATTTCTGCCTGTGTCCACACAGAGAAAGGAATCAGCACAAGGTATCAGAACTAACATTCATGATTATCTGCCTAAGCCATAGACTCTGGGAATGAATGGGTTTAACACCGGTTGTCCCTGTCCTGGGCTGGCTCAGGTCTAGGCAGCTTGGCACATGCTAGCTAAAGTGATTTTTGGAATTACACCATAAACCAGCTGGCCATCTGATTATATTATTATGAAAGTAAGTTCTTAAGGGAGTTTTTAAGTGACTTCCCATTACAGACTTCATTTTTTAAAATGACTTCTTTTTAGGTACCTCTTCTTTCTAGGATGAGAAACCTTCAGACAGAGAGTTAGCTGATTTGGTAGATTTCATTCTGGTCTTGCTGGGTCCTAGAAGGAGAGGTAGACTGAGGGTCAAACCCAGACACATTTTGCCACTGATGGCCTGGTCTTACATGGGTCAGTTTCTTCATCAACATGCTTTCTGTGGCTCATTCTCATATAAAATTTTTTATTTAGTGTGATGGGAAGAGCATGTGATATAAGGGGAGTCCAGGCCTCTTAAAATTCCCAGCTCCACGGTTAATGCATGCATGACCATACACAAGTGACTTAAACATTCTGAGCCCCAGTTTCCACTTCTGTAAAATGGGATAGCATTGGCACTCAGTAGTTGTCATGAGGCTTAAATGAGATGATCCACGAGAAGTCTTTAGTGTAGTTCCTTGCACACGAGAAGCACTCATTAAATTGTTACTCACATTTGTAAAATGCGATCAGTAATGTCTACTGCTGGAATTGTGAGGATCAGGTAAGGGGGCATGTGGAGAAGCCAGGCTTTTTGTCCGGCCATGCATTTGTCCAGTAAGAGAAAAACTCTCTCCCGTTCTCTTTCCACTTCAGAGAATGATATGTCTTCCTGAAAACCAGGACAGACCTCCTTCTTGCTGATGGTTCCAAGAACACATTTCCTTCTTTTTAAAATTATTTTTTTCCTTCCATCTGAACTGGTTAGTGATCATTATTGCACTGATGTTATAATGACCAGCTTGTAACCTATACCCTATGATTTTACCCCATTTCTTCATCCTTTCCACTATCATATATTCCTTGTAGGGATCTTGGTCTTGAGTGATTCTGACATATTTTATTTGTGGGTCTCATCTGTGTTATTTAGACCTCTGCAATCCCAAAGACAATGATGGCTGCTCCGATTTTTGCCTGTATCTCCTATCATCTAATTACATAGGTGCTCCTCAATTCTTAAGCAGGCTGCACTTTGAAATTTCTTTTTGATTGCTTTGATAAAAAATGGCACTGACAATTCATCTGGTTGTTAATTTGATTCCATTTAAGCAGAGAAAGTTTGAATTTTGGGCCCCCTAGTAAAATTCCAGATCATATCTCTCCTTATATTTCATTAATAGGAAAATGAAGAGCTTTATAGAAAAAAAAAAGCTTCCTTTATTTTATGGGCCTTTTTACAAAGGACTAGCAGCAATGTTACTTACGTCTGTCTTTGTGACAACAAAGATGTTGCTTGCAAGTTTCGTTTACTTATTTCAGTATGTTTGCTTTGATTGAATTTTCTTTCTCCTAATAAGTTTTGGTCAATATGTTCTGTTATCAAAAGCCATTGCCAGTGTTATAGTTTATTTTCCAGGAGAGGCTTTGTTTTTCCCTTTTTATAGAATTTACTTGAGTTTTTTATTTTCTAAAGGAAAGTTATAAGAACCATTCCCTCCCTTCTTTCACATTTGTGGTTGCATTCGTTTTTCTCTTTAAAGAGGTTTAGGGTCATGACATTGGCTTCCAGGAATTCCATTAAGATTGACTGTGGTCTCAGATGGAGTCATTTTTTGCTTTTGTCACTGTCGTCCTTTCACTGAGGGCAGCTTCATGTTGCAAAATAGAAAGAAACTTCATCTTCTTATAACAGGATTGTAGTTAATGGCTCTTGGAGCAGTTAATTCTCTTCTTTGTTTATGTAAGTCTATATCCATGCTTGCTCAGTGCTTCTCAGTTGTCTCATGACAGTTTTTTTGGGGGGGAGGGGACAATTTGGATTTGATTAATCTTATTTAGTTATTTATTAAAATGTTTTATAATTCAAGTATAATTAACATACAGTTATATGAGCTTCAGGTGTACAATATAATGGTTCAGCAATTCTGTACATTATTCAGTGCTCATCACAATGAGTGTACCCTTAATCCCTTTCACTTATTTCACCCATCATCTCCTATATCTATAGATATAGATATCTATATACATAATGGAATATATATCTATATATATCTATATATGTCTATATCTATCTATCTATTATCTATCTGTCTAAGCTATCTATCTATGTTTCTATCTACATACCACATCTTCTTTATCCATTGGTCTATTGGGGGACACTTGGGTTGCTTCCATCATGTGGCTATTGTAAATAGTGCTGCAATAAACATAGGGGTACATATATATCTTTTTGAATTAATGTTTTTGTATCCTTTGGGTAAATACTCAGTAGTGGAGTTTTTGGATCATATGGTGTTGGATCATAATTCTATTTTTAATTTTTTGAGGAACCTCCATACTGTTTTCCACAGTGGCTACTGCACCTTTCATTCCTATCAGCAGTGCATGAGAGTACCTTTTCATCCTTGCCAACACTTGTTATTTCTTGTGTTTTTCATTTTAGCCATTCTGACTAGCCATTCTGTGAAGTGACATCTCATTGTGGTTTTGATTTGCATTTTCCTGGTGGTTAGTGATGTTGAGCATCTTTTCATATGTCTGTTGGCCATCTTATGTCTTCTTTGGAAGAATGTCCATCAGGTCCTCTGCCCACTTTTTAACTGGATTATTTTATTTTTTCTGGTGTTAACCTATGTAATTTCTTTATGTATTTTGGATATTAACCTCTTATTATATATATGATTTTGCAAATATCTTCTCCCATTCGATATATTGCCTTTTTGTTTTGTTGATGGTTTCCTTGACTGTGCAAAAGCTTTTTATTTTGGTGTAGTCACAATAGTTTAATTTTGCTTTTGTTTCCCTTACCAGAGGACAAATACCATATGATTTCACTCATATGTGGAATTTAAGCAACAAAACAAATGAACGAAGGAAAAAAGAGACAAATAATAAATAGATTCTTAAATACAGAAAACAAACTGATGGTTGCTAAAAGGGAGGTAGGAGGGGGGATGGATGGATGAAATAGATAAAGGGGATTAATAGTACACTTACCTTAATGAGCACTGAGAAATGTATAGAATTGTTGAATTATTATATTGTACACATGAAACTAATATAACACCATATGTTGTTTATACTTGAATAAAAAAATTAAATTTGATCATTCTAACAATGTTGTGAAGTTGAGAGATAAGATATTGTACCCATTTCACAGGTGAGAAGTCTGAAATGTGGAGGCATGGTTTGTCCAAGTGATGGATCTAGAACCAGAGCTCTGATCTAGTGTCAATTCAGTAGTTTATATACCAAACACCTAATGAGCATTTCATCACTGACTAAACACTGGGAACCAAAGACAGAGTTAAGTCCTTGATCAGGAGGACTTCGTCATACAGAGACAGAAAGGGATGGAAAGCATATATGACTACAAAGAAAGTGTGCAGAAGTATAAGCAAATGTCTTACATGTTAGCGGCATTTACAGAGGATTCCTGGATTAAATAAGGCATGAATGTGTGTTGCCTGATGGAGTGCCTGTGAACAGACATTTCAAACAGAAGGACTAAAACATGCAAAGGGTAAAGGGACATGGTATATATATGGGAGATGGCTGTGAATCTTAGGTCAGTAATTTAGGCTGGGTTTAGGGATGGTGGTTCTTTTGGTCTCCTCTGGGCTTGCTTACGTGTCTAGGAAATGGCTGGCTGTTGGCTGGGGCAATTGGGATGTTTTGACTTGTTCTACAAGCCTCTTATTACATACAGCAGGCTAGCCTGGGCATGTACTCATGGTGATGACAGAAGTGTGAGAATATTAACAGAAATAGGCACTTTTTCTGTCCTTGTTGTGTAATATTGTCAGTATCTCATTGCCCCAAGAAGTTACATGGCTGAGGCAAGAGTCAGAGTGGGAATATACTCAAGTGGAAAATGCAGTGGATGTAGGGAGAGGTGAAGAATTGGGGGCACATTTGAATCTATTGGGGGTAAATGCTAGAAGTAAAACTGCTGTGTTAAAGAACCTGCATAATTTTATGGGGCGCCTGGGTGGCTCAGTCGGTTAAACGTCCGACTTTGGCTCAGGTCACGATCTCGCGGTCCGTGAGTTCGAGCCCCGCGTCGGGCTCTGGGCTGACGGCTCTGAGCCTGGAGCCTGCTTCCGATTCTGTGTCTCCCTCTCTCTCTCTCTGCCCCTCCCCCGTTCATGCTCTGTGTCTCTCTGTCTCAAAAATAAATAAACGTTAAAAAAAAAATAAAAAAAAAAAAGAACCTGCATAATTTTTAAGTTTGGTTGTCTTCCTGAAAAGTACCAATTTACGTTATTATCGAGGTTGTAGGAAAGTATCCATTACTCTATACTTTCACCAGCACATGAAAAAAATAGCATATTATATATTGACCTACCATTAAGTTTATTTAATTTATAGAGAGGTTGGACTTTTTAAAGGCAACGGCAGCTTTATTGAGGTGTAATTCACACACCATATAATTCATCCACTTTTATTATTATTTTTTAATGTTTATTTATTTTTGAGAGAGAGAGAGTGACCAAGCATGAGCAGGGGAGGGGCAGAGAGAAAGAGAGAGAAGGAGGCACAGAATCTGAAGCAGGCTCCAGGCTCTGAGCTGTCAGCACAGAGCCCAACATGGGGCTTGAACCCACAAACTGTGAGATCATGACATGAACAGAAGTCAGATGCTGAACTGACTGGGCCACCCAGGTGCCCCACCAATTCACTCATTTGAAGTGTACAATTCATTGGCTTTTAGTATACTCCCAGAGTTGTGCAACCATCACCATAATTTTGGAACATTTTTTATTCCCTTAAAAGAAATCCCATATTCATTAGCCATCACTCTTCATTTATCCCCATGGACATTTAAAAATTGTAAAAATTCAGGAACACCTGGATAGCTCAGTTGGTTAAGCATCTGACTTCGGCTCAGGTCATGATCTTGCAGTTTGTGAGATCGAGTCCTGTGTCAGGTTCTGTGCTGACAGCTCAGAGCCTGGAACCTGCTTCAGACTCTGTGCCTCCCTCTCTGCCCCTCCCCTGCTTGTACTCTGTCTCTCTCTGTCTGTCTCTCTCTCTCAAAAATAAATAAACATTAAAAAATTAAAATAAATTGTAAAAATTCAAAAGTTCTCTCTCTATGAGTTTATAAATTAAGCATACTAAACTTTTTCCATCACATACATTACAATTATTATCTGTTTTTAGGAACTATTTGTTTCTCCTTTTGTGATATGTAGAAGTTTTAATTTTTTATTTAAGTATCCATATTTTCTGTTTGAATAGGTATAATTAGATGTAGATTGGTGAAAACACAAGATAATGCATTTATGGATAACTTTCCTGAACTTTGTGTATATATTGAATGAACTGGATTTGTTGCTTTTAACTAGGAGGGGAACCTAGGTCTTGATTGTTTCACAAAGATACAAATCTGTGTTAGTCAGGGTTCGCCACAGAAACAGTCAATAGTATACATGTATATGTGTGTGTATTTATATTTATACATGTAAAAGAAGGCATTGGTTCACCCAGTTATGAGAAGTCCCACAATCTGCCATCTCTGTCTGGAGACCCAGAAGAGCTGGGGGTGTAGTTCAAAGCCCTGAGAACCAGAGAGTCAATGGTGTAGATTCTGGTCTGGTTCTGAAGGCCTGAGAACCAGGATTACTGAGGGCAGAAAAAGATCTGTATTCTAGCTCAAGATACAAGAAAGAGAGAGAATTCAATTTTCCTCCACCTTTTTTTTTTTTTTTTTTTTTTCCTGTTCAGGTTTTCAACAGGTTGGATGATGTGCACCCCTATCGGGGACGGCCATCTGCTTCACTCAGCTCACCAATTCAGATGTAATATTTTCTGGAAATACCCTTATAGACATATAATATTGAAATGATATTTAATGAGTTATCTACATATCCCTTCATCTAGAAAAGTTGACACATAAAATTAACCATCATAAGGTCCATTTCTTTGGCCTAAATGCTTATAAATGTTGAGCATCAAAAGCAAGTATTTTGGACACACGATATTTTGAAAATATTTTGAACACATATTTTCCTAAAGTTATGTATAAATTATGTATAATGCACATGCTGGATTATTAGGTGCAGTTCTGTTCTTCATGTCAAATAAAATTATTGAAATAAGAAATTGACCAAAAGAATAAAGAGCCTCTCAGCAGACCATGCTGCAAAGATTAGGACTATTCAATTTTGAAAAGTCAGAAGGGAACATGGCTAAGAGGTGATAAACACTGACATTGATATTTGAGCAGCATTTTCATTTTGGAGGAAGTAGTTTTTGTATTAAGACAAAACAAGATAGTCTAACAGAACTGTACAGTAAAAAATCAACTTTGCAGTTTGTCTGTACCTTGCACATTCCAAAGAAAGATGGACCTTTGCCTCGCTCCTGGAAGGCAACCTCTGAGCCCTTGGAATATCCTGCTCGATAAGAGTGTCTTTGTTACCTGGTGGTGGTATCAGCTTGACCTCTGGAGGAACTGGAGACCGGGAGGTCAGTCCCGTGGGCAGTTCGCCTGGACACCAAAGCTCAGGTGAGCCTTCCTGGTTGGCAACACTGTCTGCGTGTCGTCTCACATTGTAACAGGGAGAATTAGGCTGGTCACATGCATGAACTGCAAGAGAACTAGAAGCATGTACTCGGTTTCTGCTGGAGTTTGCTCTATGTATCTTTTTCCATTGCTGACTTCAATCTGAATCCTCTTGCTATATAATAAACTATAATTGTAACATGACAGGTTTTCTGAGATCTGTGAGTACTTCCAGTGAATCACTGAAGACCTCACAGGAACATACCTGGAAAACTCTAGCATGGGTTCACGGGTGGTCACATGCCCTGTTTAATTGATGATGATGTTAGAGATTGGTGAATAGGCTGCACATCTCTAAAGTTAAACATATATAACAGGAGGCATACAAAACTGCATTCTAATCTTAAGGGAGTTCCCTGAGTTGATAGGGAATTCACCTGTAGGTAGGAGTCATGCAAGGGAAGTGTGCTTTAAATTAGATGTTATAAGGTGCCTCGTTAATATCTGCTGACCTGTTCCTGGGTGAGTATGTCCCATGTTCCTTGAGACAGGCCTTGGAAAAAATCTGAAAAGTAAAATAGTAAAAGCCACCTTAGTAGAAGTTATTTAGGAACAAGAGAGAGGAAGGACCATGCCTTTGGGAATCTCTGGAGATCTATAAACATGATGAGAAAGCTCTTGCTGCCTCAGTGAAAAGCCTTGACTGCACATAAGTGTAGCCTGCCTGGAGGCCCTGGTGATGCATGAGTGATGTCACTGAGTGGTGATGTCACAGTCATAGCTCAGGAACAATACCAGGGAAGGTTCAAGAGTCAGAGAAGCAGAGGCAGGTAAAGATGACCAGCAGGCAACGAAGATGTCAAACACAGCCACAGAAGAACTGTAATGGTGACTTAGAGCAATTCCTGAGTCTCCCAGGATTCTTCCAGGGGTTTGGGGCTTGAGGGATTTGAACAACTTCTTTGCTGCATAGACAATGAGTGTGATCACTGTAGTGAGTAAAACCTTAGTTTTAACTAAATATTATGGTGATCTCTTTGAATCTTAAGGTTAGAAGGAAGTTTGAAAGTTGTCTAACTCAGTCTCCCAAAGTCACCCAAGCAGAAGCCGATGGGGTCTCATTTGCCACATCAGTACCTGATCCAGAGTGATGGCGCATCTGATGAGAATCCAGTTCTTCTTGGATACTGAGGCTCTTCCTGCTATGGGTAGTTATAGTTAGAGGTTTTTCTTTTGTTTGTTTGTTTAGAGTGTCACACATGCTTTGTGGGCAGAGCGTGTCACATGTCACGTGTCTAAGAGAAAGTATGTGCCAACTAAAGGAGAAATTCTCAGGCAACAGCAGCGTTAACTTCAGGAATAAATGCATTTTTTTAATTATGAAGAAAATATTTAAGTAAGCCTCTCTTGCATACCCAAAGGAGGCCAGGAGCTAAGTCTCAGGTAGGTGTGCGGAGTAAAATTCCTCCACCTTATAAAGAAATAGACATCTTGAAATTGTCCCCTCATGCTTGGGATGTTGGGAACTGGAAGGAGAGGGATGTTGGGGAAGGTCTGGAGAGGAAGCGCTGGGCAGACATGGCAGGCGCCCATGGCCCAAGGAGAGATAGGACCCATGAGAAATACATGGGGAGTGGCTAAGAATTTCAGGAATAGGGTGTCTGAGAATTCAGTTTGAAGTTCTTATTTTACTTCCTGGTGTGTTGTGTCCCTTACCAAAGAATAATTTTCAAAAACCTAAAATCATGATTCTGTTACAAGAATTTCATTTCATTCATAGCTTAAAATCATGTGTTTAAAGGATAATTTGAAGAGCACACACACACACACACACACATTTAGGTAAGCAGGAATGTCAAATAGATGCAAAATTGAGTGATATCCTACAGGGGAATAAAGCGTAAGGCTTGAGAACATCATTTTTACAGGATGGAAGTCAATTGTATTTCTCCTAGATAAAATTCAAATATGTCATTCTTAGTTTCTATAGCTTACTCCTTCAGAGTTGTAAGATAGCCTAGTCAGTGGAAGACAGTGCATACCCCCTGGAGGTTCTGGTAGACAGAGCCAGCACTGCAGGGAAAGGGCACCCAGCAATTACTTTTGCAATTACTGTGCCCTGTTTCCAAGTCTTTGATAGTTTGTCCTGACATCCCCTTGAAACCTTCAGCTGTCGATAAAACTCTGTGTTTTTTTAAACAATTTTTAAATGTTTATTTACTTTTGAGAGAGACACAGAGACAGAGAGAGACAGAGAGACAGAGCACGAGCAGAGGAGGAGCAGAGAGAGAGGGAGACACAGAATTGGAAGCAGGCTCCAGGCTCTGAGCTGTCAGCACAAAGCCTGATGTGGGGCTTGAACTCACTGATGGTGAGATCATGACCTGAGCTGAAGTCAGATGCTCAACCAACTGAGCCACCAGGTGCCCCCATAAAACTCTGTTATAGCAGCCACATTTTAATGGTGCTTTGTAAAAATGAAAGTGGGATGAATATGGATGAATGTTGGTAAAGCAAGACCAAAGAAAACAGCACGTAGAGAACACCAGATTGTAAGTGGATACCAAGACTCAAGCTGAGAGTGGGGCTAGAGTAGAAATCCTCAGGCATCTCAAGGAAAAAATCTGGCCTTTGTGGCATTTGGGAGGGGGTATTAAACAATTTTATTTGGATAATAAAGTAAAAGGAGGATCTCAGAAGGCTGGCAGGCTAATGGACATTTGTGTTGATAGATTTTTTTGGATAGTAGAATTTGTGAGAAAGGAGGAGAGACTTTAAGTGAACTCTGATATTTTCCTTCCCATTAATAACTCTTTTTTAGGGTTTTAAGAAAGATAGCACATGATAATTAAAAACATTTTTATAGATAATACATATCAGTAAAAATAAATCAGTAAAATTCAAACAACAAAACTTATAGAAATCAATGGGTATGTAAAAAAATTAATAAAAATATATTTATTGAGAAGTCTCATTCACATTCTGGTTCCTGTTCATCCTATGAGGGTAGCTTTTTATTAAATTTCTACATATCCCCCTGTTGTTTTTATGGAGATATATAGACTATTTTTCTCTCTGTTTAACAAAAAGTTAGCATTCTTTATGCTGTTTTGCATCTTACTTTTAATTTAATGTATCTTGGAAATCTTTCCATGTCAGTGCCTACAGGTCTTCCTCATTCTTTTTGGCTGCTGTATAATATACCATTATGCAAATGCACTATAGCTTATTTTATTTTAAAAATGGACACATGGGTTTTCAGTCTTTTTAAAAATTTTAATACTTAGTTAACATATAGTGCAATATTGGTTTTAGGAGTAGAATTCTGTGATTCATCACTTACATGTAACACTCAGTGCTCATCACAGGTGCCCTCCTTAGTACCCATCACCCATCTAGCCCATCTCCCACCTCCCTCCCTCTATCAACCCATAATTTGTTCCCTATCATTAAGAATCTCTTGTGGTTTGTTTCCCTCTCTCCTCTTCCCTACTCCTTCCCATATGTTCATCTGTTTTGTTTCTTAAATTCCACATATGAGTGAAATCATATGGTATTTGTATTTCTCTGATTGACTTATCTTGCTTAGCATAATACATTCTAGCTCCATCCATATCATTGCAAATGGCAAGATTTCATTCTTTTTTATGGCTACATAGTATTCCTTTGTATATGTATACCATATGTAGCCATATTTTTTATGGCTACATAGTATTCCTTTGTATATGTATACCCCATCTTCTTTATCCATTTGTCCGACGATGGACATTTGGGCTCTCTCCGTAGTTTGACTGTTGTTGATAATGCTGCTATAAATATTGGGTGCATGTTCCCCTTCAAATCTGTATTTTTGTATCCTTTAGGTAAATACCTAATAGTGCAATTGCTGAATTGTAGAGTAGTTCTATTTTTAGGCTTTAGTTTTTTGAGGAACCTCCATACTTTTCTCCAGATGTTTTCAGTCTTTTTACATTAAGTATCATGCTACAGTAAATAACCTTGAACATGCAACATTTCCCATGAGTGCAGGTATAACTGTTAGATAAATTCCCAGTAGTGGGATTGCTGGGACAAAGGCTAGGTGTCCTATAGTTAGTTGCATTTTGGTAATTACCCTCTTATAGGGGCTGTGTGCCCTTGAACTTTTTTTAGTAATAATGAGAAGAGGGCATGATTCCCCATAGCCTTGCGGTGCTGGATAGCTTCTCCTGATCTATGCTTTAGCATTCTCCATACTGATCTAGGCCATCAGAGGCTAATTTTAATGTTCATCATTAAGAAACTACCTTGTCTCAGGCTCTGTGCTGACGGCATAGAGCCTGGAGCCTGCTTTGAATTCTGTGTCTCCCTCTTTCTCTGCTCCTCCCCCACTCATGCTCTGTCTCTCTCCTTCAAAAATAAATTAAAAAACATTAAAAAAAATTTTTTAAAAAGAGACTACCTTGTCCTACGGCATCTTGTTGGGTTCATCTAATGAATGGAAGATGAGGAGGCTAAAGAGGGAAGAGAGAGAGATCATGGAGCTTGTTATCATTTCTTTTCATAGGTTTCTGTGGGTTGACTGACTCCCTTTACCAAAGACCTCAGCTCTGTCTCCTACTTCTGTTGTCTCTGGGTTCTGGTAGTTGCTTACTGTGTTTGCTCCTTCAGGCCTCAAGGTGGTAGTAACTTTCAGCTTTTGTTAATTTCTCTGCCTGCTGGGTCCCCTTAACCTGCAGCTCTGTAAGTATTCTTTTTGTACATAGTCACCCCATTTAAATGTGCCCTGTATTTCATTAAATGACCTTGACTGGAACATATGCCAGCAGAATATGTGGCTAAACTTTAATTGACAAGCTGATATGCGAGACTGGTATTTAAGTCTAAGTTTTAACTTGTTTTTATTGTATTATGAGAGGCTGAGCATCTTTTCATAAGTGTAAGTGCCATTTATAATTTTTTAATTCTGTGAATTACTTATTTCCTTTGTCCATTTTATTCACTTATGTATTCATTTATACCTGTAAATTCATTTATAGATTATTCTGGAATATTTTTGTTTTATTTTTTTATATACATATTTTTTATTCATTTGGAGGTTTTCTGGTTATGGTGTGAGGTATGGATTTGACTTTATATTTTTCTAGAGATTCCTGGAGAAGTGGTAACACATGAATGAAAAAGAACATTTTTCAAAGAATTCTTAGACTTGACCCCAAAACATGATGCATAAAATGAAAGTTGATAAATCAGATTTAATCAGAGTTAAACATTTTTGCTTTGTGAAAACCCATGTGAAAAGGATGAAAAGATAATATATAGACTGGGAGAAAATATTTGGGAACTACATTCCACAAAAACTTATATCTAGAATACAAAAAATTTTTTCAAAAGTCAACCAAATTCATGTAAAAAATCCAAGTGCAAAATGGCAAAAGATATGAACAGATATGTTAGTGAAGAAGGCATACAGATAGCAAGTAGGCATGTGAACAGGTATTCGACATTATTATCTATTAGGAAATGCAAATTAAAACCATGGTAAGATAGCACTACATACCTATCAGAATGGATAGTATATAGTGACAAGAGCAAATGCTAGTGAGGATATAGTGAAACTGAACTACACGTATGTTGCTGGTGGGAATGTGAAATTATACAGCCGTATTGGAGAAGTTTGGCAGTTTCTTATAAAAGAAAACTGCAGGGGCACCTGGGTGGCTCAGTTGATTAAGTGGCCAACTCTTGATTTCAGCTCAGGTCAGGGTCTCATGGTTTATGAGTTTGAGCCCTGCATCCAACTCTATGCTGACAGTGTGGAGCCTGCTTGGGATTCTCTCTCTCCCCCTTTCTCTCTGCCCCCCCCCCCATCTGTCTCTCTTTCCAAATAAACTTTAAAAAAATTAAAAAAACTGCAATTTTCATATGACTTAGCAATTCTACTTTGGGGCATTTATTGTAGAAAAATGAAACCTAATATTCATATGAAAACACACACAGTGTTTATAACAGCTTTATTTGTGATACCGTAAAATTAGAATCAGTCTGTCTGCCCTTCAACAAGCAATTGGTAAACTGTGGTGCATACATACCCTGGAATACTACTCAGTAATAAAAAGGAAAAGACTATTGATACACACAACAACTTGGACAAATCTCCAGGGGATTATGCTGAATGAAAAAAAAGCCAGTCCTAAAAAACATGGCGTATTGTGTGACTCTACTTACATAATATTTTGAAGTGACAAAATTTTAGAAATGGGGGACAGCCTAGTGGTTGCCAAGGACTGGAGACATGAGTTGGGGGGGAGGGGAAGGTGGAGAGTGTGGTTATATAAAGACCACATGAGAGATCCTTGTGGGATCTGTTTGGTATCTTGACTGTGATAGTGGGGAATCCTGCATAGGTGATAAAATCATACTGAACACACACACACACACACACACACACACACGCGCAAGTACAAGTACAACTGCGGAAATCTGAATAAGGTAGGTAGATTGTGTCAATGTCGATCATATTTTACTATTCTATTTTGCAGAATGTTGTCATTGAGGGAAAGCTGGCAAAGTGAAAAAAGGAAAATCTCTGTATTATTTTATATAACTGCATGTGAATTTATAATTATCTCAATAAAAATTTCATTTAAGAAAGTTTTTTATTCCTGTAGATTTGAGATTCCAGCTTTTTCATGAATTAAATTCCCTATATATTTATGCCTTTCCTAGATATTGTATTTTATTTTAATTGGTCTTATGTCTGGACAACATGAAGATTTTGAACTTGCTGTTTCTGAAAGATGGCTGATTTATAAATAGATATTTTGAAATTTCACTTATTACATCACCGCCTATGGTAAATTATTTCCAAAAATGGCTCCAATGATCTGTCTTACATGCCCTTTTTCTACTCCTTCCATCAAGAGCTGGAGCATGTTTCCTCTTCTCTTCTCTTTGCTTCATGTCCAGACTTGTGACTAGCAATGGCCAATAGAAAGGCAGAAATCATGATGTGTGATTTCTGGTTCAGGGACTTAGAAGACCTTGCAAGCTCCCTTTTTGCTCTTTTAGTAACAAGTCACATGGAAAGGGGGTCAAGATAGACTAAATTTTGGGAAACCAGTTGGAGAGAAGGTGGTTCCAGCCTTCCATCTTTGCTTAAGCGAAGACATGTGAGTAAGACCATCTTGGACTTTTCAGCTCAGCTCAGTCACCAACTGAATTAAGCCTCATGTGGGTCCAAGTAAGAGAAGCAGAAGAACCACCCAGTCAATATGTGGAATCATGGGAAATAAATCAGTATTATTTTAAGCCAGTAAAATTTGGGGTGGTTGGTTATGCAACAATAGATTCTTTCTTTCTTTCTTTCTTTCTTTCTTTCTTTCTTTCTTTCCTTCCTTCTTTTTTCTTTCTCTTTCTTTTTAAACTTGTTTTCTTTTAATTTTTATTTAATTTTGAGAAAGACAGAGAGTGAGCAGGGGTGGGGCAGAGAGAGGGAGGGAGACACATAATCCAAAGCAGGCTCCAAGCTCTGAGCTGTCAGCACAGAGCCCAACGTGGGGCTCGAACTCACAGACCTTGAGACCATGACCTGAGCTGAAGTCGGACGCTTAACCGACTGAGCCACCCAGGCGCCTCAACAATTGATAATTTATACATGTAAATATAATAGGCATAATTTATAGGTTAAGATGAAGACTTTTCAATTAAATTAATTTTTATTGAATACTATGTGACCAGCCATAACACAGGCAATTTAAGGGATACATTAGATGAGATCATATATATATATAAATGGTCTTTTTAGGTAGTATATATATATATATATATATATATATATACACACACATATATACATATATATATATGTATACACACACATATATATATATATGTATATATATATATATACATATATGGTCTTTTTAGGTAGTAAAGGACTTTTACGTTTAAGGTCATTTTCATTATTTGTCATAAGAGGAGCAGTTAAGGGAAAATGGGGATTGAAGAAGAATGGAGAGGGCTAAAGGGGAAAAGGCAGATGGGGAAATGAAAGTCAGAGAAGAGAGAAAATGGTGCCAAATTATTATGAAAAGTGGTGAGGTGTGGGGGAAAGGAGAGACAGGGAGAAGAATGGGCAAGAGACATGAGAAAAAGCATTGAGGGGGAGGAAAAGGCAGCAGCAGACAAAAGATGGAAAGATATTGAGACAAGCTTGTCCAAAGAGAAAACCATGCTTATCACATCTTGCATGCGGATTTCAGAAAAAATTTGTTCTGCCTCTTGAAAATTTGATATCCAAGAAAATTATGTGAAACCTAGAAATTTAGGACAATTCTTTTGTACTGTTGAGAACATTTTCAAACTTCAAAATGTATTTTTTTAAAATAAAGGTTCTAAAGGGATTTCAGAGGTCTTTCTTCAAGCAAAGATGTTATTTAGAATTGGGAAATTTACATTGGAATTTTAATGGTATCTCATATATACAAAAATCTTCATTAACTTTGCTGAATAAATAAATGAATTCACTAGTGAGGCTTTTGAAAATCTCTTTGAAATCAAGCACTGTTTGGCAACCCTATCTTTCATCTTTGGGAGGTCAAGGCCAGTTTCTACTTTAATAGCAAAGGTCCTTCATCTGTGACCAGTCACCTTCTCCTGCCAAATGTACTTTTTAATTCTGTTGTGACCATTGTTTGCCCATCCTAGGCCATCCCATCTCCTTTTCCTTCAGGGCAGAGGGTTGATTTTGTCTTCATGTCACCTCATAAGCACAGAGTAGGTGACAACCTCTATGGATGCAGGGAGTGAATTATGGCTAGTCTAAGGTAATCATGGTGGACTCATTCCCTTTGCAGATATTGACTTCAGGAAGGGTATGTGACTAAATCTAGCCAATAGTCCCTGAGGAAAAGTCACCTGGGGTGCTTCTGGAAATTTCCTTCCTAAACACAATGGAGACATGGGAAGAATCTCCCCTCGTCTTCACTAGATGTTGTGTCTAGAGCTGTCAGCTGATGCTCCTGCAAAAGCTGTATTTTGACTCTAAAGGGAATCATGCTGAGGTCTGAACGGCCCCGGGGTCTTGATCCAAATTTAGATGCAACTTGAGATAAGTGGGAGAAATACTCTTATTGAAGTAAAACAAATATTGTGAGGATGCTTATCATTGCTCCGTCACTCAGCAGTACATAATTTTAGGAACAAAGGAAGTAATGCTTGGTCGTAAAAAATAGTCTTGAAGTAGGAAAATATTTCTGCTTTTAGTGACCTTGATAATGTCCATATGAGATCATCATATCACTACAGAGAAGGAATAAATAATTGACAGAATTTCAAGGAAGTCTGAACGTTTGTGTGTCTTAATAATTTTTAGGAGGTAAACTTGATCTACAGATATCTTGATAGAATGCTCCAGGAGGAACTTGAGACCGCCTGAACTTAAAAACCAAGTAGATCTTATGTAGTCAGAAGATAACCCTGTCAACCTCTTTTATTTTGAAGATAAGAAAACTGGGTCTGTGAAGTTAAGTGATTTACCCTCACTTATGTAACTTGCCGAAACCCGGCCGACACTCGGGACCATGTCTCTGGGTTTCTAACCAGAGTCATAAATTAAAGAATGCAAATGATGAAGCACCCGTGGGAATCTACTCTTCAATTGTGCTTGATTTCTTTCTCTACAAAAATAATGTCACAGCATGTGAAAGATTTGTACCATCCGCGGTATTTGTAAGCAGAATCCCAGCCACAAATTGTAGCCTGGGAGTAGTTTTCCTGCTAGGGGACATCAGGTTTCAGGTCATAGGAAAACAAAATCAAACCAGATTAGCAGGGCTTTAGCCTTCCCGGAGACAGTGGAGAGAGATCAGTACAGCATGTGAGCTGGGCTTTCCCCAGAGATAGTCCCTTTTCTCTGGATTTATTTTCGCAATGACTGTCGCCAAGTGGAGCTAGTGACTTAGCTCTGTATTATTAAACGATTTCAGTGGCACACTGTATATATTTAAAATGCAGTCATTAGGATAGTTCCTGTCTCCTGCAAAACAAACTCCCTTGCTCACCCAGGACATTGTGGGTAAATATTTTCTGTTAAAATAATCTTTTAGTTTTTTTTTTTATATTAAAAGACCCTACTATTTTATTTTATTTCTGTATAGGGTTTCAGCTCTATGTCCTTACTGAGCTCTGTATTTCTAGTTGCTGAAGATACCTACCACATATTAGCTGTTCAAACCTCATTTGTTGATAATAAATGAGGCGGTTAAGTGAGGGAATAAGTGGGGTAGCTTGAAACAAAGTATTTATAGAAGAGCTTACCTTAATTACTTATTAGCTAGCTTGCCTGCAAGCACCTAGAATCAGGCCAAATATCCAGTGTGCTATTCACCCACTTGGAGCATGGTATCTCGTATGGTCCCAATCCAAGACAGCATATGTATCAGAAAATGTTTTGCTTATCTCCTGGCACTTACTGGCACTCAAACTTAAGTCCAGGGGAGGGAAGGCACTGAAACTATTTGTCTTAACTGATTGAGGTTCGTGTCTCATAACTATTTAAATGAACAAACTACTTCAAACAAACCAAGAGAACAAGCTGAAAAAGGAATTTCGATCTGATCAAACCTGTTTACGTAATTTGATCAGCCATGATTGAGTGTTTGCTAATTCCAGGCTCCTCATCAGTTTCCTGGGATGCAAAATGAGTATGATGCTTGCTGTCTCTTCCACTGAAGGTATTTTAACTCAGGAAGACAGATGCAGACGAATAACTGAAACATAAAGCAAAATGATCATTAAAATGCTTTTTTTTTAATGTTTATTTATTTTTGAGACAGAGAGAGACAGAGCATGAATGGGGGAGGGTCAGAGACAGAGGGAGACACAGAATCTGAAGCAGGCTCCAGGCTCTGAGCTGTCAGCACAGAGCCCAACTCGGGGCTCGAGGACCGTGAGATCATGACCTGAGCCGAAGTCGGACGCTTAACCGACTGAGCCACCAAGGCGCCCTAAAATGCTTAATGAAGACAGAAGTAACGTAGTTGGGGAGCAAAGAGGAGCCTTTGGTTTTATGTTGATGGGGATTCAGGGGCAATTCCATGGGGGAAGTGGTATCCGATTTAGGCTTGAGTGATAAGGAGTGGCAAGGAAGGAGAGAAAAGGATACCCCAGGCTCAAAGAATTGTATGAACAAAATTTGTCAAAACATCATAATTTAAAAAGATATTAAATGAGGTAATAATTATAACATATTCCAGATTTTTCCTTTGCTGTGAGGCAATTAAGTACATTCTAAGGTATAAATAACCTCTACCCAGAATTGGATACAATCTGGAATGCTTTTAAAAAAACTGACATAATGATTAATAGTTCTTATGGTGTTAAGACAGCCTAATGAGCTGTCATAACCAGAGACCAGTCAGGCAACATTTTAAACAAGTTGAATTTGCCCCATAAGAATATTTCAAAGGCCAATTAAAATATTTTCTTCAGTCCATAGCGTGCTTTCAAAGTTTACGTCTAAGTACTGTAATGTAAACAAAGATGTTTTCCACTAATGTTGCCTTATTGTCTATCGTTTCCTGACTTTTAGGGCTTGCTTAATATAGGAATGGTTGGGACATATGTTTTATTACTGAAGCCTCTTGAATTTATCTTCTGACTAATTGGGCTTTGCTTTCAGAACCACAGAACAATACATTTTTCTCCATGTTGTCTCTTCCATTTCTGTAAATGTCAGAGAACATGCCATTTGAGTGTGATGGAAATTATTTCACTTTCTCTTGATTTATGGTTAGTGGAGAGTATTTAAGACTAGCATTAGGTTACAGGTTTTTTTTTTTTTTTTTTTTTTTTTTAATTAAACATTTTCTTCCCTCTTAGAGGATTTTTCATTGCAACAGCATGTTCCAGGGCAACCACTCTCCCCACCCCCAAACATTTTCCTGGGACAAGATTCCAGGAAGCACCAGTCCTGACAGTGAAGGGTGTGGAAATGACAGACAGACAGACTGCTGGGTCACCATTCCCAAAATAGTGCCCTCAGAGCATTTTGTTCCAAGCAAGGTGATGTCCCCAAAAGAGTTTTCAAAAGTCAGTGTGTTTGTCCTTAGTCACCCTCTCCCTGCTTCCTAAAAGGACTTGCGGTGCCTCCCAGTAAAAGATTAACATAAGTCCAGTAAAATGCACACAAAACAAGAAAAATCCACAACAAAGAATGGGGTAGTGTGTGGGAAGTATGCCAGCTAGACCGAACCCTGAGTGCTGGTGCGGTCCTCAGCACTGTTGACATCCGAGGCTGGGTAATTCTTTGCTGTGGGGGGTTGTCTTGTGCACTGAGGGATGTTAGCAGCATTCCTGCCCTCTACCCACAAGGTGCCAGTAGCAGCCCCTGGTTTTGACAACCTAAAGTGTCTCTGGACATTACCAAATGTCTCCAAGTCGGGGGTGGGAGGGGGACAAATGACCTCCAACTGAGAACATCTACCCTAGACCAACAAGAAAATATCTGACTTTATACTTCCAACTCATCTCTCCCTGAACCATAACTCCAGCATACTTCCCAATGTGTTCCAGTACATTCCAGCACTTGCCTGGCGTGCTTCCTGTTCACAGGGCACAGTGGCAACCACAGATCGGGATTCAAATCTTGGTTTGCCACTTTCTAGTTATATGGTCGTTTTATCTCAATATCCTTATTTATGAAATGGGAATAATAGCATTATTTGTGAGGATGAATTGGTATTGTGTTTCTAAAGTACTTATCACAGTGTCTGGCATAGGGTAACTGCTCTATAAATTCCCGTGAGTATAGAGTGAGGGTCTTTTTTTTTAAAACAAACAAGCACACAGACTTCTTTCTCCATCTTACCTCACTGCTCGGGTAAGAGAAGAGGGGTGCACTGGTGCTGAGCTGAGGTGGAGGAAGAGACAGACATGTCACGTACTACTACTCAGGAGGTATCCCAGGAAGAGTGCTTGGAAGGATCTCGGTGTTTGTAGACATTTGACTCATCATTGGAAAGCCTCTCTTCCGTTTACCTGGAGACAAAACTGAATAGGTGAGGAAAACTCAAGAAGAGCCCACCAGGAAGGAAACAGGAGCTTAAGGAGACTGGGTGTGGCCATGGGATATAGGGAAGAGGAAAAATTCTATGAATGTTGAGCCTAGTGACCCAGGAGTCAGGAGGTGGGGGAAGGTTTGTGGAATGCACAAGAGTGGAGGAGCCACCCCAAACTGGACCTTTTTGTGAAATCTTCTGTGAGCTGGACAAGCCTTTAAGAAGGAATGCTTTGCGGCAGGGCTGGCAAGTAAAAATCACTCATTTACAGCGTACTCTAAAGATAAATTCAGGACTCAGTAGTTACTTTTGCCTTATAAGTATTGCCCCACGGTACCCAGGGTGCTGGCTGATGACTTTGATGCCCCCAGATTTAATTATCATGCAACCCATTAGCCCAGAAACAGAGGATGTTTAGTTCAAAATGTCACGCTTGTATGCAGTTCATCCGGTGAAAACCATCGCTCACAAAGGAGACCGATTTAGAAATGATTCAGAATAGGGAACCTTTATAGTTATGAAGCTCTGAATTTTCATCCTTGGAACTGGACAGTTAAAAGTTGGGCAGAATAATTTTGGTATGTGAAAGCTTTTTCCACATAGGACAAGAAAGCCTTTACCTCATGGATTTTGTGGAGAAAAATTTCAGTTCACTGTTCTCCTGTTTGAATCATTATGACCAAGTAGGAGAGAATGAGGATCTGTTCCAGTGGGAAATATTTAAATTAGGAGGGATTAAAAAATATCTATAATTATTTTGTATCATCTCCAAGGGAACCTCACTTCAATAATATCCTAGGAAATTTCCATCTGGAATAGAAAAGACAATGGAATCCAAATATGGGTGTCCTAGTGCATGCATACGGTGCTGTTAGTAGCCAAACTTCTGGCTTTGTTATGCTTTGTGAAAGTTCTAGTAGATCTTGACCTTCGTTTTTTGGGAGACCTTCAATATGTTACTGAGCTGAAATGTAGGTCCAAATGTTATGTTAGCCCACAGTCCAGAATAAATCTTTTGCAACTTTCTAATTTTTTCTGAATACTTACACATTACCCAGGGAGCAATGCCAGAAGATTCGGTCTTGTTTTGGAACCTGGGGATCCCAGATGGGCCCAAGATAATTGACTTCTGGAGGCATCTTATATCTGCTAGTGAACCAGTTGGGATCCTTGCCAGGGTGTAGAATGCACCTGGATCCTAGAGCAATCAAGAAATTAGTGGAGAAGGAAACTGGCCCACCAGCTTTGGTGCCTGTGAGATGTACCACTATACATTGGTTGTGCTCCAGATGGGACCGAAGAGAGGCTGCATCTTTCCTCAACCTCCTCCCATACCCCCCCCCCATCTAGGAATGGGTGGTAGCCTGAACATGAGGAGAAGGGTACTTCTTGGATGAAAGCTGGAAAAGGAGAGAGCAAGTCCCAAGTACCCCTAAGCTAAGAAGTTGGGTGTGGGATGGTTGGGCTCTGAGTAGAGAAGTAGTGGTATTTCCGTATAGGCGACCCTCAGAAATCTTCTACCCTTTTGGCTGACACATGAAATAAGGTGGATGTGAACAGAGTGGACACTGTCCCTGTGGTTGGATGCTGCCTACTGCCTGCCTATGCATACCTTTTTCAGTATTCTGTGGCTGTGGTGTGGAATAAGAGACACTTATCCTTTGAGCAGACTCAAAAAGTTGGTTTAGGTAAAGAGTGTGGTTGGAGGCCTTTTGCTTCCTCCAGACTCCAAACTCCCCAGTTTTCCATGGAAGCTTGGTACATGGGTAACAGAGTAAAGCCCAGGTTAAGAGAAGTGCATGCTGTTTCCTCAGAGGAATACCTTATGGCAAATAGGCTCTAGGAGGCATCTAGGCAAATAGGCATCTAGGCATGAAAATACTTCTAGGCAAATAGGCATCTAGGCATGAAAAGCCTGGATCTCAGAGATACAAGGAAAGAGGTTCTCATCTCTCCTTTTCCCACACTTTCCTGATACCCTGAGTGTTTACTCTTCATAAGGGAAGCATATGGAACAGAACAGCTGATGACCATGTTGGAGGCTGAGGTGAATTGAAGGGATGACACTGGGGAGGGTGCAGAGAGGAGCTAAAGGGACTGAGGGGTTCTGGGAGAGGAGAACTGTCCTGACATAAGACAGGTGGCCACAAGGGGACATCTCAAGAGCCAATGTCAAAGAAACTATGTATGTCAAGGAGTTCTGAAGGATAAATCCAAGAAAGGAAAGAAGCCTCCTGAGCCCCCTGAAATATCCCCCATCTGCACGTGCCCCAGTCATGTATGCATTGGAAGATATGACTTGAATATGTAACAGAGGGCTATTTTATATGTTCTTCTAGGTTCTGTGTGTGGTTACAATAAAGTCATAATGAATTTTGTAGTTCCTTTCTTTCATTAAGAAAAGCATTATACCAATTAGCACTACACTGTTGGTCTTATCAGGTCCTTCACAATTACCCTTAACCACACAATTATGCACCCAGACAGGTTTTGTATGGAGGCTGAAGTCCTGAGTTCTCTTGAGTTCTGTTCACTGTATGGGAATCTCACCAGTTGTTCAAGAACATGATTCTTCTTCCTCCTCCTCCCCCTTCTTTTCCTCCTCCTCTTCCTCCCCCTCCTCCTCCTCCTCCTTCTCTTTCTCTTCCTTCTCCTTCTCCTCCTCCTCCTCCTCCTCCTCCTCCTCCTTTGTTAGTCATGTGCCTTTTTAATTTTTTTTTTCTTTCAAATCATGGCTCTTTAGCTAGTCATTATTCACATTTCTGGCTTTCTCTAATTTTTCCTGAAGCTCAAGTGTGAGGAAAATGGAGCCTGGAGCACTAAATATTCCCTTCTGTTTAGAGGTTGATTCTGAACCCACAGCAGTAACAGTGGGACTCCAGTTCTCTGTCCGATCTGGCCATTGTCAGGATTTCTCTTATCACTCATTGAAGAAGTTGTGTGTTGGTGGAAATGCTTTTGGCTGGTTTGGTAGCCCCCATATTCACTATCACAGGTTTTTGAAAGACAATGGCAAAATCAGCAATTTGCAAATCACATGGTTTATTGGTTAGAACTTATTTAAGATAAACAGCACAGTTCTTAATACTAAGAGCCAATTATAAGTCAATACGAGATTATAGTTAGCACGTTAGTTATCTCTTGCTGTGAAGTAATATTACCACAAACTTAATTAATACCTCAAAACAATATATACTTATTTTGTAATTTATGTAGGTCAGGAGTGTGGCATGGCTTAGCCAGGCCCTCTGATCCTCTGCTTACAAGTCTGCAATAAAACTGTCAGCTGGGGGGTGCCTGGGTGGTTCAGTCCATTAAGCTTCTGGCTCTTGATTTCAGCTCAGGTCATGATCTCATGGTGGTTCGTGAGTTTAAGCCCCTGCGTTGGGCTCTGCACTGGCAGTATGGAGCCTGCTTGGGATTCTCTCTCTCCCTCTCTCTTTGCCTCTCCCCTGCTTGTGCCCCCCCCCTCCCTCTCAAAATAAATAAACTTAAAAAATGTCAGCTGGGCTGCAGAATCTGAGGCTTGATGGGGAAGAATTCAGTTCCAAATGCATGTGGTTATTACTAGAACTCAGTTCATTGTGACATACTGAATTGAGGGCTTCAAGTTTCTTTCTGGCCATCGTCTAGAGAATCCCTTAAGTTCTTTACTACACAGACCTTCCCAACATAGGCTTCTCAGGAGCCATATGCTTCTCAGGAGAAGCAAGGAAAAGAGTTTCCTTGCAAAATACATGTTATAATCTTATGTAATGTAATCACACATATGCCATAATCTTTGTCATGTTATGTTGGTTAGAAGCAACTCAGACATCCCATCCACACTCAGGAGGAGATCACACAGGGCATCGAATACCAGGAAGATAGTATTATTATCAAGTAGATAATGGGATCAATTTAGAGTCTGTCATCTGCCAATTAGCAACACCCAAAAACAAATAATACTCATAGCCAGAATTAGAAATAAATGTAGTGATCTTTGCGCACTCTTGCTTTGCTAAAGCAGATGGGAGAAAAGGTAGAATGGTCATATCACCTGATCCCTAGCCAGTCAGGAGTGGCCAACATGGAGCTCTGTGACTGTCTCCCTTGTTTCCCTGATGGTTACAGTCTTAAGTTGCACGAGAGATGTATCTTCTGGGATCTGCAGGTACTTCTAGGATGGGGTGATACTGAGTAGAGAATCATCTGCCTTCTCCATTCTTCCCTGGCAGGTGGATGCAGGGTTCAATTGGTGGAGTGTCAAAGGGACACATTTCTTTCTTTCTTTCTTTCTTTATTTTTTTTAAAATTTTTTTTTTCAACATTTTTTATTTATTTTTGGGACAGAGAGAGACAGAGCATGAATGGGGGAGGGGCAGAGAGAGAGGGAGACACAGAATCGGAAACAGGCTCCAGGCTCCGAGCCATCAGCCCAGAGCCTGACGCGGGGCTCGAACTCACGGACCGCGAGATCGTGACCTGGCTGAAGTCGGACGCTTAACCGACTGCGCCACCCAGGCGCCCCCACATTTCTTTATTTTATAAAGGACTAGTGTGTCACGTGTGCATGTCCTGATAGAATACAGGTGTGTTAGAGGTAGATAGGTTTCATTGTAGTTTCTATGTCCTGTATATTCTTATTTATTACAAGGGGCTCTACTGTTATTATCTCTTTGTCTATCTATCTATCTATCTATCTATCTATCATCTATCTATTTTTTTGCTGCCTGTTGGGCCTCTGCAAAAGTATTTCCTGCTCAAGTCCTCTCTTGCTCTCAGCAGTTTTGACCTCACTTAAAATTTTTTTATATTTAAAGCTAACTCCCTCTAAGCTCTTTTCTACACAGTAAACACGCATAGCACATGTTGCAAATACAGTTTGTCCTTCTGACGCAAATCCCAGGCTTGCATCTTGGACTACGTGCTGGGTGTTCCTGCTTAGCTATCTTGGGTTGCATCTCCTCAGCAGCAGATTCTAAGACAAGGATTTGAACACAAGTAGTTTATTTGGGAGGCGATTCCAGGAAACAGCAGCAGGGAGTGGGGAGGTGAGATAGCGAAGGAAAGGAAGCTATTAAAGGGCATGATGTCAAGCATGTCACTGCTGCATGTGGCAGGGGTTTAGTTTTGCTGGGTGATACTGTAGAACTTGCTTCCAGAGCTATCGGCCTTGCTCCCACCCCCAAGAGTGAGGGAACTGGGATTTTTCAGTCATTGGCTGGGGACTCCCTCTGGGGTGCATTAACTCCCTGGCATTTTTGGCCTGCAGCATGTGGTCCAAATGGGCTGTGGTGTCCAGAGAGTCCCTCAGGGAGGGAGTGGCTGGTGTTTGAAGTTCAAACCCATTGGCTGGGGAAATTCTATTACAACTGCTTAACTGCCCTCAGTTTGGCTTCTGAAAAGAACATGCTCATACTACCTCATTTCTTTCTTTTTTTTAATGTTTATTTTTGAGGGAGAGAGAGCACAAGTGTGAGCAGGGGAGGGGCAGAGAGAGGGAGACAGAGGATCTGAAGTGGGGTCTGGGCTGGCAGCAGAGAGCCCGATGCGCTGCTCCAACCCACAAACTGAAATCATGACCTGAGCTGAAGACAGACGCTTAACCAGCTCAGCCACCTAGGCGCCCCTCACTTCCTTCTATGTGAACATAATTCCTCCTCTTAATACCTCTGACTGTCAAACATCACCACTCCACGGTCATGTAGGCTTGAATTTACTAGATTATCCCTATTTTTCTAGTGAGGAAGCTGAGGCTTGGGAAGCTCAAGTGAATTGCCCAGTGTCACAGGGCTGCTTAGTGACAGACCTTTCCACGGCTGTCCATAGCAGGTGGTCCCAGGGATGGAAAAGGGCCCAAGCTGCTTTGCTTGCAGAAGCTCTGACTTCAACAAAGTCATTGACCTGACCTAAGGGTCACATTCCAGTAGATTTCTCCCTGAGCTTTTTGTTTCTGAACTTCCTGTTTCCCCTAAGCTGAAATTAGTGCACTAGCTCTCTATAGTTATGTAGATGGTTTAACAATTCTCCTGTTACCAATTCCAGTTAGTTCTAGAAACTTAGATGAAGCCTGTATGCTCTCTACAGCTTGTTTTTCTCATTCAGTGAATTTTGGAGGATCCCTTGTACCCTAACAATGTGAGACAGGTGACAGAGGGTTTGCTTTTTTTGGTAAGGATTTGTGTTTATCTATCTATCTATCTATCTATCTATCTACCTATTTTTAAACAGAGAGAGAAAGAGTGAGAGAGAGAGCATGAGCTGGGGAGAGGGGCAGAGGGAGAGAGAGAATCCCAAGCTGACTCCACACTCAGTACGGAGCCCCATGTGGGGCTTAATCCCATGACCCTGGTATCATGACCCGAGCCGAAATCAAGTATTGGATGCTCAACCGACTGAGCCACCCAGGTGCCCCCAGGATTTGCCTTTCATAGTGGGCTGGTTATGAAGGAAAAGCTCAGCTTTATTTATGTTTAACATGGAGCATGATTTGGATAACTTTTCTATGTCAAGCAGAAAATATTGTAGACCTTTTCAAAATATTCAGGGACGACGACTTCTTCTTCCTCTATGTCTGCTTCTTCTTCTTCTTCTTTAAATGTTTATTTATTTTAGAGAGAGAGAGAGAGAGACAGCATGAGTGGGGAGGGTCAGAGAGAGAGGGAGACACAGAATCCAAAGCAGGCTCCAGGCTCCGAGCTGTTAGCACAGAGCCCAATGTGGGGCTCAAACCCATGAACCGTGAGATCATGACCCGAGTTGAAGTGGGATGCTGACCCACCCAGGCGCTCTTGTCCTTTGTCTTCTTGTGCAAAGACTTACAAGGGTCACAGCGATAGCTACTGATGTGACTGACTAGGGCCACGAGCGGGAAAGGTTGTGAAACAGAATGTACTGGAGATAACATCTCCGGGAGCCACACACAGCAGTGCTCCCCTCTACTTGCGTGAGTTCCTGCAGGTTGTCAGCAATCTGAGGGCAACATCTTTTCTTAGGGCAAGTTAAGATCCTCACTGTTGCCCCGGAGTGAGTATCAAATTACCTGCAGTGTAAGGGATACACAATGGCGGAGATTTTATTTCTAATGAGCAGAGACTGGAAACACATTTGGAAGTCTGTCATGATGTTTCTTTTCCTACCTCAATCGAGTGATCTCATTGGGTTGAATTCTCTGTGGTTTGGCCGCAAACTCTTTTCATTCCCATGTTCATCTTTCCAACTTGCTGCCCCATTTTATGTTCTACATCTGTCCTTCCAAGTTCTTGCTCCTCTGCGACGTCTTGATTCCTCATCTTTTATTCAACCTGTTGCGAGCCCCCTCTGGTCCTTCCCTCTGCTTAGTTTTATAAAACTGATCAGTGCATGTGGCAACTAGGGGGACAGAATGAAGACTGTCTAAGCAAACCTCTCTAAGACAGGCTACATGGTTTTCCTCTAAGGCTTTCTATGCTCCTCCTAAACATCTGATAATAAATGGAAGAAAATCTTTGTAGAGCAGACAGGAAAGCTGAGGTGCCAGTGAACTGACAGACTTGGTTGGGGTTATATGACGTAGGTAACCAAAAGAACACACTTCATGTGATATGACCTTTTTTTCAAAAGATCATTTTGGTGTTTTTTTTTTTTTTTAAGTTTATTTATTTTGAGAGAGAGAGAGAGGAAGAGAGATGAGAGAGTGAACGGGGGAGGTACAGGGAGAGAGAAGGAGCGAGAAAGAGAATCCCAAGCAGGCCTTGCACTGCCAGTGCAGGGCCCGTTACAGGGCCCCATGTGAAGCTCCATGCAGGGCTTGAACCCACAAACTCTGAGATCACGACCTGAGCCAAAACCAAGAGTTGGAAGCTTCACCGACTGAGACACCCTGGCGCCCCTGAGGGCAAGAGAAGACTGAATGTCCCAACTCAAAGATAGGCAGAGAGAAAGAATTCTTTCTTACTCAGCCTTTTGCTCTCTTCAGGCCTTCCCCGGATTGGGCAAGGCCCACCACCACTGGGGAGGGTGATGTTTTGCTCAGTCTACTAATGCAAATGTCAGTCTCATCCAGAGAACATTCCCTGCCCCCCGCTACAGACATACCCTGAGTAATGTTTAACCAAATACAAATATCCTGGCACTGTGGAGCCCTGTCAAGCTGACACATACAGTGAACCATCACAAATTCCCACCCTGGTGGTAGGGGGCTGCTGTGGCATCATGTTCTCCTTGGTCGAGACAGGAGCAGTGAGATTCCCTGGACCGTGGTTGCATTGTGAGATCTGGACCCTGTGATACTTTGTGCTCCGAGGAACCAGGTCCAGAAGAGAAGCTGTCACTGTGATCCCAGAAGTGATGACACATCCGTCCTTGTCTAGTTTGACAAGGACAGACACAGACCCCAGGTAGGGCCAGCTCAAGAATTCGTGAGGCCTAGCGTAGATGAAAATGCTGGCCGTTGTTTCAAAAAAAGAAACTGTGAAGCATTTCAAGATGGCAACCATAGGGTTAAACTGAGTGCAGGGCCCGGTGCAAATGCCCAGGCTGCCTGCCCAGGAGGCCGGCCCTGAGCCTCGGACTTTGGAGTTCAGAGAGACATCAGAGGCCACCTTTTCATAGATTATGACAGTCGCATGTTGAAAACTGGCTACGCCACGCTTCTCTGCTGATGACCCGGAGAGCGGGAGGGCAGCCCACTTTGGCAGCTCTGGAGAGGGCCCCACCAGGAGCGCATGCTTCTCGGACTTGGCCTGAGTTACTGCATTGCGCACTTTCTGGATCTGCAGAGCGTATTCGGATCCACAGCCGTGTGGCTCCAGCCTCTGCACCAGCTCTCCCCGGTACCTGGCTGTTATTTTTAGGTGACCGATGGTGGTCAGGTTGGACTTGTAATTTTCATGCCTGAGGCTTCAGTTTCCCAGGAAATGTTTCAGAGAATTTAATACAATGCAACACATACATGTTAACAAGGGCAGATTGGATGTGTTCTTGTTGCCTGACCATTAGGAATTTCTATTCTTAGTCTTTTTCTCTTCTCACTGCACCTTCCTGACTCCCTTCCTCCACCTCCATGTTCCTCTTTCCTGCCAGTGCCCAGCCCCTCACTGCCACAAGGACTTCCTTTCCCTGCTCTTTTGCCAGTCCCTCTGGTTCTCCACGATGAAGAGTACGTGTTGTTGCCAACTTCCTATCAATCTTCTCCACATTCATTTCTCCTTTTATTCTTTGCTCTGATCAGATTCTCCTCTTGATTTCCAGACCTTGAATCTAAGGAACAACTTTCTCCCTCTGTCCCTCTGAACTGATTACACAGTGCAGCTCATACTTGATCGTGGCTCCTGCCCTCCCTGTCTCCGTGGTTTTCCTGACCTGTTCAGGCTTCTGTCGTCCTTGGATTTGCTGAAGTGTAAGGAAATAAGTGACCAGCCAGCTGAATTCCTTAGCTCATTCATTTTTGTCTAATCACCCTCCCATCCTTTGACGACGTTATTTAGTTTGTATGTCCAACCCTTCCATACTGCTGAGAAGAAAACCCTCTGCTATACTTCCCCTGCCTCGAACTAAAACAATAACCTGCGCTCATGGTATATGCATAATCGGCCTGCATTGGGAGGTGCAGTGAGTGAGATTTGAAGGGAAACCATGTAATGGTGTAGCCAAAACATGTGGTTCTGCTAGTTGAGGTCAACTTAGTCATGGGAGTACGTGGCTTCAGTGTGGTCAGGTGCATAGCTCACAGAGAATGCACAGTTGAACAATCCATCCATTGCTCAGAACAACAAGGTACATCTGTAAGTATTGATAGTGAATCAAATGCCTGAATTTGCCGTGCGTCTGCACTCATGAAAACTGCACCAGTGATCAGAGGTCACTTAACTTCAGTTGCTGCAGTTCACCTCTTAGAAGTGTGGGAATTGGGCTTACACATTTAGTCTGATATTTGGTTCAATATACCTTTTGTGCTGGAATATATCCTTTATTTTCTTCCTATCCTTTTGTCTCCCACTCATCCAATCCATTAATAGATGAACCAATTCTTTCTTCATAAAGAAAGAGCATACTCTTATTTCAGTCTTACTGACTGTGTTCCGGCTGCAGTTTTCATCACCTCCTAGGTGTATAGACGGTGGGTACTGAGTAACTGCTTTTTGAATGAATGTGTCATAGGCACCTGATGGGCTCTATCTGGTAGTATCAGAACTTGGCAATCCATTCTCTTCATAAATGCTAGATAATTCTTTATAGTCCTATGGGTCAAATTAAAGGTAGTTCCTGAGCAAGTCTTCAAAATCTCCTACCACCCAAGATATTACGCTTCTTGGATTTACTCCCCCAGACTCTATGGAAACATGTTTGAAACCATGAGTTGCAGCTTTTTTTGTAAGTCTATTATTGTGGATGGGAGATACCTAAATTAAAAGTCAGGCCCAAGGGGAGTTGGGTTGCTGATAAGGAAAGAAAGATGAGGCAAAGTGGCTACAGTGAAATGTACATGGATGTGACAGTCAAAGGACAGCTCTTTCACCTGTCACCAAATAAGGCTAAGCCTTGCTTACCTTCATTGTAAATCATCACTCTTTGGCCATTTTGCAGAAATGATAGTTCCTCTCTCATTTAGAATCTGCTCCATTGTAGCACATTTGATTGTAGAGATTGTGGGAGCTCTTATTCTGATGCCATTAGGCTTCTCACTTTGGAAAACCCTGTCACCTGTGATAATGAAGGGACATGAAGATCTCCCACTAATTTTGCTAATGCCCTACACTTCCTATCTCTGCATATTCATGCTGCTCCTTCTGGCTATAGTGTTTCCCCGTCTCTGTGTTGGCTAACTCCATCTACTCAAAAGACCCAGATCAATATGGCACTATCATCAAGAAGCCTTTGCCAATCCTCACCAGACAGATTAATCTCTTCCTTGTCTCTTCTTCTCTAGCTATTGGTTTATGCCTCTTCTAAAGCACGGATCATGGTTTGCTTGGCCCAAGAGCAGCTCATTCCCAGAAAAGTTCTCAACTCTTCCTGTCTTTATGGGCAGTGTCGAAGTAAGGACATTTACTTATTTGACCTTATATTCCCCATGGGGCCCAACAAAGTGCCTTGTGTATAATAGGTTCTCAATAACTACTTGTTGAGTTAAATTAGATTATATTTTGTAAACATTTATAAATGAGAGAACATTGCCTTACATGGTTTACAAAAAAAAAAAATCTGTTGGGATAAAAATAGACAAAGAACTTAAGTTGGAAGGTTGCATCTTACCCAATGAGGTTGTGTCTTCTTGAATTTTTGGGAAGCCTCTCAGAATTTATGCTTCCTACATACCTTCTGCTCTAGCATTTTGCCTAAATGCTAAAAGGCATCAGAATGGATTTTGATAAAATGGGATATTTTTAGGCATTCTGATCAGCCCCAGCTCTGCCAAATTCTTGGCCTTTGGTATGTGCTGCTGAGCAATGTCAGATGCTCACACGTACACACATTGACATTTACAAGGCGTGGGGTGGGCTCAGCCAAGTTCAGAAATGAAGCCCCCCTTTTGACTGGTTCCCCAGAACTTCCTCAGATGCATTTATTGTTTGCTACTGGAGGAACTGACAGGCTGCTGGTACCAAATGCATTTCCACTCCCTTCTTCTCTCTGGGAAATGACATCTGCATATAAGGGTCAGGTACTCTGTGGAGCTGTGGATTCACGAGGTTACATTTTCACCTGTGGGAGGGGGACCTTGGGCCACTCTGGTGTTGGCACTAACAGAAGCTGCACGTAGGGCTGGGGCTGTTTTAGAACGCCCTGGTGTGGGATTCGCAGAAATGAAAATGAACAGGGCTCTACTCCAAACATGTATTCAGTGATTTTAGAAAATTCCAGATAAGAATCCAAAAGGCCTACTCTCTTCTTTCTGAAAAATATTATCTTTTATATATAAAAAAGCACTATTTTACTTTTGTGCTTCATAAAAATATCAGAATATATTTAGTAACTTCTGGAATTCCATTGCCTTTTTATTTACTTATTTTTGTTTAATTTATTTTTTTTTTTTGAAATTTACATCCAAATTAGTTAGCATATAGTGTAACAATGATTTCGGGAATAGGTTCCTTAATGCCCCTTACCCATTTAGCCCATCCCCCCCTCCCACACCCACTCCACTAACCCTCTGTTTGTTCTCCATATTTAAGAATCTCTTGGGGTGCCTGGGTGGCTCAGTCGGTTGAGCATTCGACTTCGGCTCAGGTCATGATCTTGCGGTTTGTGAGTTTGAGCCCTGCATCAGGCTCTGTGCTGACAGCTCAGAGCCTGGAGCCTGCTTCGGATTCTGTGTCTCCTCCTCTCTCTGCCCCTCCCATGCTCGTGCTCTGTCTCTCTCTGTCTCTCAATAATAAATAAACGTTAAGGAAAAAATTAAAAAAAAATCTCTTATGTTTTGTGCCCTTCCCGTTTTTATATTATTTTTGCTTCCCTTCCCTTATGTTCATCTGTTTTATCTTACAGTCCTTATATGAGTGAAGTCGTATGATAGTTGTCTTTCTCTGACTAATTTCGCTTAGCATAATACCCTCTAGTTCCATCCACGGAGCTGCAAATGGCAAGATTTCATTCTTTTTGATTGCCTAGTAATACTCCATTGTATGTGTGTGTATATATGTATATATATATATATATACATATATATACACACACACACACACACACACACACACACACATCACATCTTCTTTATCCATTCATCCATTGATGGACCTTTGGGCTCTTTCCATACTATTGGCTATTGTTGATAGTGCTGCTATAAACATGGGGGTGCATGTGCCCCTTTGAAACAGCACACCTGTATCCCTTGGATAAATACCTAGTAGTGCAATTGCTGGGTCGTAGGGTAGTTCTATTTTTAACTTTTTGAGGAACCTCCATACTGTTTTCCAGAGTGGCTGCGCCAGTTTGCATTTCCACTGCCTTTGTAGATGAAGGAACATCCCAAAAAGGAGAGACTAGGACAGTGTGTGTGTGCGTGTGTGTGTGTGTGTGTGTGTGTGGGCACACACATGCATATGTTTGTCTGAATCTCTGTGTAGACAAAAATAGAGGTTAGGTAGGTCGTAGGAAAGAATTTTATATGACTAAGCAAAAATGATTTCTATTTCTAAAATAGTGTGGTTTATAAAATAGTGCTTTTTTTTTTCACACTAACTCTTGAGAGTTGTGGGTAGCTACCTCTGGAGATAAAGTACTGCTGAGAATTCACATAGTCTCTTTTAAAGGCTAATAGAGGATTTACAAGCTCCTGGACACTGTTTTCATATTAAGGCACAAGATACCACTACTTGCCTCCTTTCTCTAGGTGCCGAGAATGTTAACCTTTCTTTTCCCCAGATTAGGGCCTTGGGAGGTGCCAGACAATGTATTCTGGCCTTATGCACGAGAGCACATACTTTTCTGATTGAGGCCAGTATGGATTCTGGAAACATCTGAGTCGTGTCCTGTCATCTTTTACTTCTTAACTCTGAGGAATCACTATTGTTAGTTCTGAAATCATTCTGTGGAAATGAGGCTATGGTGATGCCCGTTCAGAGGCTAGCCAAGGTGGAGAAGGATGGGCTCCCTTTCTACATGGGAACGTCTGGTGATAACCTTTCTGGCCTCTACCATGGCGCAGTGAGTAATGGGATGGTCCTGGCCGCAATCTGCATTATAACACCACCATCACCAGGCAGTTTATAGTACTTTCTACTTTTCAAGTTCATCTCACATTCACTGTCTTTAAAATAACTCTTGGAGGCATGCTAGCTGGTGTTACTTCTTCCCTCTCCCTTGAACCCATCAGAGGCGGACATGTGACTTGACTAAGGACACACAGTTGGTAAAAGGCCGCTTTGAGAGTGGAACCCTGTTCTCCTGAGGTTAATCCAGGCTCTGCCCCCTGTGTGTGGGCACTCAGTATCCCAGGCAGGGAGGTCCTGTCTCTAGATGGGAACAGAGGCAAGCAGAATCATGTAAGTGAGTGTCTACTTGAAACACTTCCCTTTTTTATGATATGACAGAAGAAGAAAACACATATCTGTATTGCAAGAATCATAACTTTCCAGACATATTTCTGGAAGAAGCTTCAAGATTATTGTGGGGCATTTCTATGTCTGAGTTATGACTGGAACTCAGACTCACCCACCTAAGTTAAAAATGTACTGTAAGGACTTTCTGCTATCAGGGACAAGGCACAGCCTGGTGATGTGTTATTTACGGAAAGGGCAGCTGTTTATTTGGTCTCTCTCTCTCTTTTTTTTTTTTTTAAACTATTCTGAGTGTCAGTTGATTCACTTTCTGCTTGTTAGGACGACCCAGATAACCAGACTGATGATGTTACTCTCAGGTATTTCACTTTTGAGTTGTTTCAGTAATGTGAGAGCAGCTTTCCCCCGCCGTTTGGGGCCAGCTAGCCTATTTACTGGCAAACAGGAACTGAGAAAATGTAGATTAGAAATTGGTTTCAGGACTTAAATAAATCATCTTAATTTTAGAGCTTTGAAGAAAAAGTGTGTGGGAACCGACCAATCATTTTACAATCAAGATAATTGACTAACCTGATTGTGTTTTAGACTTAAAGAATTTTTTGTTCTGTTCTATTTATTGTTTTCCTAAATCCTTTCTGTGAACTGAAGGTTTTTTTTTTAAAGAAAACTTTTGCTTATGCTGGTTCTAAACAATATAGATGTTAAAAATTGGCGTAATTTTTTTTTTTTTTTGCCTAAATCTTCATTTGTAGCATCTCTTTGTCCTCAACCAACTGCTGGTTTTATGTGCACAATTACCAAAGAAAAGGAAAAGGAAAAGAGTTTAAGTCTACTCGTAAAATAATCCATGGTGGAATTTTTCACTAACATATATATTAACCTTCCTTTTTTTCAATCATTCTAAGCTCAACAAAGTCACTTTGAACAGCAGATATGTTTACAAGTATTATTCTAAATGATAGCTGGTTCTTTTAAATATCATTTACAGATTCAAAAATCTGATAGGAAGCCAACAGCCCTTAGAAGTATCAGGTAACAAATGCCTCAGGATTTCCCTGTGTCATGATAGTGAAACAATATATTTAACATTCTTTGAAATCTCCAAATATGGCGAGTTTGGAAGAGTTGGCTGAAAGGTTGTATAACTAATATCAAATGCCCAGGTGTATTTCAGTTACCAAAAATTTCTTCTTTCATTTTTCTTAAGAGAAACTGAACCAGGTTCTAATCCTGGGTCTGATACCAATGAGCTGTATGAACTTGGAAAATCACTTAACTTCTGTGAGACGTTTTCTAATCTGTCGAATGGGTTTGGCCTAGTAGACATTAGTGGTTACTTCCACAGTTACTAAATTTGCTTATTAAATGGTCATGTACTATCCTGTGGTGCTCTACAGAACAGTACTAAACAGAGTGAGAACGTTACAGCTAAGGATTAAAAATCTTAAGAGAATAAAAAAATAAAATCTTAAGGGAATCTAATTCCATGCTTACAGAAGATGTTTCTTTTTTCTCAAAGCTCATTCTACAATAAGATTTCCATGTGCTTTTCTTTTTCTTGATTTAACATAGATATATGCTTGTATTGCTTCATATACTAATACATTCCTTCACTGGGTTTTGAACACTGTAAGTTTGTATACTGCATATATCAGAAATATTTCCTTGCCCATTGATCCTTTCTGTCTTCAAGGTGATCACTGATTGCCTGCTTCTTGGCAAAGCAATGATTCATTTAGTCGGGTTAGTTAAAATAGTAATAATAAAGTGAGTGACTTAATAACTAATCGTATTTATTTCTCAGCCAGTTGTTTTGGTGTGTAAAGACACAGTTTGCTATCTTCTTAGAAAGTATGCTAATTTTTGAAAGAGAATGTCATTACAGAGCTATTGAGACACCTCCAAGGTTCTTGTAAAAGATGCCCAATCTCTGGTTATACTCATTCTAATTTCTTGGTAGACTGATCAGTTAAATTGGCTGAGAGCCATATCCGATCTCAGCTATCCGCTGAATACTTACTCGCTTCTGAAATGACCATCCTTGTTGTACTGTGAGCAAAGACTATGTTTTAATAGCAAGATTGTTTCTTAGAGAGTCATACTCTGAAGATCAGGCTCAAGGTTACCAAGTCCTTAACAGTATTGGCATTCACACCTCTTGATTGGAATCAAACTGAAGAAAACATGTTTTTAGAGCAGTTTTAGATTCATAGCAAAATTGATAGGGAGGTACAGAGAGTTCCCATATACCTTCTGACCTCACACATGCATAGCCTCCTTCGTTATCAACATCCCTCACTAGAGTGGTTTATTTGTTACAACTGATTAACTTACACTGACGTGTTTCAACCAAATCCATAGTTTACCTTGGTAAACTTTATCTGGGTATTATATATTCTTTAGGTTTGGACAAATGTATAATGACATGCATCCATCATTAGGGTTTTATACAGAGTATTTTCACTGCCCTCGAAATCCTCTGTGCTCCACCTGTTTATCCCTCCCCACTCCAGCCCAACCCATAACAACCACTAATCTTTTCCCGGTTTCGTAGTTTTGCCTTTTCCAGAATATCGTGTAGAGTTGGAATTGCATAGTATATGTCCTTTCAGGTGGGCCTTTTTTTCCACTTAGTAATGTGCATTTAAATTTCTTCCGTGTCTTTTCATGGCCTGATAGTTAATTTCTTTTTAATGCTGAATAATAATCCGTTGTCTGGCTATACCACAGTTTATCCATTCACCAACTAAAGGACATCTTGGTTTCTTCTAAGTTTTGGCAATTATGAATAAGGCTGCTATAAACACTTATGTGTGGGTTTTTGAGTGGACATACTTCTTCAACTCCTTTGGCTAAATACCAAGGAACGTGATAGCTGGATCATATGGTAAGAGTATGTTTAGTTTTGTAAGAAACCGCCAAACTCTCTTCCAGTGTGGCTGTGCCCTTTTGTATTCCCACCAGCAAGGAATGAGAGCTCCTGCTCCTCGGCCATCCCCATCAGCATTTGGAGTTAGTATTCTAAACTCTTAAAATTTTTAAAAGGTGACATTGCTGTTAAAAATTTTGTGTGGAGCTTTGGCTGTGTGTCCTTTATGCCAAGAAATGTGTTTGTGTCCTCAAGTATCTTAAAATGGACTCTGGAGGCAGGGACCTTCTGACTTTGAGGAAGTCATTTCAACTTCTTGTGCCTCAGTTTTCTCCTCTGGAAAAATGGGACAATAATTGTATTTACCTTATAAGTTCTCATGAGAATATGTGCATGAAGCAGTGCTTGGCACATAAAAGGCACAAGTTAATTATGCACTATTATGATTATAAAGATATTGATCGTTATCCTTGCTGTCAAGAAACAAACTATGTTCTTGTTTCTGATGGAGGCATAGATTGATAGGGTTTTAGGGTTCCCAGGACCCTTAAAGGGTGGATAGCCCAGTCTTTCGGCTGATGCTGGAATTGCCCACAATAGCAATGTTAGGCACTAGAGGCGACATTGTAGAACTCCATACACTCCACTATAGGTGAGCTCATTCACCCTGCATCAGGAATCTGAAGTATTAAGTCTCCAATATCTTAGAAGTAGATGACGACGTGTATGCTGTTTATTGTACAACAGGATTTATCAAAAATCTAGATCAGTTTGTTCAAATATAGATTTTTAGTGGTTTTGGTGACATGAATAATTCAGCTGCCCTTCAAATATTTGGAGAAAGCAAATCAGAAAATGGAAAAATCTATAAAAGTTCTAAGGAACAGGGCAGGGATATTCCCACCCCACCCTTACCGTCTCTTTCTGACAGTGGAAAGAAGGACCAAGTTTTAAATTCAGCTTAGCTCCATATAATGGATAACTCTGCCTATTTTTCCAGAAGATGGAATATTTCTTTCCACTTCTCTATTTTCAATTCACATATGCTGAGTCCAGAACCATTTTGATTCTCCGGGATTTTCTTTAAGAAACCCAGATATTCCAGCAATAATCTCCAAACCTCACAGGACCCTCTAAAAATAACCCAAGGAAAAGAATTGAGTGCAGGTGGTCCAGTACTTGATGGAAAGTGATGTGAAGAACAATGGCATTGTTAAATCAAAAAGAACCTACTTCAGTATACAACACTCATTGAAAGTATGTATAAATCCACAAGCAGGTATTTCTGTTGTGTAGAGGAATTTTACCTCCCAAGTTTTCAGAATACGTACCATGAAAATTCATTTTATACCAGTAATGTGGTAGGAGTATTATGACTCCAGAAGGTAACTTCATCTTTGTTTCTGGACACTAACTTTGAGGATTGAATCCCACTGTGGGTTGGTTGGTCGGTGATTCATTCATTCATTCATTCATTTTTCCACACAGGATCATCCCAAGTAAGCTAATGTGGATTTCCATCATTACCCATAGGTGGGAAGGTTTTAAAGCCATTCTTTGCAAACTGCAATAAATCCCACGTAGAGAAGTTATCCAGAAAGGATCTGCTACAGCATTTTTAGAGATGAGGACAGTGGGGCTCAGTGAGGTTCATTAGCTTGAGGAGTCACACAATCAGAAAGACAGAATGGGTTTCCTGATTTACAGGAAGTGCAAGTCTTCCTGTTGTACAGGAAGTTCAACAAATCTTGAAGTACAACTCCAGATTTGTTCCCCTTCACCCTTAAACTTTGCCCCCCCCCCCCCAGGCCATAGCAACCCCCCATATCTGAGCATTATTTTCAACTTGTCTTTCTCCACTCCCCTTCCACGTTGAAATCACGTGACCTGTAGAGTCCCTGCTCACAACACAAACATCCACAGCATAGGGACAGACCTGTCCACCCCCATTACTACTACTGGAAAGCATCTGTGCAGCTTACCTGATGCTCTGTTGCAAGTCATTTCCATCTGGGACATCTGCTTCCATTCTCTGTTCCTTCAGACCCTTTCTCCATAGAGCAGCCAGAGTGATCTTTTTAACAGGTGTAAAGCCTTCCAAAGCCTTCTCTCCCTACCTACTACAAAATCCCCATCCATGGCCCTGGCTTATGAAGCCCTCCACAGTGCAGCCCTTCCAGGCTCTCAGACCTCTGCCCTGCTCCTTCTCCCTCCTCTTCCTCACTCCCGCAACAGGCCCTATTTGTGCTCTTGAAGCTTGTCGACATGCTTCCCTCCCTTGGGGTTTCTGCACCAGCTCTTATGTATTTTTGGAACTTTCTCTATCTCCATAGAACTTCAGTTCGATAGTTAAAAAAAAATTTCTTTCCAGAAAATTTAGTATCATTTAGTATCTGTCACCCCTTTTCAGACCATCCAACATAAACCAGCTTCTTGGTTACTTCCTCTCTTAACCACCTTAGTTTGACTCTCAATATCTTACGTATTTTATAAGCTACACAGATCACACATATTTTTCTTTTGAAAATAAAAACAGCTCTGTTCTGTGTTCTCTTCTTACCAGGGGAAGTTCTCCTTCCTACCAGCTTGCACAATAGTGATCAAGGCCCTTGCCTGTCTCATTCCCCTCTGCATTCTCAGCACCTAGTGATACTTGTGAAGGAATGCCAGGCAACGCCACATCTGAGTTTTCTTATTTCACAGCCTCATGCTTTCTTGTCATTGTCCAGCTTCCTGAAAGGACAGGGGTTCATCCAGTTGTGAGGAACGCTGACCTTGAAGGCGGATACATGGGGCTTAAATCCCAGCCCAGCTATCACTTGCTGCGGAACTTCAGACAAGTTAATTTCTTACAGCCTCAGTTTCCTTACCTGTAAAATAGGGCTGATGATAGTATCATGTGGTTGTCGAGACAAGAAATGTGTAAACATGGTATCAGTGATAAAATACACAGAACCCTGCCTGCCACATAGTGAGCCATGTAAGTGCCATCCCTTCTTACTATAGGATATGTCTGCATCATTTATATCACGGTTTTGTTATAGGTATAAAACATGACATTTTCATGCTTTTATTATTTATCACAGCTACATTATATATATAGTGTTAGCTATTTTATTCTATTATTCGATAGAGCAGCAAATAAAATGTGTTATAAGATTAGTAAAATGCCACGGTCTAAATGCCAGTCGCTTCTTTCTTAGCTGGTTCTATTACAAGATTCAACCAGGCTCCTCCTCTGGTAGCCAGCCTGCCTGCCTGCCTCTCTCTGCCCCTTCCCTTCTTGTGTTCTCTCTTTTTCTCTCTGTCAAAAATAAATAAACATTTATAAAATAGCTCTCTGTAAAATGCAACTGTGTGGTTGAAGGGATTGAAAAGGTGGTTGTCAAATAAGGGATTGTATGTAAAATACCCGGCACAGGCCCACTCTGTGCAGGGATCATATTAAATGCGTGCTCTTGTCCGTCTGCCTGCCCTTCCTTCCTTCCTTCCTTCCCTTTCTCTTCCCCTCTCTCAAATAGCTTTTATTTTTTTATTGTAGGAACACACAGTATGAAATCTACCCTCTTAAGTTTTAAGTGTGCCATACAGTGTTGTTAGCTATAGGCAGGATGTTACAAAGCAGATGGCTAGAACTTACTCATCTTGTATAACTGAAACTTTATGTAACATTTTGCAGGAAGTAAACAGCCGTTCAGAACGTGCTGTTATGACAAGCGTCCTGAAGGTGGCAGCAGAGGTCTAAGGTTTGGAAAACGTGGAGGGTTTTTGTGGACACGAAGACTTGAAGGGGAGGGAAGAGTTATCCCACGTCCTGTTTTTGTATCTTAAATTCCCCTTTATTATTATTACTGCTGGGAAGGCATGTGTCAGGTTATTTCGGGAAGCTGCTCTAACGCAAATCATGTCTGGGAAGTGGAAGCCCGCTGTTGTCATTAAAACCTGAGGCAAAATGAAAGCATTCGTGCATTAATAGGATGCAAGGAAGTGAAACTGATGGTGAAGGTGAGATAGAGGGTTTATAGCAGTAAGAGAAGGGCTGGGTTTGGGCAGGCACGTCCTTTGGCCCCAGGGCTCTGATCTGCAAGGAGAGGCACAGCCAGGGGAAGTAAGGGGAACCCCCTAAATGGGCTAGAGTGGAGCGCCCTCTTGTTCAGGTTTAAGGCTTGAACTCCCGGAACCACCTCATTCATAAGCTTTAAACACCATATAGAGTCTACAATGTCTGTGTGTACAGATTAGATTCTTTGTATCTAATAGAGATCAGGAGAGTAATAAAGTGGATAAAAAGAGGCCAGGAACATTGTCAAACATCCAGATAGTCACTCTCTGCAACTAAATGTGAAATCTTCATATAAACCACCAGATGGCACTATTGCACCATAAAAATACTTCCACTGACTGGTTCCATCTTGTAAGCTAAGTGGAGCTGCTACAACCACAGGTGTTTCTCCTTTGCAGCAGTAATTGGAATTATGCTTATATGGAGCAGTTATTTGCACTTTTTCCGTAAATGAAAAATACAATTTTTTTGTTAGTAGTGGCTGCTTTAGGTACTTCAGTTATTGTTTTGGGAAGAAGAGAATCTAAAAGTTGTATTGTCTCTGACTGTGTATTTTATGATTCAAAATTATGAGTGAAAAAAAAAAAAAAACTAAGCAACATGTGAATGGAGATATAATATCCCCACTGTGAGAATATATCACAGTTGCTGCGAAACTGCAAGACGAAAACAACATAAAATTCTCCAGTTCATAATTCTCTCTTTGAATTGCAGCCTGTTGTTTTTCTCCAAAAGCATAAAAACAAAATAGTTGCAAAATATGGTTTATATTGTTTGCATATTTTATAACCATTTATGTATAAAATAGGTGTTTGTAGGGGCGCCTGGGTGGCTCAGTCGGTTGAGTGTCTGACTTCGGCTCAGGTCATATCTCACGGCTCGTGAGTTCGAGCCCTGCGTCGGGCTCTGTGCTGGCAGTCAGAGCCTGGAGCCTGCTTCAGATTCTGTCTCCCTTTGTCTCTCTGCCCCTCCCCTGTTTGTGTTCTCTCTCTTTCTCTCTCTGTCAAAAATAAATAAATAAATAAATATTTATAAAATAGCTCTCTGTAAAATGCAACTGTGTGGTTGAAGAGATTGGAAATGTGATTGTCAAATAAGGGATTGTATGTAAAATACCCGGCACTCATCCCACCCTTCACAGGGATCATAAGAAATGCATGCTCTTGTCCCATTTCTTAAGAAATGGGGTAAGTGCAGCCATCCTTCATGGGAGCAGCCAGTGAAGTATCAGGCCGTTGCTTTACTGGAAGCATCACAGGGGGAGATGTCTGCTGTGACTCCCAGGGCATGAAAAGCATGGGTTCTACCCTTCAACAGACACTGCAGACCACAGTGCTCAACAGTGAACCATTAACACCTTTTGAGAATAGCTGATCCATTTTTCCCCGTTTTGTTCCATTTGTATTAAATCTCTAGGGCAAATTTAAAAGGGCACCTCTGGGGGCAATTTTTGCTGGGATCTGCCTGGTGTATGGTTTCTTTGATAGCTTCAGAGCAATAGAACATTTGGTTGCTATGGTGACAATGCAGTTTCAAGACACTATTGGATAATCCAGAGGGTAACAGGCAAAGGTGAGTGGCCTTAAGAGTTGGGATCATCCAGTCTTCAACGTAGATTCTGATATTCATGAATTGATGGGCTCCTGGTAGGCATAGATGGGGTGCATTCCTTAATTAAGCAAGATCTCTTGTTTGGGCCATTTAGACTCCAGTCATTCATGAAACTTTTCTTTCCCTTTCCTTCCTCCCTTCCTTGGCTTCCTTCCTTCCTTCCTTCCTTCCTTCCTTCCTTCTTTCCTTCCTTCCTTCCTTCCTTCCTTCCTTCCTTCCCTCCCCACCACCAGTTTTTCTTTCTTGGTATGCTAATGCCTTAATCTTTCTGTATTCCATTCATTTTGGTTTCAAACATTAGAAGCAAGTACTTTATTTGACTTATTTCCATTATGGGCTGAGTTTTGCTCTCCTTGCCCCCTTCCTATGTTGTAGTCCTAACCCCCCAGTTCTCAGAATGAACTGTATTTAGAGATGGGTCTCTAAAGAAGTAATTGCAGATGAAAAAGGTGATTGGGGTGGGCCCCAATCTAATGACTGGTGTCCTTATAAGAAGAAATTAGGGCCCAGACACATAGAGGGGGAAGACCCTGTGAGGACACAGTGAGAAGCCAAGAGAGTCCTTGAAAGCAATCAACCCTGCATACCTTGATCTTAGATTTCTGAGCCTCTAGAGCTGTGAGATAATAATTCTCTGCTGTTGAAGCCACCCAGTCTGTGGTCCTTTGTTACAGCAGCCCCAGAAAACTAACACATCCGTGTAGGTTATTATTATTTTTCTTAAACATGGAACACTTCAAGAATTTGCACTTCCTCCTTGCACAGGGACCATGCTAAACTTCTCTGCGTCATTCCAGTTTTAGTATATGCTGCCGAACCAGTGCTCCCGTTCGATTATTTAATTACCAAATTTACCAGAGGTTTTTTTTTTTTTTAAATTGGCTGTTTTGGACTGACTGACACAGCACACTCAGAAATTGTGACCGCATTTGCGTGTGTGAGCAGACACTGAACTACCTACAGAATTTCTGAACAGTTTTATGGCACTTCTGACGGTACGACACATGAATTCATTCTCATCTATAATATTGCTGCTGTTCATAAGCATGCTCAGGAATCAGAACAGTCTTAACAATGGTGGTGGTGAATGGGGGGGGGAAGGAAGGAACCCCATGACCAGAGATAAAATTTTGGTCTACAATGTTCTCTTCCTGTTTAACTGGCATAGCTCTTCTTCCTCAATATCACAGACACAGGTGATAGCGCTCATTAAAAACCCTGTATTTGGGTGAAAATAGCAAAATACTGCAGATGGCAGCATGACATCAAACATGATTTATTTTAGAGCAAAACTACTGCCTCATTTAGAGCAAAACTACTGCTTTCCTTTTTTTGTTTTTTCTTTTTTCCCCTTTTTCTTTTTTCCTAGTGGGTAAGTTACTGGAACCTTTTAAAAAAATGATTATTTATGGTGCAAACTTGGAAAAGCAATTATGCCTGTTTTTCAAGCTCTCTTCATGGCCTGGGTTTACCAAGTACCAATCAGCAACATCCCCTTGAAAGGCCTCTAGGCAAATACATTCTTATTCTAGCTACCCACTTGGAGAACCCCAACTTGGATTTGAACATATTTTGAAATTAAACTTCAGAGATGTTCCCAGCCTTCTTTCAAGTTCCTAAAGATAAGTTTACCAAATGTTAAAGTAATAGTTATTCTCAGAACTCACAGCAATGGAGTGATAAGACTGAGAACTGCCTTTTAGACTGTGGCTCACATGCTACTCTGTAATGGATGGAAGTGTTTGCCCCCATTCATTTTCTTCTTTTTTTTTTCTTTTTCTTTTTTAACGTTTATTTATTTTTGAGATGGAGAGAGACAGAGCATGAACGGGGGAGGGTCAGAGAGAGAGGGAGACACAGAATCTGAAACAGGCTCTAGGCTCTGAGTGGTCAGCACAGAGCCTGACGCGGGGCTCGAACTCATGCAGTGCGAGATCATGACCTGAGCTGAAGTTGGATGCTTAACCGACTGAGCCACCCAGGTGCCCCGCCCACATTCATTTTCAAAATAGTTGCTTCAGGGAACTCCAATAAGGACCATTGTCAGTAAAATCTAAAACTCTAAACCTGGGGCCAGCAAACTTTTTCTCTATAGGCCCAGATAGTAAATATTTTCAGCTTTTTGGGCCACATGGCCTCTATCATGCTCTGCTGCTGTATCCTGAAGCAGCCACAGATAATACACATACCAATGGGCATAGCTGTGTTCCAATAAAACTTTATTTACAAAAGCAGGCAGGCAGATTTGGCTCTGGACCAGTGTTTGCCAACATCTGCTTTAAACCTGGGCCTGCTGTCTCTCTGAGGAAGACTTTGTATGGAGTGTTTAAATTCATCTATAGACTTTGCCTTCCCTCATTTTTTTCTCCTCTAAATGTTGCTATTTTCCACACATATTTCAATTATGGCCTTATGTCATCTTTTTTGGAGGTAAAATGTTGGGTTGGGTGGAGTACGGAACTGACTGTTGAGCTTGATATTGTAGATCAGGCTAATCATGATGTTGACCTGGGCATATCTCATTTTTAATTTTTTTACATTTTTTTTTAATTTAAAATATTTTTTTTAATGTTTACTTATTTTTGAGAGACAGAGAGAGAGAGACAGAGAGAGGGAGATGCAGAATCCAAAGCAGGCTCCAGGCTCCGAGCTGTCAGCACAGAGCCTGATGTGGGGCTCGAACCCGTGAATCATGAGATCATGACCTGAACCAAAGTTGAATGTTTAACTGACTGAGCCACCCAGGCACCCCTCATTTTTAAAATCTTATTTCTTCCCATGGAATCCATCTGGATTGGGTTCAGTCTTAGGGATAAGAGTTTGGGGTTGGGATTGTGCTCAGAACTGGCTCAGTAAGTATGAAGGTAATGGAGAAAATGCTCTTTAGGTATCTTGGGGGTAAAGCATGTACCTATTAACCAAACAACCGGCTTAGGGAGTAAATCACATTAGTAATTGTATTAGAGATCACGTACATATACATTTACGCATTTATGGACAGAACCCTAGCTGTAATGATATGCATTAAACATATGCATTGAATTCTCAAGAAGTCAATATATTTATTAATATATTTAATCAACAATCAGGTCCCATGGGTGCTAATTCCACATACAGTCCACTTGAGGTCATTTGCTAATGTCTGGTCTCTAGTGGAAGATGGCTTAGATGTAGATAATGGTGATGAATGTGAACATCAACAAACATGAGCTCCTCAAAGCTAATCTTAGGCAGACCTGAGCTCTGAGAGACCCCAAACTGTTTTGCTTCTTGAAGAGATTCCCTTGAGGGAATTTACCTGCTAGGTTATTTCTCACCTATCCAGACTGGAGCAAATCCCAGAGGACTAAAGCAAATAATTTCCAGGAATTCACTCTGGTAAACTTCTTCTGGGGCGGGTAGAGATGGAGGGATGCTTTGGATAGCTCCTGACCTCACCTTAATTCTACCCTAAGCATCTGAGTGAAGCCTTTGAATATGAAACTGAGACTGGTTAAGGGTATCTCTTCTTTCACACAAAAGCCCCCAAACTACATTCTGTGCAGATATACTTTGTATAGATTAGAATAAAATTCAATTTTATTAGAATAAAATTCAATAAAATTCAATTAGATCTATACTTTGTATAGATGAGTAAACTCTGTCATTCATATGTGTAGTATGATACCCATTGACTAAAACTAGGCAGAAATATGGCCAACCAGCCTTCAAATGTTGACCTGGGGTCATTGGAATTCCTGCTTTATGCCAGTTCTCACAGGGAAGGAAAGGCATTCCAGAGGCTTACCTGTACAATCAGGGACTTTGTCTGTTTTCATCTTTCTTGACAGTTTGGAAATCTTATTGCGTTGTCTGGGTTGCAGAAATAGACAAAACTAAATAGAGAAATCTGCTTTGTGGGAACAGACTTGGAAAGTGTGGTTGCTAAGATAGTGATAGGCTTTATGTAGGGGGAATTTCCATTATAATTATACTCAAAGAACCAGAAAAGTGAATTCACATGAAAAACATACGTTGGGTACTTGGGAAGTGTGCTTTCTGTAGACAGGTTGTATAAAGCCACATCGAGAGAATTCTCCAGAGGAAGACTTGAGAATTTGCTCAAGGCTTTGGGATGAAAAGTACTGCTAAGTTGTTTTAATTATTGGGTGAAATGTGATGGCAAGAGGGAAAAAAATATACAAAGTGGATTTATTTTCTCATGCTCCATGGATAATTTTTGGGAAACATTTTCCTTTTCCATCCTTATTTGACAAGCTTTGGATATGTATTTTCACTGCATACCTAAACATCTTTCTTAGGTTCTAGAACTGTGCTGCCCAATACGGTGGTCACTAGCCCCATGTTGCTATTATGCACTTAAAATGTGGCTACTGTGACCAAGGAGCTGAATTGTTAATTTTATTGAATTTCGGTTAATTTGAATGTAAGTAGCCACGTGTTATGATTGGCCACTTTATTGGGGCAGCACAGATCTGGAACATCTCCATCATCACAGAAAGTTCTATGTAGATAATGCCCTGTTCTACTGTGTGAGAGATCACATTTTTATCCACAGAGTTGTTTTTCATATCGAAGACTTGATTTTCTCCGAGCTAACAAAGTGTAGAAAAGAAGGCTATGAAGAAGGTAACTTTGCTCCCATTTTATTCAGACAGTACTAACATTTTTTCAATATGCTTTCCTCCTGTTCTGAGTAATTCTATTTATTTTTATCTGTAACATTTTATATTTGTTTTTTCTTTCTAATGAAGTTAAATACAAATATAGGAATTTCAGGAAAGTCTTTTTTAATTAGCTGTGCTTGAAATATTTTCACCAATCATCCGTGTGATAGCTGAGTAACCAATCCCATATCCTCAGTGAAAAAGTCAAAAAAGAGAGGGAGTCATTTTCTTTATTTGTGCTAAATAGGAAAATGCTGTGGTTTACCAACAGAAAATTCAGAGGGAGGAAGCTTTTGAGGTCTTCAGAATGGAGTCAGAGATGGGCATGTTAACTTACCTTCCTGCTCTCTTGTAATTTCTCAAGAGGATATCTGTGAATATCTAATTTAGGCTTTTTTTTTTCCTGTTTTTGTTTTTGGTATTTTATTAAATACACATTAGCTTCAGGAAAAAGAAGGAAAAACCTTTATTTTTATTTTTTAATTTAAAATAAAAAAAAAATTAGGGGCCCCTGGGTGACTTGGTTGAGCGTCTGACTCTTGGTTTTGGCTCAGGTTAGGATCTCACAGTTTCATGAGTTTGAACCCCAGTCAGGCTCCGTGCTGACAGTGTGGACTCTCCTTGAGATTCTCTCTTTCTCCCTCTCTCTCTGCCCCTCCCACACTCATGCTGTCTCTGTTTCTTTCAGAATACATAAATAAACTTTAAAATAAAATAAACTAAAATTAACAAAATTAAAATGTATTCAGTGTACATCAGCTCTTTCCCCTTACACACACACAAAAATACAGAAAGTTTTTGATACACTTTTACATATTTGTTTTCCTATTTGAATAATGGATAAAAATTGAACAATAGTTTACACATTGATGTCTGGAGGATGTGTAAAAAACTTGAAATATGTTGACAGAAAAATTTCTCAGCAAGCACATTTGAGTTGACAGTACATTTCTTTGTTTCTCAAGGTCAGTTTTGCAGCCCAAGAGACTATGGACCTGGAAATTCATGAAGTATTGCAGGGACTTTAATTTTTAAGTCATGGTTTACAACCTTATGTTAGTATATTTCAGGATGTATGTAATGATCTCAAAATGGTTATATACCATCAAAATGGTGACCATAATTTTCTTATAATTCCATCAGGAGAAACAAATTGAAAGTGAAATGCATTAAAATTACTAGGGAGCAGGTTCCCTGAGGGAATTAATCCTGTTTTGTTCCTTAGGTAAATCCGAGTGCCCCAAAGTGCCTCTGCTGTATTTGGTTTCTATAGATTGAATCCATTTATTTTTATTTTTTATTAAAAAATGTTTTTAGTTTATTTTTTGAGGGAGAGAGAGAGAGAGAGAAGGGGAGGGACAGAGAGAGAGGGAGAGCGAGAATCTCTACACTGTCCGTGCAGAGCCTGATGTGGGGCTTGAACTCACAAACCATGAGACCATGACCTGAGCTTAAACCAAGAGTCAGATGCTTAGCCAACTGAGCCCCCCAGGCACCCCTAGAATGAATGCATTTAAATATGAGAATCAGTTTGTCTATTATTATGGAGTAAGAAATGCTATAACCACAAGAACATTGGGGAGTGGGGCCACCTCTGCATGATTTTCGAGGCTGGAGACCCTACTGTCCAGAGAGGCGCGTGGTGATTCAGGATAACAGCCCTATGAGCCAGGCTTAGGCTCCTGCTCTTTCCATGTGATTGTTTCCTATATTGCAGACAGTTTGCTGAAAGGCAGATCCAGTGTTAGAGACCAGGCAGGGTTAACTGTCCCTCCTGGCATTTAAACTTTAAAGAGCTACCCCGCTTTCTGATTGATGTCAGGGAGAAGCAAGAAAGTCTAGGAGAGTCATTCCCCAGGTCCACCTCAACACCCAGCTTCGCATTCCCTCCCCTTTATCTTGTCTCATCTGTTGATTGTCAGAAAAATGCATCAGCAGCATTGCACCCTGCTCAAAAGATTGCCAACACCTTCTCCAAATAATAGTGATCAACATATTTAATAGACTTCAGCTGTCTTTTTGGGAGATCTGGCACCGAACTTAACTGAAAAAGAGAGTCAGATTTTTAAAAAGAGGCACTGCTTTATTGCTTAAATGTGGAAATAATAGAGACCACCAGCTGAGCTAATAGTTTTTCAAAAAAGAAAGTTAAACATGTCCGTTGCCGCTTCAATAGCATACACATAAATGGAAAGTGACAAAGGGGAGTAATATGTGAAAAGGGGCTCGAGTTTGTCCCCCAGACATTATTATTCAGAGCTCTCTACCAACAACAGTGATCTGCATCTCATCTGAAGAAGCTAAGAAACAATCTGCAAATCCTCCAACCGTGCTATCTTCAAATAAATAAAAGCACAGTACAATTCACTTTTCAATGTTTCCTTCCCTCCCTCCAACCCTCTCTTGCCTGTATTTCTCCCTGAAAGTGATTCTTGACTTTGCACTTCCCTCTTGCCCTTGGATGCTGGCTGGACTCCAAGCAGCAATGGAAACTTGTGAGTTTGGCAGACCTGACTTGTGAAATTATGCAGTTTGGTACATTTAGTCTATTTAGCTGAGATGTGAGAGCAGTGACGTGATGTATTCAGGGAAAGGCATGATTCTTGACAGCTGTTGAGAGTCCTTAGAAGAAATATATGTTCCCTATAAGCTTTCATTCTAAAGTTGGTACACACCTCCAAGGTGGCCCAGAAATCATACAGCAGCCCTTCTCTTTTTCTCCCCTTTTCTCTTTTCTTCCTTCCTTCCTTTCTTTTTTCTTTTCTTTTCTTTTCTTTTCTTTTCTTTTCTTTTCTTTCTTTTCTTTTCTTTCTTTCTCTTCCTTCTCTCTTTCCTTTCTTTCTTTCAATTCTTTTTTCTTTCTTTTATCTTCTCTTCCTTCTCCCTTCTCCTCTTCTTCTTCTTCTTCTTCTTCTTCTTCTTCTTCCCCTCCTCCTCCCCATCCCCTTCTTCTTCTTCTTCTTTTTCTTCTTCCTCAACATTCTATGAGCTAATTAAGCTCTGAAAAACCATTTGAACACAGGTAGGCCATTTCAACACTACCAAAAAAAAAAAAAAAAAAAAAAGAGGCTGATAGTTGAAATCTTGTTTTCTCTGACCCTGCCTCCAATGTCTCAAAAACTTTTAATAACAAATAGATAAAACTCCACCGAGGACAGAAAATCTCCCCACCCCAACAGTTTTGTATTAGTTGAGTCTCTTGTCTCTTTCTGCATCTGAGTTTATAGGTAATCTCTTTTAAACTTCTCCAACTCCTCAGTTTTATATATAAAGGGAGGTGAGAGCTCCTAGGACTTACTATAAAGATAGGACTTAAAACCCGATGAATCTTGAAAAATCGATAAGTGAAAGGAAACCTAAAGTGCCAGTTTTGACTTTCCCATCTGGCTGGTTGTGGCTTTTATTTCCTCTGCACCTGCCTCTCATCCTTTTCTTTGGGAACAAACACAGTCAGCAGGGTATCTAGAGAGGATATTAACATACTCAGGTTTCTGGTTTGGGAAAAGCAAGTCCCCTGTCCGCCTACCCCCCTCCTGAAGTGAGGTGTGGAAGCATCATGATGTTTTATTGCACCGATGAGAGAGCAGGAGGCAAAGATAGATTAGGTTTTGTGGAATGGGGAGGCCAGGAAATAAAGGTGGCTGGTTCTACTTCCATGGACAGTGTGCACCCGACATTTGCTGCCTGCCCATCCATGTTCTCATCCTTGGACGTAGACATGGGCTTGCCTTCCTGGCCACCTTGTTGCAGCAAGAGTTACTATGGGTGTTGCCACTGGACTTTGTAAGGAAGTCTCACGCATGCTGTCTGTGGCAGATTGCAAAAGGTGGTCTCAATCCTTCACCCCTCCTTGTGTCCACGCTTCTTTTCAGTGTGACTCTTCCATCAAAAGGTGGCATCTGTTTCCCCACTGTTTGCATGTGGGCTGATCTGCTATGGTCTCTAGAATGTGGTAGATGTGATGATGAGCCAGTGGTTGATGGGCCTCTGTGGTAGGCAGAATTTCAAGATGACCCACAGTGACCCTCACCCTTGTGTGGCCCACAGTGACCCTCCTTGCCTTGACTCAGTCAGAACCTGTGACTATGATGAGCTATCACTCTTATGATTACATTCTAGCAGAAGGGATTTTGCAGAAAATATAATTAACTTTACAAATCAGTTGACTTTAAGACAAAGGGAGTATCCAGGTGGGCCTGACCTAATCATATGAGCCATTGAATCTGGGTCTAGAGGTCAGAGATCTCTGAGATCTCTGAGAAAGTCAGAGATCTGAAGCCTGAAAACTATTTGAAGTGCCCTTTCTGATTGGAGAGGGCCATATGATAAGGAGTGTGGGAGACCTCTGACTGCTGAGAGTGACTGCCAGCCAGCAGGGAAACAAAGATCTCAGTCCTACAACCACAAAGAATTAAATTCTGCCAACCCCAAGAAAGATTGGAAGCAGATTTGTTCCCCCTAGAAGTCTCCAGACAAGAACTTAACCCAGCTTGTTTTCTGCCTTGTGATGCCCAGAACAGAAAAGCCAGTCATATTCTGATGAACTTCTTCTTTTTTTTAAGTTTATTTATTTATTTTGAGAGACAGAGAGTGCACAAGTGGGGAAGGGGCAGAGAGAGAGAGAGAGAGAGAGAGAGAGAGAGAGAGAGTCTCAAGCAGGCTCTGTTCCACGAGTGCAAAGCCTGAAATGGGGCTCAAACTCATGAACCATGAGATCATGATCTGAGCCAAAGTCAGACATTTATCATACTGAGCCACCCAGGTGCACCTGAACTTCTGATTTATAGAACAGTGAGCTAATAAATGGTTGTTGTGTTAAGTTCATGGTAACTGTTACACAATAGTAGACAACTAAGACAGTCTCAAAAGACCTGTGCATTTCTGTCCTCTCCTGGAACCTTGCCAAGGACAATGAGACCATGTTCAGACTGTCCTGCAGTGAATGAAGCACCTCAGCTGACAGCTGGCTCGCTTCTAGAAGCAGAGCCACGTAACCACCCCCTCCCCCACCCCATATGCCTGAGGGAGCTCAGCTCACGGTAGAACCACCCAGCTTATCCTAGATCGGTAACCTGCAGAATCATGAGTGCCGTGGTCTGAGTGTTTGTGTTTCCCTCAGGTTCACAGGGTGAATCCTAACCCCCTTGTAATTAGGGCCTAAGGGCAGAACCCTCATCAATGGTATTTGTGGTCATATAAAAGAAGCTCCAGAGAGATGCCTTCCCCCTTCTGCCCTCTGAGGTGACAACAAAAGGGTGGCCATCTATGAACCATGAAGCAGGCTCTCACCAGGCACCAGATCTGCCGGCACCATGATCTTGGGCTTCCCAGCCCAGCATCTAAAACTGAGAAATAAATGATTGTTACTTATACGACCCCCCCCCCCCCCCCGTTCTCTGGAATTTTGTTATGGCAGTCTGAACAGACTGAGACAGTGAGCTATAAAAAGACTGTTGCTTGGTCCATTATGTTTTGGTGTGGGGTGCTACACAGAAGAATCTCTGTCTTTGCTCGATGCTGATGTGTACATTATCACCTTTAGGGGGATAGGCTGCTTGTGTCGTCTGGTGACAGGGCCTTACTTCGGTGAGGTATTCAGGTGGAGCCCTGCCTCAGAGCTGATGAAACCGTGGCATGGTTTTGAACAGTATCATCGTACAGGCTGGGTCAAAATTGCTCATTGCCTCTCCAGTTCATGCTAGAAACATAATCAATGTATCAACATTCATTGTGACCAGGAGTTCAGGGTACACGATTTTTACAACTCAGCTTTTCCCAGTCGTAGACAGGATTGTAAATTGTAAATATGTAAAACATGAAAGTCGTTTTGCCAGATTTTTGATTACGGCCGAAAGCAGACAGGCTGTGGCAGACAAAAACACGAAGATGAACACCTTGTGGTGGTGGGCTCATGTCAGAGTTTAAAGTCGTACAGACAAAGGGGCGCCTGTGTGGCTCAGTTGGTTAAGTGTCTGACTTCAGCTCAGGCCATGATTTCTCGGTTCCTGAGTTCGAGCCCCATGTTAGGCTCACTTCTGTCAGCCTGTCGGCAGAGAGCCCGCTTCAGATCCTCTGTCCTCCTCTCTCTCTGCTCCTCCCCCACTTGTGCTCTCTCTCAAAAAATAAATAAAAATATTAAAAATAAGTTGTAAAGACATTTATAAATAAAGGCAGTGTGCCTCCGTATGAGGGTCTGAAGTGACCTTAGTAAATTCAGGGATGCTGTTTTGCATACTTGGGTCTCTTCTTCAGTGGCCACAGCCTGTTTTATGTTTCTTAGATAGACAGGTAGTTCTGTGAAACAAAGATGTGGGAGGCTCCATTTTATTTTGACTCCTGGTATGGATATTAGGGATCCCAGATTTAGAACTTTCAATTTCTTTTTTTTTTTTTTAACGTTTTTATTTATTTTTGAGACAGAGAGAGACAGAGCATGAATGGGGAGGGGCAGGGAGAGAGGGAGACACAGAATCGGAAGCAGGCTCCAGGCTCTGAGCCATCAGCCCAGAGCCTGACGTGGGGCTCGAACTCACAGACCATGAGATCGTGACCTGAGCCAAAGTCGGACACTTAACCGACTGAGCCACCCAGGCGCCCCTAGAACTTTCAATTTCTATAGCGTTTCAGTAACAGGAAGACTGTTGTGGCATCCAGTGTTACCATCTCCATCAAGGAGCTCTGATGATGGCCTACCTCCATCCCCAAGGGCCATGGCAAGGGAAGGGAAGAATAAGCAGTGAATTGCAAAGAACAACACGCAGGTTCTGAAAACGTCAGACAGGGAAGAGCTATCTGTGTGAAAGAACTGGGCGTAGGAAGCTGAATTCAGCATTAGTGACCCGGAGAGAAAAAGAGAACCAAGTGTAGGGTATGAGGATGGGTTGAGGGGGTGGATATGAGTATTCAAGTCAACTGTTGAGAGGCCCACAGGTGCATCATTGGTTTCTCTGATATGGTGACCTGTAGGTCTGTCACAGCAGAAGCTAACTCCTGGAGGCTTAATGTGTATCACAGGATACTCAGCTGGAAATTGTGGTTGCTGACATGGGAAAGAGAGTCCGTGCTGCCTGAGAGAAATGCTGCTCTGTATACATAAATGAAGACTGGGCTGTGGGTTCAGCTTTCAGCTTTGTCCAGCAAAGCCAAGGATGGCAGAAAGGATTACTCAAGACCCTACAAGTTAAGAGAGGTGAGAGGGAGGCTAAGGGAAGTCTCCCCGAGCTGCTCTCAAGCTCCTGTATTTATTAGGCATACATCAAAGGGAAGACATTGTGCAATATGTCAATGGCTATGTGCCGGTAAGAATGTATGGAAAGCTCGTGCAAAAAAACAAGGCATTCTCAAGACTACAAAAGAGCAGATGCCAAAAGCAGGGTGGAGAACAAGATAAGATATTCCATAGATAAAATAGTCTAAGGAATTCATGAGCACAGCCAGGACCCAACCCCTATATACTAGATACTGGTCATTAACCAGATACTGGTCAGCTGTTTTCAGCATGTTAAGAAAGTAGTGTAATGCGTTTCCTATAATCTCCTTAACCAGGACATACTATTTGATTTCCCACACTGGGCAATTTGTATAAATGCTATCACTGCTCACTTGTGGGGGAGGTGATGAGCAGAGGGAAAGCTGACCCCCAGTAAAGCCCCAATCTGGCGTAATCCCTATTCTAGAAGAACCTGGGTATTACCAACAAGCAAAATTTGATCTGGAAGGAGAGATAGGTTTCTGCAGGACATTTGGAAGAGGAGAATAATGGTGAGGACTGAGACTCAGCAAAAGCCTGGATTTTTCTCATTCAGATGGAAACTTTTCCTCTCGAGATGTGGGGAATCTCACAGGCTTTGGGTGTATTTGCTAATTGTGCGCTAGCCATCCATTATACATTTTATTTCTTTCTCTGGGAAACATTATTCACATAGGTTTCTTTATCCTGACCTGTGGACCCCCACCTAGTCTCTTTACACACCCCACCCCTCACAACCCCAGCCTTCTTTTGTTCTGGGCAAGGAAAGAGCAGTTTAGTGGACCAAGTCTCAGAGGGAGAGATGCATAAGTATGTACATGACCCAGAATCTCCTGTCTTCATGAGTCCCCTTCACATATGCACATGTGCATACCCTCTTTGGAGACCTGGGACATTCCTTTACTACAGCGTCCATTGTATTGTCTTTGGGAGTCAACTTATTTCCACCACACTAGACCCTGTGCTCCTGGCACACGAGTCCTTTGTTTTATTCATGTCTGACACTCAGCACACATCACAGTCCTGGCACATGTGGGTACTCAAATATCCATTGAATAAATGAGACTAAATATGAGGGTACACATATGACCAGTTTTCTTTTAAAATAATTTTTTTGTCCATTTTTTTTTAAAGATGTGAAATCTTGAAGAGACAAAGGTTCCTAGGCATTATATTTCTGTGCAGTATGTAGGGCTAGAAATAGCTGTTGTATGGAGCTGGTACTTCAAAGGCCGCAGGAAGCGAAGTGTTGCCATATTTGATCTATAGCCTATATCAAAGAACAAAAGGGCAGGAGACACTGGGTAGTGGATGAAAGCAAATATCTTGTTTCAAGTTCAAAGCAGTGCTTTTGCGACCTGTTACATTATCAGGAGTGACACATCCCACCCGTGCATTCTGGACAAACCTTTGGACACACACCACCGCTGTCTGGGCTTCAAGCTACTGACAAGTCTCTTGGCTGTAAGCATGGGTTGCCCAGTCCTGACTGAGGTGTGGTTGACTCCAGTGACTGCTTGCTTCTAAGCCAGGTGTGTATTTTATTTTCTGGCAGAGCTATTGTTTCGTTACTGTCACAGAACATCAGATTAAGGGGATATTTAAGGGCACAGAAGGAACAATTGAGTCTCATTCCTGAAATGAGATGTTTTCACTGGCAAGTCTAAATGTCTTCATCAAATAGTTGCTTCCAAGCAGATTCTGAATATGGGGAAGTATAATTACAATACAGAGTATGGCACTTCTTCAAGGATTGGGTATTTATAGATTCTGGCTTCATCACGTACTATCTGCATGACTGTGAGTTACTCAATCTCTATAAGCTTCAATTTCTTTATATGTAAACTAGACATCATAATAAACAGGGTATTGTGAGTGTTGGGGGGTTGTTCATTCCTTACTCCTGATGTGTCTTTCCATTTGGAAGGAACTCCTTCTTCCCTTTCTCCCCTCTCCATGATCAGACTAAGGCTTACAGCCTCTCTCCACTTCTCCCTCACTCATTCAGAATTCATTTACCCAATTGGTGGTTGTGAAAGAGTGTGTGCAGTGTGCCACATTCACTATCATTTCTCCTGGGGGCAAAGCTGCTTACAGGGAGCAGGGTTTTTTCTGCTGGGTTGGGGCAAGGGCGAAGAGAGGTAAACTGCCCTACCCCAGCACCATCTGACTTGTTGGTCATGGTGGGCTGTGCCCGATGACCCCTGCCTCCTGGTAATCATGTCCTTGTGTAGTTTCCCCTCCCTTTACAGTGTGGGCATGACCTAGTAACTTGCTTCTAACAAACAAAATATGGTGGAAGTGATGGGCTATCACTTCTGAGATTAGGTTACAAAAAGATTGTGACTTCTGTCTTTCTGGACCCCTCTGTGTGTCATAGAGCCCTGGAGGCAAACAGGCTGCAATGTTAGCCCTAAGGAGAGGTCCACGCAGCAAGGGACTAATGTCTCTGGCCAACAGCCAGCAAGGGAATGAGGCCCTCAGCCCAACAACCTGTGAGGAATGAATTCCTGCCAATAGTCAGTGAGTCTGGAAGCCAGTCTTCTCCTGGTTGAGCCTTTAGATGACCACAACCCCAGCCAACACCTTGACTGTAGCCACATGGGAGACCCTGAACCAGCCCCTGAACCAGCTCTGCTGCATCTAGATTCCTGGTCCACATAAACTGTCAGATAAGAAATGTTTGTCACTTAAAACTACTAAGCTTTGGGGTTGTTTGTTAGGTATATCTGTTAGGCAGTAGGTAACTAATACAGCTGGATAGACCTGGGGGATTCTTGTGTTCAGTTTTAGGAAGCCCTCTGTCCCTCACATATAAGTGTATTATTCTCCAGCCCATCCTATACTGGTCATGAACGTGATAGTTTATTCCCCACTAGCATTTTTCTGTTCGTCTTATTTGCTAATTGTTTATTAATTAGAAACCCGGACAAAGGAGAGATATATTATTTATCACCTACCACCCCTCTGCTAAACTCCTTAACATGAAGGCTTTTTCATAGCTGTTAATTATCTTTAAGAATTGGGATAAGCACTGGGTGTTGTATGGAAACCAATTTGACAATAAATTTCATATATAAAAAAAGAATTGCTGTACAGATTGCTGTAAGTGGAATTAGTAGCTTTGCTTGAGACAGCATTTTCCCTGTTTCTCTGCTATCACTAAAAATGCTCACGCTCTTTCTAGTCCTGTTACGGGCTTATGCCAGAGGCATCTGCACTTTGAAGTCTCTTCACCTCCAAGCCCAATTCACAGACTTTCCCAAGGCCACTGTCTTGTCCTTGTCATTTGCTCGTATCAAAACCTTTCCATTTGACGCCTAGATTTCAGTAGTAGGAATCTCAAGTTCATGTGAAGTCAGTGTAGGAGGAATCTTGAGGCTTAAGCAGCTGCTGAATTTTGAGATCACTTCAGGAGGCAGGTAGGCTCTCCCCCCACCCCACCCCGATTATAGTGGCACATGTCCATGTTACTTTAGGGAGAAGCAAAGAAAGAAATCTGGACTATTATTAAATAGTTAAAGACTTCTCAGAAAGTGTTAATAAGGCTGCAAGCATTTGGGCACCCTTTGCTTTTTCTCACTTGTTCTTTCTCTGTTCAGGGAATTTAAATGTGTGTGCGTAATCCCAAAGCTTTGGTCACTCCTGGACATGTCTCAAACATGGTCTAGGAGTGGACAGCGTACGAGTGGCCTCTCACTGGGAGTCGTAGCTCCGGGAGGGCGGGGAGCAGGCATGGTTTCAGACCCTCTGGACGGAAAGAGGGAGAGATTTGGGGCCTGGCAACTCCAGAAAGTTAAAATGTGCTGTCTCCATTTCTTCCCTTGCATCCTATTTCAGATTCTGTTTTTTAAAGAAAGTATTTAAAAACAGAAAAACAGCATTTGGATTTTATAAAGTACAACAGATCAATTCCTACTTGTGGTTTTACCCTGGAGCCTGGCACAGGGAGCAGTTCTAACAGATATTTTTCAAAAATCATTAGGCTCACCAGAATTTAAGCTGGCCCATGGCATTTGGATTGGATTCATTTTTTTTTAAGTCTAATACTTTTCCACCCCCCAGTGGTCTCTGGCCTTTAATCTTGCTCTCTACATCATAAATTTAGGAAAAAACATGCATTTGCCCACTTTCATATTCTTTCATATCCCTGGGTTTCTGAGCAAACACAACTGTTGGTTCATTTCCCACTGTTTAGGCAGCCGCCATGATTTTTACCAACCTCTCAATTTCCTTTGGGCTTACCCTGGTGATATACTGATGTTCATATATGCATTGGGTTATTGAGGGTAATCAAAAGTCATTGGTGATAATTATTAAAAAAGGCTTTTATTTTAGGGAACATTATATAATTTTCATGTATAGTTAATACGTGCTATGTCTACATAGTTAATTTGTGAAAGTACCTGTCATTTAATTAGGGCACTGGATTAGTTTCCTATTGTTACTATAACAAATTATCAAAAACCGAGTATTTTTTAAAACAACACACTTTAAAAAATCTTACAGTTCTGGGGGTCAGAAGTCTGAAATGGGACTCGTGGGGCTAAAATTAAGGTGTCAGCAAGGCTGGTTTCTTCTGGAGGCTTTGGGGGATCTGTTTTCTTGCCTTTCCCAGTTTCTGGAGGCTGCCTGCATTCTTTGGCTCATGACCCTGGATGGCTCCAGTCTCTGTTTCCTTTGTCACATCTCCTTTGACTCCAGCATTCATGCCTCCTTCTTTCAGTTACAAGGACCCTTATGGTTACAGTGGTTACTTTAACTTAACCCTTATGGTTACAGTAGGCCCATTCAGATAATTCAAGAAAAAAAAAATCTCCCTATCTCAAGGTCCCTAAGTTCGTCACATCTGCAAAGTCCCTCTTGCCATGGAAGGTAACGTATTCACAGGTCCCACAGTGGAGTATGTGCACATCTTTCAGTGGAGGGAGGCATTATTCTCTTTACCATAAGGCTTTTTCAGAAGAACACTTATGTCATTATCATGATATAAAAGGGTCTCAGACTATCTCTGTTTGATTGTTGGCATCAAGGCCAGGATGAGACAATGCTACAGTCCTTATTATTATTGCTATTGTTTAAGAAAGATACAACGGATGTTATTGTTGTTCTCTTTTGAATTCTCAGGTAAAACTTTGGTAATTCACCTCTGAGACCATTTTGGTGTGTGCCAACTTGCTGTTCTATAGAAGGGATCATCTTGAATTCAATAAATAAACCATTCAGTAAAGAAATCATTCCATTGGGGAACCATCTGGTTTAGACTGCCTGAAAGGACACGTGTCTTGCTATAATTAAATAGTAGCAGACTGTTTCAGATCACTGCATGTATGTGTGCACGCACTACCTGGAAAATAAAGGCACACTTAACATCTACACCAATTTAAACCAATCCCTGGAAAGTTTCCATGAAGGCAAGAAGACCAGCCAGGCTATTCTTTTGAGTGTATCTACCTGCAGATTTTAATTTCCTGACATAACTTCAAGTGGAATAAAATCTTGATGATCTGTTCACATTTCATCTGCTGTAATGAAGGTTGCAGATCATTAAAAATGGCCACTTTGTGGGATTTCCGTATATGGAAATCTCCATTGATTCCTCACTGCTCACTTTAACTTTTCCTGTGCTGTCTCTCCATCCCCTTGTCTGTTATATGAACCTCACCATAACTGTTATTTCCACTTTTTTCTGAATATCCTTGGTGATTTCCAGCATCCTTCTATTTTTTGTCTTCTTGTTCTCTACCTAGAAGTTGCTCCTTTTTTCTTCTCCACACTAAGCTTAGATCTACTAACTGAAGGTCCAAGTCAGATTATTTGGACTTGGTGAATTCTGTGACGCACCTGTGATGTGCACTGTTTACTTGGTATTTTGAGCAGGTTATTTTATCTGTGGCAAGGTGCAACTTGGAAACATTCACGAATGTATTCTTTTCCTCCTGGTAACTGTTTGTCTCCTGTCCCTTCCCTCCTTTTCAGGCAGCTGCCAGAGCATGAGGGTTTTACTAACCTGTCCAAAGGGTGCTGGAGCCAAACCAAAGAGTTAATTCTCAGCTTTTGGGTTTTGAAAGCCTGGCCTTTGAATTTCACAAGGCAAGGTTCAGAAGGACATGGGTTCACAAGGTCTACTCCAGGGTCAGTGAACTATAAACAGGGATGTGTGTGTGTGTGTGTGTGTGTGTGTGTGTGTGTGTGTATACTGGAGAAACAAGACTTCCCCTAGGGGTGCACAGGGACATGAGCCATGTCAACCAGTCAGCTTCCAGACCCTCTGATTCCCTATGTCCTCTTTCCTCAGACGGCTCTGTGTACAGACACACTTACAATCTGCATGGCTTCTTGTTTTCCCCATTCCCCCCTTATTCCTACTATGCTGGACAAACTCTGAGCACCAAACCAAGAGCTCCCGGGAAATACAGGTACTGAGGAAGCAACCTGCAGAGATGGCTGGCAAACGTGTCCTTTTATGACTCAAATGGCTCCCGATTCTTTGCTCTAAATAAAGTTGAAGACCTGCTGAGGATTATTCAAAATAATCGTTGCTGTTAGGCCACTGTGGTCTGTTTTGGATGTAACTCTGAAAAAGTTCAGAGAATTGACGGACATTGCTGTAACAAAGTCGATTCCATTTCCAGCTATTTACTTTTTTTTTTTTTTAAAGTTCTTTCAGTACTACTTAGTAAAACAAGGAATAGCATTAATGCCTTTTCTCATTTTAGCAACAAGTAATATTCATTCGTGCAGAGATGAACCGATGAAGAAAAACAAACCACTCCTGTCCGATTTACTAAGAGATGAATTTCTGGTAGAATTTGAATTTTTATGTTTATTTATCAACATTTTAAATATATTTGTCTTGTTATGAGAAGTATAATGATATCTTGCCAGAAGAAAAATTAAAAGAAAAAAACACAGTAGAACCTGTCTAGTCATAGAAGATTTAAAAAAATGTAAACTTACATTCTTCCTATTTTTTTTACAGTGAATTATGATAGGTTTCTTTAGGAAAATTCTTTCAAGTATAATTTGTTGTATTAGGATAAACTTCTATGGGGAAGATGAAATGGGAACATGACTTTAAAGAATGTATAAAACAAGATCCCATGTACAATTATATTTTTAAATGGACAATGGTGTGTATCCAATTCCTTTGGAATTTAGATTCCATAGGAAACACGTAACAGAGTAGAGTAACAGCTTTATTTTAGCTCACTGCAAGCCACATCTAGCAACTACTTACCTTATGACAAAAAAACTATAGATGGCCACTTAAAATGTGTTAGGCAGTGGTACAAAGTCCTTTGAAATTATTTTAGGGCCTAGATGAGCAAAAACGGTTGAACACCTGATCATACAAATCATCCATAATGATTGACAAGCAAGATTTCAAATCAGATCAATAACCAATAGGCTGGGGTGGCAGGCAGCATTGTTTCCAAGACCAGTGGAGTGTGGAGGTGACAGCGGGTGAGGCCTGGGTTCGGGGAACGATAGAATTTGCAGAGTCCAGTCCGAGAATCAGGAACCTAAGCCCTCACTCTGGTCTGCAGTCCCTGGGAAGCAGGTGGTGTGTGGCCAAGAGCAGGGGTGTAAAGATAGCTTCCCAGGGGAAGTGCCTGCGATTCTATAAATTGTCACTCGTGTGGTTCCTCCTAGTGTCCCTTCTGGGTTTGAAGCCCACAGCCATTACCCATCTTATTAATGCTCCTTGTGTAGCTTATCTTCCTTCCCTGTCTCCCTTCCCCACCGCCTCACTTGTCCTTCCTGAGATCCTCTCCCAAATAAACTACCTGCAGCCAAAGTCTATCTCAGGATCTGCATTTGGGGGCATACAAACCAAGATGTGTACCATAAGTTATTTTCTTAAGTAGAATACATTTAATTCCAGTTCAATATAGCGTGCATTTATTGGATACATGCTAGGCTGGTTCTAGGCACACCTAATAACTATTTATTGATTAATTAATCCAGATGGAATTGCTGGCAGTATCATCCGATCTTTCTACTGCATGTGCATGATGAGATTTGGAAAAAAAAAACTGACCTTGAAGAAATTAACCTTGAAAAGATATGATACGTGGGGCTCCTGGGTGACTTAGTCGGTTAAGCATCCAACTCTTGGTTTCAGCTCAGGTCGTGATCTCACGGTCTGTGGGTTCAAGCCCTGCATTGGGCTCTGTGCTGACAGCTCAGAGGCTGCTTGGGAGTCTCTCTCTCTCTTTCTCTCTCTCTCTCTCCCTCCCTCTCTCTCTGCTTCCCCACCCAGCTCTCTCTCTCTCTCAAAATAAATAAATACACTTAAAAAAAAGAGATGATATGTGTAGTGAGAGGCTGATTTGTCAAAAGCAAATGCAAATTGAGTATTTAGTGGAATCTTTTGGAATAACTGTAATTTTTCAGTAAACATTTTTTCCTTCTTATGACATTTGCTGCTGCTCTCTCATGGCAAGCAGGAACCATAAAAGAACCCAAGTGTAGTGTCTGGTTTTAAAACAACTGTTAAGCTTTATTTGTAAGGGCAAATAAGAATCATGTTCTATTCTGGAGTTAATAGGAAATAAGCAAGATTTTCCCCTTAACTTTCATTACAGCTCATACAAATGCTGGTAATGCAATTATGTAAATGTGTAGCTGAGGTTTGGAATGCTGCCTTTATTATCTAACTGTAAAGTTATAAAATGTCTAATTTGCATATTACTTTTTTTCTGCAGTGGTCTAAAGCTTATAAACAAGGCTCTATTTTTTAGAGAAGGATTTAAAACAGAGGCTTCTGGCAGCAAGAATATAGAATCTTACCCAGTATTTGGCTTTGAGCTTTGGGCAGGGAGATATGTTTATAACTACAATTGGAGAAAACTACAATTAGAAATAATAAGTGTGTTAATAGCTTTTTAAGTCATTAACAAGTAGAGCCAGAGGGCTTGGAGGCAGAACTGAGCTTTGGGCCTTTCTTGGATGGTTTCCCTACATGTCTGATGTTGAGCACGTGGGGTCCTCACTTCTCCATCGGAAAAGATGGAGGTCCCTTGTCGCACTCAGAACCATTACTGGCGCCTTGGTGTCAGTTGGTTTGCTTTTTGATGCTCAGAATTACAGACTAAGTTCTTCCTTCACTGCCGTGTTGTAGCATTTTAATAGGGAGCAGACATGGGTCAGAAAAAATAAGACACCGAATGGAAGACAGTGCTTGCTGCTTATATCTGTAGAATGTCTGAGCTGGAGAGAAGCTTCATTATAATGTACTATTTAAAAATTATTTTGGGGCCCTTACTATGTGCTAGGCTCTGTGCTAGACACTTTACAAAGATGACCTCATCCCATCTCATTTGCATTTCTATGATGATTAGTGATGTTGAGCATTTTTTTTCATATACCTGTTGGCTAATTGTATGAATTTGAAGAAATGTCTTTTCAAGTCCTTAACCCATTTTATTTTATTTATTTAATTTTATTTTCCTTAGCCCATTTTAAAATCAGGTAGTTTTTTAACTGTTGAGTCATTATATGATTTTTATTTAAAAAAAATTTTTTTTAACGTTTATTTATTTTTGAGACAGAGAGAGACAGAGCATGAACGGGGGAGGGGCAGAGAGAGAGGGAGACACAGAATCTGAAACAGGCTCCAGGCTCTGAGCGGTCAGCACAGAGCCCGACGCGGGGCTCGAACTCACGGACCGTGAGATCATGACCTGAGCAGAAGTCGGACACTTCACCGACCAAGCCACCCAGGCGCCCCTATGATTTTTAACCATTATGCACACGTCTTTCTCTTCTACCCTTTCACTTTTGAAGCAAGGGTGTTGGTAACTCTGGGATGTCTGCAATCCCGGGGATAATAAGTTGACAAAGAAGGACTTGAAATGTAGCTTTGACTCCCAGACAGGTGACTTGGTTTTGCACCACCTGCTGCTGCTACGAGCCCAGGCTTCCTTGTGTGACAGAGGAGATGGCTGGGACGCAACTGCTGTGCCAGGGAGACTAATTTTTCTCAGTGTTTTGAAATGACATCTACAAGACCTGTAGTAGGTTTTGGAGATGCAGATCCCTTGGGTATAAAAAGGTTGTCCAGTCTCCTACACTGCCTCTTCTGGATGCCTTCCTTCCCAGGAATAACCAAAGAGGAATGATTTCAATGTCCTTTGGATGATAAATGGGTATAGTTATTATTCCTTAAATGGAAAAAAAAGTCATCCAAAGAATTCTCAGTTGACTTTTGAAAGAAACAAATAAGCAATTTTATACAGGTAGCCTGGGCAGATTTGTTTTTACAACACTCATTCCATTCATTTTGCAATTTTCTGTCTTTTCCAGCAGCCTCCTATTCCTGTTGACTTAGCTTTCCATTTACTTAGAAAAGCTTAGTTCATCTGAAAATGTGGAGCTTCCCTGTTACATGACCTTTTGAGTTTTTACTAAAAATTATCCCTAAACTTTCCCTGTTTTTATTTTTTAACATTCTCTTTTATCATTGTTATGTTTACTTTTCTCTTTTTACTATTTCTCATTTTTGACCTCTGTTTCTAAACTAGTTCTAGATTGAAGACAAAACAAAATCCTCAAACTCATAATGATTAAATTTTTTCCCTTGAAAAATCTTGTTAAAAAACTTAAAAAAAAATTTTTTTTTTAATGTTTATTTATTTTTGAGACAGAGAGAGACAGAGCATGAACGGGGGAGGGGCAGAGAGAGAGGGAGACACAGAATCGGAAGCAGGCTCCAGGCTCTGAGCCATCAGCCCAGAGCCCGACGCGGGGCTCGAACTCACGGACTGCGAGATCGTGACCTGAGCTGAAGTCGGACGCTTAACCGACTGAGTCACCCAGGCGCCCCAAAAAACTTTTGAAAGCTAGTGATTGTCCTTTATAGACCTGCTTGTTTTTACTTCCAGAGAATGCCACTGAAAGCATGTATACCATGTTTTCTGTCTACTAGTAAGTAATTTTTATTTCAAGGGTTTGGCGACCACATCAAATAGCCATTTATCTGTGTGTGTGTGTGTGTGTGTGTGTGTGTGTGTGTGTGTATGTGTGTGCATGTATGTGTAATGGTTAAAAATGTGACCTAAATTAGGGTCCAGTCAGGTTCAAATCTGGTGTGACCTTTGGCAAATCATCTAACTTTTCTTTGCCTCAGCCCTCTCATCTGTAAAATTGGGGGAAAATGATTGTACCTATTTTAAAGTGTTCCTGTGAGGGTTAATCAAGTTAATATATGTAAAATACTTGGAACAGTTCCTGGCTCAGAATAAGTAGCATGTGAGTGTTAGCTGCTATCTTGGAGTATAAATTCTTAACAATTCTGCTATTTGTTCGAGATGACTGTTTAATATAAGCACAATGTAGGTCATACACACAATTTAAAATTTTCTAGTAGCCACATGTAAAAAAGGTAAAAAAAAAAACAGATAAAATTAATTTTAATAGTGCATTTCATTTAACCCACCTTATTAAAATTTTTCCATATCTAATCATTATAAAAGTTATTTATAAGATATTTTATATTATTTGTATCATACTGTGTCTTTGAAGGTGTGTACGTTACACTTACAACACCTCTCAATTTGGACTAACCACATTCAGGTGCTCGATGGCCACGTTTGGCTGGTGGCTACTATACTGGGCAGTGCAGATCTGGATTATCAAACATTAAGACAAAATTTCTGACATAATCCCTCTTAGGCCATGGATAGTTTATGTAACATCATTGCCAGACTCTTTTAGCAATGGTATTAACCTAGGAATAGGGTTGGGCTCAAGAAATATTGAGAAGAATTAGAAGTTGGTCTCAAGTTCCTCTAGCTCGGGTTCCATGCTTTCCTCTGATCTGGAACAACACTCTTGGCTACAGTCTACAGGATGTAGATCCTATCCCTACAGGATCTGAGGGTGGATCCCACCAAAACCTCCTTCCAGGCCACATTACTGTCTATTCTGTGTCTGATTCTCTCAGGACCCTCATGTGATGAAGTTTTAGTTGATTCTAGTTATTCATGGTAGTTACATTTTAGTAAGTCTTTGCAAACACTGAGTTAGCAATTATGAAACCTTGCTCCCAGGAGAAGTACAGATTTACGTTCTTGTGAGCCTCTGATCACAATATTTTCAACAACTGATAAATATATAACCCTGTTTTATTCATTTATGTTTAAAGACATCTTATTTACTGTGTGTGTGTGTGTGTGTGTGTGTGTGTTCTTGAATGAAGCTTATTTAATACTAATTTATTACTTATTACTTTAATACTTATTTATACTAGATAGGTCTTCAGTACAGTGCTGGGAGGGGGGCCTTCTAAACAGTGAAATCACCAACCCAAAGCACAAAAATGCAAACAGAAAAAGCATGTCAGTGAATAGATTGCAGAAAGGACACTTGTTTTACAGTATGAGAGCTGAAACAAGAAGGCAGAGATTGCCTTATTTGACCCCAGCTTGGAATGTTGCATGGGGCAACTCAAATCTTTGCCACTTTTTGTATATCTGTGAATGATCTAGGAAAGCTCCATGAGTACTGATTTTGGGGTTACAAATACATTTTAGTGAGTAGGCAAATTTGGGAATAATGAAGATCGGCTGTATTCTTGTTTGACAGCATTTGCATTTTCAGAGATGCTTCCAGTGTATGTGGGTGGGCAGTTGAGAAGCTACTGGGTTCCTTCAGACTTCATCACATGGATGATTGCTCATGCATAGTGAACTGCCTACTCCCATTCCTGGAGAAAGGAGCAGCCAAGTGGGTGCACCCTGGGGGCTTGGTTGGGCAGAGTCAAGTACAAGCAGAAAGAGCCAGAGACTGAGCAAAGTTGCACCTTGGGAAAAGGTAAAAATAAAGGAGCTTCAAACAGGGACCCTCAAGTGCAGTGCATCAGCAAGGGTGGGAGATAAGGTCAACAGATGGGGAGCCCACAAGAGGAAACATTAACTGAGACCACACACTAGCCAGGAGCGAGCTGAAAAGGCCAAGACTCCTGGGGGAACATAGCTAGTGTGTGTAGGGTTGTCTCTTTTTGGAAACTGTCAGTGTGGGGTATAAGTAGATTTCTCTGGGATAAACGCACAGGGTTGTGAGCCAGGACAATACCTTGGCTCACGCCTGATCTTACTGCACACAATCAGCAACAGATTATGCAAGAATTATTGGTATTTTCGTCTACTTTACTGTCTCATCATTAATCAAGTTGACCTGATTTTCTGAATTCACTGGGACCTCTCCCTGTGTCCCTTTCTTCAAGCTACTTTTTGTTCACAACAAACCAAAGTATATTTATATATTGTAAATGATTCTAATTTCACTAGGAAAACAGTAGTATATTTAAAATATAGAGTGATTCTGTTATTATACAAGTTAATCCATTATACTGAACTCTCTTTTGGGTAAATCGTTTCAAAAATTTTCCTTTTTGAAATAAAGATTATGTTCAGCCTTCTGTGTGTTACCCAATCCCATGTCACAGTAGATAGTCTTTAAGCATGTTTTTCTTTTAGCTAGGAAAATTATCTGGTTCCATTGTTTCCAAACTGGAACTGATTTTTCCTAGCCTTTATTCTTTTAGCCGCCTCTCATGGTTTTTTCCACCCTATTCCAAAACACTCTCCACACCCTACCTGTACAGGAAAATGTATTTGTATTTTGAACAAAAGTAACAAGTCCTAATGCAGCTTCCCATGTTATTGCAGTTTTGCAAAAATCATGGGAGAACATAGGCAAAGAGTAGGAAAAATAGGTCTGGAATGACATCATAAGGTACAGTGAGAAGCTTAATAGCGAAGTTGGAAAAGGATGCTAAACAATTAATCACTAAGTTAGAATTGGGATATGATGAAGCTTAGAAAAGTTTATCCGTAATGTAGAAGAGCATTTTTATTGATGAGGCATCAGGAGATAGTATAATGGAAAATTTTGAAAAATAGAGAGCCCCCCTAACTCTGAACACTAACACAACTCCATAAATGTCACCTGTTACTCTGCCATGGTGTGGTGCGGTGCAGTGGTCAAGAGTGTTGGCTCACGTCACAGTTGGGCGTAACTCCAGTCCCATCACTGTTGACTTTTTTCAACTTCAGTTTTTTTTAGCGATACATTGACCTAGATAGAAAATGCATCTAAAGCAATCAACAAGATGCATGGGGCAGGTTAACTTATCACTCATAAATTTTTTTAAAACATGTATCTCTTAAGCTCCTGCTGTGTACCATCTTCATAGAGCTCATGGTAGAAAGAGGTAGGCAGACAAATAAGCACACAGGTGGATAATGGCAGATAGAGAAGGAAAAATGCAGAATATTGGGAAAATCTCAAACACAAGAAGGTCTGACTTGATCTGGGGAATCAGGAAGGTGCCCCTAGAAAGTGATGTTGGTCTGAGGAAGTAAAGGAGAATTGTCAGTTAAGTAGGTAAAGAAGGAGAAAGACCTGGGAAACAGTGTGTGTGTGTGTGTGTGTATACACACACACACACACACACACATATTGGGGATCATGGACTTTTCTGGAGAACTGAAGGTTACCTAGGTGGCTGGAGCCTTGAGAATGAGTGAAGGGGTTGTGAGGGGTGAGGCTGACTGGGTGGGCTGAGGCTACATCATGCTGGTGCCTTATCTTAAGTGCAGTGGGGGCTGCTGGAGGACTGTCCCCTGGGGAGGGACATGATCTGCTGTGGTCATAGCATGAAGTGGGTCAAGGGAGAATGTTTGCTCTTGCTCTCCTACAGGGAGAGCTGATGGTGTCTGACGCTGAGTGGTGACATAAGCAATTGAAAAAGCCAAGACACCCAGAAGATGTTTAGGAGGTAAATTGACAGGACTTTGATGGGTTGGATGCGGCTGGTGAGGAAGAGAGAAACGTTAGGCATGAGTCGTGATCTTCCAGACTGGAGACAGAACACGTGGTAATAGACAACACCAGCAAAGTACCAACTTTGCAGAATCCCTTTGTCATTTACATGCAGACATATTTCACAACTCTGAGACCACAGTGTACGTGTTTTGTATTTATTTTTATTCATGGAAGAGCATCGATATTAACATATATCTATCTATGCAAACGCACATACACAAAAATAGTAGGTTTGCCATGAATGGTCTAAACTAGTGAAAACCTTTATTTAGCATTACTATATATTTAAGAAACTTGACAAGTTTATACCATTTATATTATTTCTAAGCATCTGTCTTACATGATTTGCTTATAGGCTTCTAAACAACGGCAGGGTGTTAATTCTCCCCATAGAATGAAATTTGTGTTCTTAGGATTTAGCGTCATGTTCAAGGCCCTGAGTCACTTTTGCTGCTTATCTCCAGCATTTCCCTACTCATCCTGAGCATACTATCTTTTCTTGGTCTTGATCATGTTGGTCCCTCTGCCTGGGGTGTCCTTTCAACTTCTGCTCTAACTGAGCTTATATTCATCCTTCAAGAGCTCTTTGAAATGTCACCTTCTCTCTGGAGCTTTTCTGAATTCTTGTCAAGTTGTTACTATATTGCTTTGTTCTGGCGTGAGTCTCCTATCCTATCAGCCTCCTTTTAGATCAATAGTTTCTAAAACTTATTTTTTTTTTTTTTTGCTGATTCTTCCTCCCCATCAGTAAACATTGTTCAGCATACCCTTTGATTTAAGTTGCCTTTCCCCAGAAGCAGATCCTGAGATAAGGATTTGAATGCCAGTAATCTCTTTTGGGAAGGAATCCCAGGAAGTGTCTTGAGGGAGTGGGGAACTGAGGAAGCCGGTACGAGATGCATTTCTGAGCAGGTAACCACCACAGGTGACCAGGGCTCATTCCCTGTGGGACCTCTGAGAGGCCTGTACAACATGCTCGGGGTTGTCACACCCGAAGGCAAGGACACTGGAGAGATGGTCCTCTACTGTCAGTCAGTCAGTGGTTGATGGCTGCTCCCAGGGACAGCACTCCCCCCAGCACTTTTGGCTTGGTCTGGCCTGCTCTGCCCCGGGGCCAAATACACTCTTCTGCTTGAGAGCCTGAGAGCCTGAGCTCAGAGAGCTGCTCAATGCAGGAAGGTTGCAGCTATTTGCATTTGAAACCTGTTCCTGCCTAGGTGCCTAGGGAAAAGTGAAGGCTGAAGACAGTGAGGGTGTCTGCAATGCCCTGTGTATATACCTACTGTATTTTCTTATTTCTGAGTCATACAGAGCAATGAAAGCTTCTTCCTTCTCTGAAACAATTAAGAGGACATGGTATTTGAGAAGGGAAAGAGCTATTACCAGAGGGGAGTGTGGTAGGGAACTTTTTTATTTTTTTATTTTTTTAATTTGATTTGTTTTTTAATTAAATGTACCTAGTGTTTTTAAGCTAATATATTTTAATGGTGAACATATGAAAAATCAGGGTCTAGAATTTATAGTGGTTGTAGAAGGAAAAGTGAAAAATCACAACACTCTGGAGTCTGTTTTTACTGTGTTAGCGCCACCAGCAGAAGGAAGGGGTTATAAAATCTTATCATGGAATAGGGGAGGCATTAACTGCATAGTTATACACAGGAGAATTTTCTCACGAACAACGTCATGCAAAGTCTGTTTAATGAAGGACTCTGAATTTGGATGGGGCCTTAGTTTAGGAATGTGTTACTAGAGGTCATAAAAAATAGCAAATGTATTTACATGAAGTATATGCATCAAAGCAGTCTTATTTGCTTTTTTTCCCCAGTAGAGCAAAGAGGAAAATGATCCTTCTCATCCCATTTTCCATGTGTTGGTAGTATTCACTGTCCTCTGATTCTTTTCTACTATGCTCTCTCTTCACTCCCCCTTCTTATTCCCTCTCTCTGGTACTGGCCGCTTTTTCAGATGATGTGATTTCTGGATTTGTGGAGTATATCAATTTTCCAAAAAAGGAATTGCTATTGAATTGCTGTCACAGTGCCTGGGTTATAAAGTATTTAGATGATTTGTTATCCATACAAATATGGAGGAAATTTTTAAGTGGAGAAAACGTATATAAATTGTCTTCTGTAAATTGTCATCTTCTGCAGATGATCTGCACAGTTCCTATCACAAATACCATTTAAAATCAAAGGGAGGTAGAGTCTTGATGGGCTTGTGTTACTTTAAAGTACTTTCAAGAACAAAAGCAGGCCGCTCATTGGCTGGTTTTCCCGATTCCAAATCCTATTCCCAGCAGAATGCCAATAACATCCAACAATTTAATTCATTATTATACAAAGTCCAAGTGAGTGAAATTTTAACCTCTGCTTCTAACCACTTGTGTTGGTTTTATCTGTAATTAACTTAGTGAAAGGCATCTGATGACAGATTCTCCCTTGTGCTCCAATTACCCAACTTATGAGGTCCTTTGAAGAGTTTAAGTTAACCATTTTATACTGAAAAGAGTCATGTGGTAGAGCAGGAATATTAATTAAGAATTCTAGGTGTTTCAAAAGGAAATCCCAAAGGGCATTATTGGATGAGCCCACAAGGGGAATGTTTGTTAAGTCTTGACTGGTGTGGTTAGGTCTGGGGCATATTGTGGTCAAAAGAACATGGCACCGAAACCAAAATTAGCTTCAGAGTAACTTAAATCCATTACAGGTCTCAAAAGCAATGCTCTTTAAAATTCCTTTTCCCACTCCTCTCCCACCCACTGTGCATAGTCTCTGCAGGTGTACCTGGATCTTTATTTTTTAAATGGCTTTCACATAGGAAAACTTTTCTAGGCCCAGTTCTGCAATTTTCTATACTCTTCTCCCCTGCCACCTGCCTGGTTCTGCCTACAAAGCCCTAAAGGACCAGTCTGGCAAAAATGAGAGCTCCTTGTAGGGCAGAAATGAGGAATACAGACTGGGTAAAAGTAGAACCCTTTTTATAGGGTGGGAGAATGGAAAAGCCAAGGGATCCTCATTAAATAATCTTTGTACTTAAAGTATACAGATACAGGTATAGGATTGTTGTTTATCTGACAGCACCAGGGGGCGTTTTAATAATAGCAGACATGATTGTCCTTTATAACAGCCACCCCAGTACATTTGAGAGATGCATCCCAAAGTTCCATTCTACAATGTGACTCTTCCAGAAACCCTTCTCAAACCTATTCATATTTTAAAATTGTGTCACTCATGAGTTCCACAAGTTAAAGACAGTTTGTGAACTCTCAGATTTGGTAAATAACTATACGCTAGCTATACCTTTTATTATTTCCAGGACTTCATTCATTCTTCCAATGCTCTTTCCTTCTTTTAATCTCTCATGTTTGAGAAAATGCCTTCTTTCTCTTTAGCATTTTTGTCAGCCTCCTTGGTGTTCCTCCAGTTTGGCTATGTTTCCTTTAAATATGGCAGTCAGAATTGTCCACAGTATTCCAGGTTGTATGAGTCGGTTTTGGATGAGGAAGGACAAACTTGTGTGATTTACTTTTAGCATCCTTTTTTTTTTTTTGCAAATATCCAGCACTATTTTTGTTGCTATAGCTTTTCAAAGGACCAATGTCTTTAAAAAATACGCCACAGTGATTCCCACTCCAGTTTCCTTGGTCATAACCAATGTTGAGACTGTCATAACTATTCTTCTGGAAACATGGTTTGGACTAGTTGTTGTACTTACCTAACTTGTACCCACATAAAATATTTTCCTTCACACCCTGAAGATTATAATTAATCTTTGGGATTTCATCTAGGAACAGTTTGATGGGACTTCTAAGATAAAGGACAATTCTTTTCTTTTCTTTTCTTTTTTAAATGTTTATTGATTTTTGAAAGAAAGAACATGAGCAGGGGAGGGGCAGAGAGAGAGGGAGACACGGAATCTGAAGCAGGCTCCAGGCTCTGAGCTGTCAGTACAGAGCCTGATGCAGGGCTAGAACTCAAGGACTGTGAGATCATGACCTGAGCCGAAGTTGGACGCTTAACCAACTGAGCCACCAAGGTGCCCCAAGGATAGTTCTTGACTACGTAAGTATGAATAACATAATGGGTGGAAGAAGATACTCTGAGAGAGAGTTGAAAGCATGTATAGTAGGATGAACCAGTGAAAGCAGAATTTGACTTTCAGAAGACCTTTAACAAAAGACCTGTAACTCCACACATGTTTTATATTACTTGGTAGAACATTTTACTGGGAAGAGAAAATTGAGTAAATATAGGAGGCAAACCCTATTTACAAGAGAGTGATTCTCCTTCATTCTGCCCTGACTTCTTTTGATTGAAGGGAGGGTCACACAATGAAAGCTGAAGTTTGCTTATCAAGCCAGTGTAGGTCATAGACTATAGCAGTGGCTTTAGAAGATGGTCTGGGAGCTTCAGGGGTTCCCAAAAGAAATTCACAGGGTCTGTGACTGAGCCACGCAGGAGCCCCTAATCACACAGGTTTTGAAAAGCAGAGAATTTTTCCTGGCTCTGTCAGAGATAAGGGAGACTACAGAAGAAGAAATGGTTAGAGATGCAATGTTGCTGATTTGGAAGATGGAGGAAAGGAACAAAGATGGAGGAAAGATGGGTGGCTTCTAGAAGCTGGAAAAGGCAAGAACATGGATTTACTCCAAGAGCCTCTCGAAGGGGTGTATCCCTGCAGACACCTTGATGAGGCTGTTTTATTGGACTTCTAATCTAAGAAATGCAAGGTAATAAATTTGTATTGCTTTAAATGTCTGAATATGTAGTAATTTGTTATATTCAACAATGAATACAGCTAGTTCTTCATTTTCTCTTTGGATTCACTATTATCTGTGCTTAGAGTATGCCACCTAAATTAGTTGACCAAATAGTAAGATAGGAAGTCAATGAGATGTATATTGCTTTCCTCTGTCCTTCATGAGCACCCCATTAGAACTCATTTCTAAGTCTTTGATACCAGAGTGAGTGAGGAAGGAAGGCAGTGTTCAGGGAAATCATTTTAAAATCTTGCCTTTTCTTTTGGTGAGGAGGAAGAGAAGTAGTTGAAGAGTCTTAAAAATCACTTAAATCAACGAAATCATTTATTGTGGTTATTGAAGGTCCACAGATAGAGAAATTTTAATTTGCCAAAGAAAATGGGTCCAAAGGAATGTTCAAAAAGTATTTGTTAATATTTGAAGCCTTGGCCCTGTACTATGACAGTGGTAGGGGAAAGGTCGAGGTGGGATGAGAAAAGAAACAAAAAAATCACTGAACCTCTTGGAGAGAGGTGAGGAGTTTCTGTTTCTTCACCCTTATGCAATTTTGTTGACTCGGTGCTAACAATATCTAGGGGGAAAGACCAGCACATACAAATGCAGCGGTGCAAAGGGAATAAGGCAGTTACTCTGGATGCAAAATTAGAAGTGCCAAAGCAGTTTGAAGCCAGCCAGGAGTTTGCCAAGCTGTGAAGGCATCAATGCTTGCTATTTCTAGTGATCCACCTGGTTTGGGGACCAGGACAATCTCAGTTTAAAATTCAGCATTTAAATTTTGACACTTTGAACGCTTTGTCACTGATTTTTATTTCAAGTAAATCATTTTTTTGTTGAATGATTTGCTTTACATTATTAAAGGGTACTTTTTATTCAACTTAGGGCCCACAGTTTTCCTGGGAGATGGCAGCTGGAAGTCAGGGGGAAATTAGGCTCACCTGCAAGAATTTGACTTTTTAGACCCCCCCCCCCCCCCCCCCCCCCCCCCCTGTGTCCATGCAAAGCCTATCTGCATTTCATAACTCTAGTGGAAAGGGAACACTGATTTGCCAAACCTCCTGGAACATGCTGGATATCATGGTAAAAAGAATATAACATCTAGTGAAATTGCTAAGCAGGGAGTTTAGAGCTACCACCTGAATCACTTGTGTCTCACCCAGATGGTGTCCCAGTTATAAATTTCTATTAGGAGACAAGAAAAGCAAACCTTTAACCAGCTGCACGTTTTATTTGAAGTCTCAGGACACTTAGAAAATTCCTCATGAGTATAAAGAGGTTTAATTGTAAGAGCAATGAATTTGGAGGCCTGCAAGGAACCAGAATGGGCAGGAAAAGAGTTTTCTATGAGGTCTAAATTATACTCTCCACCTAGAGTTAGCTTGTAGAAAGTCAGCATTTTAACTAGTCTTGGCTTCCTTCTGCTGGTCTAGAAGATTCAGTTAAGTTGCTAATTTCCAAGGCACAAGGAAGTTCTATGAACTCTATCTCCCATCTAATGTTTGTATGCTGAGGGTTCTATTTCTTCTATTTCTTAAGGTTCCAAATGATACTTTAGACAGTATTTTAACTGTAAGGTGACATTGTCAGACACTGTTTCATAGGCACATGATCTCAATTAGCATTAACTGCGATCAAATAAACTGCAAACCCATGAACAGGGAGTAAATGCTGGTGTTCTGACCTAGGAGAATAATGTCTAAAATACCAAAAGAAGAATGGAAAAAATGTAACACCTCGTTAAATATGATGTTTTTACGCTGTGATTTTTTTCTGTAACTCTGAAACTGAGCATTCAATAAATTTTACACAGGATGAATGTACTTCTATAAAAACCACGTTCTTCCCTGTGCAAGAGGATGCTGATGAAATGTAGGGGGTGGGGAATATAAGAAGCGATGAGCTTATTGGAAGCTGCTATGGGGAAGTGCTGCCTTAGCTCGGACCCATGGATAGAGAGCGCTGGAACAGGAATCAGGAGGTCTGGGTTTCGGCTTTTCTTCATCCTTAGCTAAAGAATGAGCATGGTCCTTAATAATTCCTCATGTGAATTTCTTCCTCTGTAAGATGGTATCAATAACACTTGCCCTCAGTGTTATTTTTGTGAAGACTATATTAGATAAAGGAAGCAAAATATCCAACATAGCGCTTGACAAGGCTGGCTTTATTTTATTTATTTTTCTTATTTTAGAGAGAGAGAGAGCAGGGGAGAGGGAGAGAGAAAGAGAGAGAGAGAGAGGGAGAGGGAGAGAGAAAAAAGAGAGAGAGAGAGAGAGAGAGAGAGAGAGAGAGAGAGAGAGAATCCTAAGCAGGCTCCACGCTCCACACAGAGCCCGATGGGGGGCTCTATCCCACGACCCTGGGATCATGACCTGAGCTGTTATCAATTCCGACGCTCAACCGACTGAGCCATCCAGGCTTCCCAGGACTGGCTTTATTCTTCTTTAGCCTTAATCTAGAAACAGGGGTAGTAATCCTTATTTCATCCCCTCCTCTGAGCACTCCCTCTATCAGCCAAAGATTCTTCAGCAACCCCCCTTCCCCCACTTTTTTTTGAGAAAGCTAAATATAATCACTACTTCACATACCATCGACTATGATGAAGACAGCCATCTTAAGAGAGATACAGTCGTGATAGCAAGGTGAGGGGAGAGGAGGGGGAAGAACTCAGGGGAAACTATGCAGTGGAGGTGACCACAGTATGGGCAGAGGGGTCAGTGCTTGGGAAGAGGAAAAGGAGCGCAGGTTTCCTAGGGACCTTCTCCTTGATGTTGTTACTTGAGGTAAGGCTTGCATGGCCAGGGGCTGTTGCCCTACTTCTTTCTTACCTTAAGGATCGGTGGGTGTTGTTTACCATTTAGATGTTTTTGGGGAAATATAATTGCTATAAACCTATGAAATTGTATCAAATCTAAGCGATAGGGAGAACACGTTTAATATTTTAGGGATTTAACGGTAAAATTCTCTGAAATTAGCTTGCGCGAGGATCCTTGGCACATGAACTGAGTGTTTACAGTTCGTGTTTCACTGGGCATGTCAAACCCTATCGGAATCATCTGTTCCTGCTCAGTGTCAGCAATCTCAGACGTGAAAAGGGGGCAGACATGTTTGTGCTTGCAAACTTTTTCCTTAAATACATTTAACAAAGAAGGTGTATGCCTGCCTTTGATGCTTCATCCTTTTATTGATTATATCTTTTTGGCAGAAAAAAATTCCCCTTCAGTTTGATCTGATAAGGTCTGAAACAGGACTCAAGTATGCAGTTTTATTTCTACCTTCTTCAAACCTCAAAATGTCAGTGGTAGTTTAAAAAAAATGTTTGTTTTTTCTTATTTTTTGTTTGGCCCATACTAATACTCCTAAAAAAAAAAATATTCAAACTCAGCAGGCTGATCTACTTAGCTGTAAATTTTGGCCCAGTTTACTATCTTCAGAATCTTCCTTGGATATTTTCAGTGTATTTAGCATTTTTCCTAAATGTGACTGTAGGGTCATCCACAGTGTTTACTCAGCCATCATAATCTGTTTTTGTTTTACTGTGTTTCAGAATTCTCTGTGGTAAACACCCAAAGGCTTTGACATCCTAAATTTCTTTCAGCTTTGAGAAATAATTTTTAAAAGAACATTCTAGAATTAGAGTAGGCATACTCCTCATAAGTATACTTTCTGAATTTCATTTTATTCAGGATCTGTTGATTCACTCTTCCATTTAGGTAGGAAATGCTTCATAGCAATTACATCACTGATCCTGATGTAGATGGATGTTTGTTTTTACCTTCTGCTTTCCACAGAATTCGTCTAGGACACAATTATGATGTGTCCTCTGCTTTTAATTACTTGCTTGTTCAATGAGGATATTAATGTATATTCTACCAGACAGAGATAAGCTGTTTAGTTTACATAATAATAAATGTCCTGGGGGCTCAGAGAGAGAGGAGTGGTATGAATCCTTAATATTAAAGCCATAGTGAAGTTGGTTTAGCTTTCAAATTATCCATTCACTTTAGTTCCCTTTTGCCCCCTCAAAAAGTGCTATCTTTATCAGTCAGTTTAGACCCTATGTTGCAGTAACAAACAGCTCTGTAATCTCAGAGGCTTATAGTAACAGTGATGTATTTCTCATTTGTGTAACACTTTGGATGGAAATGGCTTGGTTATACCCCTCTGTTCCGTGTCTTCCTTGCTCTGAAGAAGCAGAGAACATAGACCGATGGTAGAACCAAAGAATAGCTCTCAAAGGTTTTTTCAGAAATGGCCCATATCACTTCCACCCACATTTCGTCAGCCATGGCAAGTCACATGGTTAAGCCTATATTCATGGAGTGAGTAGTAAAGTCTTCTTGCAAGGAAGGGACCAGTAGGGTTGGAGTGCGTGGGAGGGAATTGGTATGGAGGAGCAGAAAATAATTTGATAAAATAATTCAGTGTATTTTCTAATCCTTGTTAATACCTCTTCACATGTATACACAGAGAAACATATACAGGAGGACTGTAAAGTAATGAGCATGATTTTCCTTAAAATAATCTTATCTGGATTTTTAATCTCTGAATAACAGATGTCTCTTTGACAAGTTTTTCAACTTCTCCAACATTATTCAAAGGCCTGTGAATATTATTTGAATATTCTCAATCCTTTGTAGATTTGAAAATCGGAAATGGCTAATACTCATTTGTAGTCAATCTGTGTATTAACTTTAAAGTACTTATGGCCCTTGTGACATTTGGTATGTGCCAGTTAGGCTTTTACTTTCTTTGTGGTTGATTCAGGTGGCTAGAATGGATCATATACTATTGTATGACAAAGTCAATTTTAACTAAAATTTTAGGTTTTCTTCTATTGTTCATGAAGTGATAATGAAGGCTGTTCCAAAAGGTTGAGTTCCAATAATATTTTGAGCAATGGTTGTGTAGATTAAAATATGTGTATAATATTGGGAGGTGAAAAGGTCACTTAGATGCTTATATTTTTGTTGATTTTATAGAGTACAGCAAAACCAGGGATAATGTGAATTCTGGTAAGTTTTGACTGTGGGGTCTCATTCTCCACTCAAGGAGTAAGGTTTGGTTGGGGGTAAGGATTCAATATACTGTGCATATTTAAAAAAATAATTTGTCTATTTCTGATGCAGTCTAATAAGTGAACATAGTTTTGTTCAAATAGTTTCTAGAAGATAGAGTGGAAAAAATTAGCTTTCATTAACTTTGCAATAATTCAATCTAGCTTTTGTGAGGTTGCAATTTTTGGCTCCTATGGTTTAGTTTCTTTCCTGTAATAATTACAATATTATATAGTATTCCTCATTTTTTTTTTCTTTTCCTTTCTCTTTTTTAAAAAGAATTTCAAGTCCCTTGAGAAGATGAAACCAAGTCTTTATAATCCTGGCATATACCCCATAATATTAGGAATTATAATGACAATATCAATAATGATTAATATATATGCATTATTTATAATGTGCTCAGTATTATTTTAAGCAGTTTCTCATTTTAACTTATTTAAAGCTAGGAGCTAATCAATTTATATTATTTTAACTTTATAAATGGGAAAATTGAGTCAAACAGTTAAGCTTGTTCTTTTTTTTTTTTAATTTTTTTTTTAACGTTTATTTATTTTTGAGACAGAGAGAGACGGAGCATGAACAGGGGAGGGGCAGAGAGAGAGGGAGAAACAGAATCTGAAACAGGCTCCAGGCTCTGAGCGGTCAGCACAGAGCCCGATGCGGGGCTCGAACTCATGGACCGTGAGATCATGACCTGAGCCGAAGTCGGACGCTTAACCGACCGAGCCGCCCAGACGCCCCAAGAAGCTTGTTCTAATAGCACGATTAGTAGGTAGTTGAGTTCAGTAGGCTTCCGACCCAATGCTCCTGCTGAAACTACATATGCTGCCATATTTATGTTTGTTAGTTCATTATTCATTCACTTAGAAAAATACATTAGTCATTAACTATGTGTCAGGCAGTATCTCAGGCAGGAGAAAGATAAGATCAAAGATGGGGCACCTTGGTGGCTCAGTCGGTTAAGTGTCTGACTTAGATCATGATCTTGTGGTTCTTGAGTTCAAGCCCCGCATCAGTGCCAAGCCCTCTTGGGACTCTTTCTGCCCCTCCTACACTAGGAGGCATGCTCTCTCTCAAAATAAATTAATAAACTTAAAAAAAAAAAGGATCATAGTATTGCCCTTTAGACCTGACTCAGCCGAGCTAGCTGAGGAGGAGAAAGTTGAATGAAGTTTTCCATTGTCCGGTCTTGAAAAAGTAGCAATCACTCAGAGAACCAGGAAGAGACAGATGTCCCAGAAGAGAGAGGGAGGCATGAAAAAAAGTAGAGAAGCAAGAGTAAACATTTGGTAAATGCAAGTACAACTATGTTCTGGAGTGTGTTAAGCAAAGTGGTAAGACAGGGAGAATAGGAAAGCTAGGCAGAGGCCAGATGATAGCTGGTTTTCACCTTGCTAAGGATTTAAGGCTTTAACTAGAAATGATGAAGGGAGGCTTTGGAGAATTGTAAATTGATGACTTCTCAGTGTTATCCTAAGAGTTTTCCTATACCTTCCAGTGTGGTTTTTCTCATAATACTTAGAGCATTCAAAGATGAGTACATTAGTTAAACAGGGATGGTGGCACATAGCTTTATGACATTCCTACAAATCAGGTCAGAGAAAGTTCTGTGTATTGGACAGTCTACAGTTCAAGACAAGGATATATATTAACATTAAAAGATGGAAAGAAAGCAGAAAATGAAGTACAGAGTGTACCTGGTTTAAATATACAATGTTCTTGAGGAATGGAGTTGCCCAAGAAATTGCTGGCCAGCCAATGATTACAAAAAGGTAACCTTTATTTGAAAATCTACCTTTGGAAGTACATTTATACTTAAATTGTAATAGCTGAGAAGATGTATTTGGTAATGTTTCAATACTTTGTTTATACCATCCATGACCTCTAGGTTTGTAAATCTATCTTTAAATGGGCACATTTTCTGAAAATATTCTGGAAAATAATTCTCTTTTGATTGTGTGGATAAAGAAGTGAAAATCCATGTTGAATTTTAATCCAGCTAAACACTGATTAAAACAGACAAAACTAGAGCTTTTCTTCATTCTTCCTGACACAACATAAAAGGTGATTGATATATGTGCATCCTAGATGGATGAGATTACAAATGTGTGACTGCTACGCTCCAGGCAAGTTACAATTATGTAAACCAGCTGGACTGATGAGGGCTCACTGTGGTTAACATGATAAAGAAGAAGGCATGCTTTTCTGCACGTTCTGCTAATACAAAATGATGTGATTTCTAAAAGATAAAAATGTATTTACCCTTGGCAGGCTGCAGCATGCCAAATAAGTATCGTTTTAACATTACTGGTGCAGTGATGGAAATGCTGAAGGAGAATTCAGAGTTTTTGGTTAAGAAATACATGTACAATCTACAAAATTCTTCATTCTTTTGGGGGCTTATCAATACCTGACATTAGGCTGAATTTTTTTTTTTTTTTGTCTTTAGTGGATCTGGCTTAAAAGCGAATCCTTGTTAGTTTAAAAGCATTACAAATTGTGTTAGCCAAGTACTTATTGCTGTAATAACATTAGCTTTAATAATTTGTCATGCTTGCTACAATTTGGGCAGATACTGCCCCCTGTTTCTGCAGCTAAGACCCCACAAAAATGCCAGCTTCTTTGTAAAAACTTTCCTGGTTCCTTCCACCTTCTCATTTGTATAGATCTCTAAAAAACCTACTTGTCTGTTGAATGAATTATATTATTATCCATGTTATGCATATTAAAATTTTTTAATGGAGATGTAATTTACTGCCATAAAATCTTTCCCTCTTTGAAGTGTAAATTTCAGTGGTTTTTAGGATTCGAACAAAGTTGTGCAATTATGACCGCTATCTGATTCCAGAGCATTTTCATCACCCCACAGAGAAAGCCAGTACCCATCAGCCATCACTCAGCTTTCTTCTCTCTCCCCAGTCCCTGGAAACCACTAAACTACTTTCTGCCTTTATACATTTGTGTAGTCTGGACATACCAGATACGTCGAAGCATACAAGTTGTCGCCTTTTATGATGGTCTTCCTTCCGTTAGCATAACGTTTTCAAAGTTCATTATGTTGTAGTGTATCAGTATTTCATTGTTTTCATTAGAAAACAGTATTCCATTGTACGGCTATACCACATTTTGTTTATCTATTCATCAGTTGATGGATATTTAGGTTGTTTGTACCTTTGGCTATTATGAGTTTTGTTGCCATAAACATTTGTTTACAAGTTTTTGTGTGGAGCATGTTATACATTTAAATATATTTTATTAAAATGAAATTTTATTTATTTTAAATATTTTTTTTTTCTTTTTCAATTTTTGGTTTTTTGAGGGAGAGAGAAAGCATGTGCATGCAAGCAGGGGAGAGACAGAGGGAGCAGGAGAGAGAGAATCTCAAGGAGGCTCCACACCGAGCACAGAGCTCAGCATGGCACTAGATCCCACAACCCTGGGATCATAACCTGAATAATATAGTATTTGCCTTTCTCTGGCTGACCTATTTATTTTTATATGTTTAAATATATTTTGTTAAAGTTAAAACATTATTCATAGTTAAACATTTATTTAGAATTGACTATAACCTTAAATACTTAAGATCATAAAAAACATACTGTTAACATTTTGGTTTATCTTCTTTAGGCTTCTCTAGTTACTTGTGTTACTTCTCTGTTACTTGCATTTAAAAAAGCAAATTGTGGGGGGCACCTGGGTGGCTCAGTCAGTTGGGCATCTGACTTCGGCTTGGGTCACGATCTCACATCTCGTGGGTTTGAGCCCTGTGTTGGGCTCTGTGCTGACAGCTCAGAGCCTGGAGCCTGCTTCGGATTCTATGTCTCCCCCTCTCTCTGCCCCTCCCCCACTTGTGCTCTGTCTCTCTGTCTCTCTCTCAAAAATAAATAAACATTAAAAAAATTTAAAAAAGTAAAAATAAAAAAGCAAATTTTGTATCAAAATATGCATACTGTTCTATATTCTACTATTTTGTTTTACTTTTCTTATAGTTTATATGGTGTATATATTTCTGGGATAGGGTTCTTAATAATTGTATACTACTCTATATTTTATTTTAATATTATGTTACATTTCTGTACATTATAATTACAATTCTTATGGCAAGTTACTTTGATTTATTTTCCATTTTATCCATTTCCTTCCCTTCTACTCCTAGGTAGCAAGTATCTACAGTGGTAGCTTCTTAACAAAAATTTGCTGAAATTAGTTTACAATATATATGGATTCATAGAACTTCGGATTTGAGAAGAATCTTAGAAGTCGATTATGAATAACATGGGTGATACAGTATTTTGGTTAAAAACGGGTTTAACTAATGACTACAGTTTTGGCTCTTAACCTTGCATACTTAACCAGCATTCTTTGATTAAACCATTTGAGCAAATTGAAAGAAGAATAATAGGAAATTTGTTCCAAGTCAAATTATAAGTAAGGTTTACCCATTTCCTGGATACCTATATGGTAAAATTTGCAATTGGGAGAGAGTCAGTGAGTGATTTTGGTTTGGCTAGTTTAAAGCTAGCTTCATTAGTGAAAATACATATTATCTTCTGAAATTATAAAATGTTCAGCAGTCATTAAAAAAAAAATCTCAGCTATTATCAATATTGTCTTGTCAGGTAGCCACGGGTTATTTCAAAAGAGTAAAATGTATTTGTTTTGCATGTTGGGTCCAAACTTCATATTCTAACATCTTTGTTGACACTTTGCTGGTGAGTCATAGTAACATCACTAATTGTATGTTGCCAGGTTGATCTTGTTTCAACTTTTAAAAATGTCATTAATCCCAACTAGATTTAAAAATCACCTAGATTGTGGTATTGTAATACTATCTTCCACCGTAAGGATCCAGGGCTTCTCGGAAAAATGGTTGATTCTAGGTTCTGGGGCAGGACAGGCACAAATGAGCCTGCAACAACCTGTCATGTCAAATTTCAAGGAAGCCATTAGAGACCACTGGGGCTGGTGGCCACCGGCAGTGGATTTGAAGAGGCCAATTCACTGGCCAAGGATGGGACCATTTGAGCTTTAATGAAGATTTTAATTGCTAGAGTATACCTCATCAAATACATTTAAATCCTTAAGTTCACTATTAAGAAAATAATTGGTAATTTTTGAAAGATGATAGGGAATGGATTTATTGTTTTGAAAACTGGTTTTAGGAAAAAAAAAAAAGGGAAAGAACCAAGCATTTATTTTGTCTTTCCGTATAAACTGCTCTACTGGTAACAAATAGTAGACGAGAAGCATCTTTTTATAAAAGTATTCCAATGAATAAAAAGAACTGATAGGCTTATAATTGTGTTGCAACACACACGAGAGAGGTCTAGGCATTGAACTATTAACATCACAAGAGAGAAAATCAGACACGATATGCCTCCTGATGAAAGCATACACTACTGCCTATAGTCTTCCCCAAGGGATCAGGTCAGATTGATCAAGGCTCTGGATTCTGTGGGCAGTTTGCCGGAAAAAGAGAGGGCAGAGAAGTTTGCTGAACTTGCATTGCTCACATGCAAACAAATACAGACAGAGGGAAACCCTGCAGTTTAAATAGCTTGGGGTCTTCCACAGATGCACTGAAAGAAGGGGGTAGAGAGGGACACTGGCAATCAAAGTGACTTTAACAGACATGTTGATTTTTTTTTTTTTAATTGGGTAAGACTAAAGTATAGATAATGCCTGGGGCTTATGTTCGTGACAGGACTATCAAATGCAAGGAAGCAATTACCGTAAAGGCAAGAGGTGTTGTGTTTGGGATGGGCCACATAGTGGGTCTTACGAGTGGTGGGTAAAGCTGTAGTTCTTGACTTGGGTGAGGGTTTCAAGGGCATTGTCTTAATTTCCTATTGTTTCCAGAACAAATTACTGAAAAACTAGTGGCTCAAAACACAAAATTAACTATCTCACAGAAGTTCGGGTGAGCTTGACTGGATTCTCTGATGTGGTCTCACAAGGCTGAAATCTAGTTCTTGGTCAGCTGCGCTGTTACACTGGGGGCTCCAGACTCATTCAGGCTTTTGGCAGAATTCAGATCCTTGTGGCTGCAGGGCTGAGGAACCTGTTTTCTTGCTGGATGACAGCCAAGAGCCTCTCTGAACTTGTCAAGGTTACCCACATTCCTTTTACATTGTCCCTTCTATCCTCAAACAGCAACTGTGGGTTGAGTCCTTTTTATGCTTTGAATCTGTCCCATGGCTCCTTCTGCTTTCCTCTTCTGTTTTTTTATTTTATTTTATTTTATTTTATTTTATTTTATTATTTTATTTTATTTTTTAATTTAATTTAATTTTAATTTTAGAGACAGAGTGAGCACAAAAGGAGAAGAGGTAAAGAGAATTTTTTTAAGGGATTAACATGTTTGTTTGCTTGTTTATTTTTAAATTTACATCCAAGTTAGTTAGCATATGGTGCTATAATGATTTCAGGAGTAGATTTCAGTGATTCACCCCCTACATATAACACCCAGTGCTCATCCCAACAAGTCTCTTCCTTAATGCCCCTTACCCATTTAGCCCATGCCCCCACCCACAACCCCTCCAGCAGCCCTCAGTTTGTTCTCTGTATTTAAGAGTGTCTTATGTTTTGTCCCTCTCCTTGTTTTTATATTATTTTTGCTTCCCTTTCTTTATGTTCATCTGTTTTGTATCTTAAAGTCCTCATATGAGTGAAGTCATATGATACTTGTCTTTCTCTGACTAATTTCACATAGCGTAATACCCTCTAGTTCCATCCACGTAGTTGCAAATGGCAAGATTTCATTCGATTGCTGAGCACTACTCCATTTGTATATATACCACATCTTCTTTATCATTCATCCATCGATGGACATTTGGGCTCTTTCCATACTTTGGCTATTGTTGATAGTGCTGCTATAAACATTGTGGTGCATGTGCCCCTTCAAAACAGTATACCTGTATCCCTTGAATAATACTCAATAGTCCAATTGCTGGATCATAGGGTAGTTCTATTTTTGATTTTTTTGAGGAACCTCCATACTGTTTTCCAGACTGGCTGCACCAGCTTGCATTCCCACCAGCAGTGCAGAAGAGATCCTCTTTCTCCACATCCTTGCCAACATCTGTTGTTGCCTGAGTTGTTACTGTTAGCCATCGTGACAGGTGTGAGGTGGTTTTGATTTGTATTTCTTTCTTCTTCTGTTTTTAAGGGTTCATATGATTACATTGGTCCCACATGATAATCCAGACTAAACTCCCTATTTTAAGGTCAGCTGACGAGTAAATTCAGTTCTATCTTCAGAGCCCTTTCACAGCAGTACCTAGATTGGTGTTTGACTGAACAATCAGGAAGCTAGAATCCTGGAAGAAGATCTTTAGAATTCTGCCTTCCATAAAGTGTTTTTACCATATGCATTTGTTTGTATCATTTTATGTGTTTGTATTTTATTTTACAAATATAAAGGCTAAAAAATCATTGAGACATGTAAACTGATGCCTTCTTGTGATATTTGGAAGATACTCATCAAAGGTGCGTACTTTTCTTTAGGGGGAAAAACCCCAAAACAAAAAGTGGTTTCTTTTCTTAGCTGACAAAAATTGTACTTTCACCATGTGTAAGGATGGTAAAACATGTAAGTGTAAAAAAAGAAAATTCTGGAATTTGCTTTTTTTTCTTTTTTTTACTGTAACTCTAAAATATTTGCAATAAAAGGTTAAAGGTTATGTCTTAATAAAATTTACAATTTTATGGGGTTATTAAGCATGGCTGTTTTTTTTAGAAAGAGAGAGAGAGAGAGAGAGAGAGCATGAGCAGGTGGAGCAGAGGGAGAGGGAGAGAGAGAAAGAGAGAAGGAAAGAATCTTAAGCAGGCTCCACGTTCAGTGCAGAGCCCAACTCAGAGCTCTATCCCATGACCCGGGGATCACGAGTTGAGCCAAAATCAGAAGTGGGATGCTCAACTGACTGAGCCACCCAGTCGCCCCTAAACACGGCTTTAAGGGTTTGTAGTGAGTTCTGGGTTCATAGGATAAGACTATTTCTGTTTCAGCAATCCTTTTATAAGAGCCTATGCTCCTTTGGTTTTCTTGCCACTTCATAACTACTTTTTGGAAGAGCTGTCATTACAGTTTTTACTAACTTAATTGGTAGTATATCAAAATTGATTTACACCAGAGATAGGTAGACTTTTCCTGTAGAAAGGCCAGATAGTAAATATTTTAAGTTTTGTATGCCATATCATCTTTGTTGCAGATATTCAATTCCATCACTGTAGCTCAAAAGAACATAGATAATACATAAATTAATGGGCATGATGGATTTGGCCCAAGAGCCATAGGGTACAGACCCCTGTCGACACATTTAAATATTTCTTCTATTATTGTGTGTGCTTAGTATTTTACTAGTGATGTATTTTCATTTCCCTCATTTGTATGAGCATATCATACAAAAATAAAAAATAGAGACAGATACAAAAATGTATATTTTTCTTTAGTTGTAGCATAAAGATTTCAATATTAGAACCAGTTTTTCAAGTATATGAGTTATGATAATTAAGATAAGTATAATTCTGTGTCAACCTTCTTACTCATTTATTCATTCAACAAATATTTATTGAGCACGTTGTATGTGCCTGGCACTATCCTAGGTCCTGGAGATAAGCAGTTAACCAAACAAAGTCTCTGCCATCACCATACACAAACTCTAGTTCATCTGTCATTGATGAAGTCAGGAGTCTAGGATATAGTAAGCTTCTAATAGTTTGTCCCTTACCTGCAGTAGGACAGCATATGAATACAAATGTTAACGCACTTTTATTGTTCTATTTAAATATTGTTTGCATATGTTTTCTCATAAATTGTTCAATTACTGTTGAAAAAAATCTCAGGGGCTATGTTATATGTTCACTACATTTTGTTTTCAAATTTATGCTGGAATATGCTAGGAATCAAAATTAGTTTGCAAAATTTACCATGTAAAACCCATTGGAGACCTGGACAATGTACACTTTCTTGTCTTCAAGTTGTATTGTGTGCATTTGAGAAATACTGATTTCATTGTACATGCTGCTGTGATTGAAATCAACCCTTGTTGAAGAATCAGTTGGTGATGGATGGACATTTTGACAACTTAACTTGAATTTTACCAATGCATAGAAGCCATCAGCAAGTTTTCTTTGAAATTTTATTTTTATTCTTTTGAAATTTTTATTATTTCTTTGAAATTTTCTTTTAATTTTATTTATCATAAGCAGGCTACATGCTTGGCACAGAGCTCCACAAGGAGCTCAATCCCATGATCCTGAGATCAGAAATCAAGTGTTGGATGCTCAACCGACTGAGCCACCCAGGTGCTCCTTGGGTGAACTTTTCATACCTAGACCACCTGAAAAGGCTTTATGCTGCCCTTTCTCTAGTACAAGATATATAAAATTCTTTATATATAAAGTATGTGGTGCATACCCATTTTTGGTTTTCGAAAAATTTATTCTTCTTACCTAGGGAAAACAAAAAGATAAAAGACCCCCAAATTTACTATAACTCTATACAGCAGTGCCCCCTTGTCCACAGTTTTGCTTTCTGTGGTTTTAGTGACTTGTGGTCAACTGCAGTCCTGAAACAGATGATCTTCTTCTGATGTATCCTCAGAAGGTCAATAGTATCCTAATGCTACGTCACGATGCCTGTGTCATTCACCTCACTTCATCTCATCATGTGGGCATTTATTGTCTCACATCATCACAAGAAGAAGGATGAGAACAGTACAATAAGATCTTTTGAGAGAGACAGAGACACATAACCTTTACTACAGGATATTGTTACAGTTGTCCTATTTCATTATTAATTACTATTGTTAATCTCTTACTGTGTCTATAAATTAAACTTTATCATATGAATGTATGTATAGGAAAAAACATAGTATCTAGGGTTAATGCTATCTGTAGTTTCAGGCATCCACTGGAGGGTCTCTGAATGAATGCCCTGCAGATAAGGGGGACTTACTGTGGTTAAAACAAAAAGTCCAACTTTGACCAGAAATTACAGCGAGTGCACAAAGCATTAGGCATTCACTTTTTATTGCATAACTGACAGTTAGGCTGTGATGAGAGCCTTCATCCTTAAGCCTTTCCTGGCATTGAATTGAGTGCATTACACGTTTCCTGCAGTCATGTCCTTCCTCACGTACTTTTACATGAGTTGACATGCATAAGCCTAAATGAAAAAAGACATTGAGTTACAGCATTACGTCCTCAACCCCATGTTTACATTATATTTATATATCATTTACAGATATGGTTGGAGAAACTTTATTCTAAGATCTGAATAAAAACAAGTTATTCTGGTGGCATTAGTTTTTACTCTGTTCAATATTGGTGGGGGCGTGCATGCTCGCATTAACACAGTGTTTTCCTTTCTAAAAAATATATGACCAATAGTTACACTCTATAAATAATGTGAACTGCAAATTTGTAGAGCTTTTGGAGTCCCTCTCTAAAACCCCAAGGTTCTGCAGAACAAATCTGAGAGATTTGATCTAAGTCAATCCCTTTATGTTCTGGATGTGGAAAAGGAGGCCCAAAGAGAAGGTGTGTCCAGTGGGGCGGCCCTGAAGTCAGACCAGGGCTCCTAACTGCGGGCATAGTGTGTTCTTCATTGCCATGGTTTGCCTTTGCATTCAACAGGTGTTATAATAACTGTAACTTACTTAAAGCCCTTGTGACATTGGTATATTCCAGTTAGGCTTTTACTTTCTGTGAGGTCAGGTCAGCAGAGTCCAGTGGTAGCAGGTGGCATTATGTGAGGGTGGACCCACTCCAGAAGCAGCTTCGACAGGCCTTTCTGTGTTATAGCCTTCTGATTAACAATGGATATTTTATGAATTAACATATTGGTCCCAAAATTGGGTTTCCATTGCTGAATCTTGTTCATTGGCATGATGGATGTTGGAAATAAGCTCTAGTTCTCCCAGATGAAATTAAACATATTTTGAACATATGGATTTGTTTCTACTCTTTATGAACAGTGTAAAGAATCCATGGGAGGTCTGTACTGCTGTTTTTAGGGATGACAGTCATTGTTTGATCCCCTAATTGGTCCTCGGTCCAGACACTGGACCTGATTGCATGTGATTGCATGGTGCCTCTAGGGACAGCATCCTGCCTCAGAAATCTGGCTGAGTCTGCTTCAGGTGAATCAATCTTTCTTTCTTTTTCTTTCTTTCTTTCTTTCTTTCTTTCTTTCTTTCTTTCTTTCTTTCTCTTTCCGCTGCCGTGGTTCTTTGTGACTTCCTGGGAAATGATCCATTTGTTTTCTTTCAGCTTCTTTCTCTTGCTGATTCTACTGCTTTTGGGACACAAAACATCACAATCAGTCAGGCCCCAGTACCATTCCTTATTAAATAGAGCAAGATCCATAGGTATTTGTTTTTCACGGTTGGGGAGGAAAGATGGATGTTTGACCTTGAGGCTTGGAGCTTGGGGAGTTCGTGTTCAATCAGAAATTTCAGATGTTATAGGCTGAATTGTATTTCCACAGAATTCATATGCTGAAGTCCTAACCTTTAGTACTGCAGAATGTGACCGTATTTGGTGATAGGGTCTTTAAAGGTGTAAGTAAGTGAAAATGAGATCGATTAAGGGGCATCGTGATCCAGTATGTCTGGTGTCTTTATAAGAAGAGGAAATTAGGACATGGGACACACAGAGGGAAGACCATGTGAGGACACAGAGAGAAGATGGCCACCTATAAGCCAAGGAGAAGGCCTCAGAAAGAATCCAACCCTATGGATGTTGCCGTGTTCTTGGACTTCCAACAGAACTGTGAGACAATACATTTCTATTGTTTAACACCTCCAGTCTGTGGTACCTTGTCAGGGCAGCCTGAGCAGGCTATCACATCATTTCAGTTTGTTTCCAATTCAACCTCCCTGAGCCCTCTCTTTTATCTGTTGCTGGGACTTTGGCTCAGGTTCTGAATGCTCACACATTGGAACTGAGGTTAAGTGGGTGAGGTGCCTTCCAACGTTGGGTTTTGTGCTAGAATCAGTTCCAGGGGGCAGTGCAATTCCCAGTTGGCCCTTCAGGCAGCACTGGCTTCAGGAAAGAACGCCCCTCAGACTGCAAATGAGAAACTCCCTGCAGCAGCTCCAGGGCCTGCTAGGAAGAGCTAACAGAGATGTAACATTCTGGATTGTTTTTATTCTCCTCTCTGCAGGTGAGGAAAACTCTTTCTGGCTCCAAGTTAAAAACACACTCCAATACCACAGGAACTAAGATGAGTTCTCAATTTTCTGTTCTCAGTCCTCACTGATGGACTGGGCCCAAGGCTGGGGCCTTTCCCAGCTCCCAGCTCCCAGGGATTTTCAGATCCCTGAAAATCTGCCCTATCAGTGGTAGAGCAAGCTGTCAATAAACCCCAAATTGACCCCAATATTAGGAGGAGAAAATTGTATCTATTTCTTTTAAAATGCATCTTCAGTCCTTACAGTCTTAAAGTCATGTCCAGGGTGAGACTGGAACATGTCATGTCTGTTTCTACCTTTCTTATAATATTTGTGATTGACTTGCCCACTGTCTGTTGTCAATGATGGATGATGCCCTGCCTTCACCACCTACAGTTCTGTTAGCAGTCACTTTGGGTATTCAGTTCACTTAAAAACAGTTAAGTAAACCATGAGTTTTCCAAAAGAGGGACAGTGTGGTGAGATGAATCAGTCCTTGGTCTACTTAACATAATTTATGTGTCTACCAATCTGGGACCTATCAATTTTTCATCCTTTGGTATTGATGTGTTTTTCATTTGGAACATCACATTTTTAAAAAAAAAAATGTTAATTTATCTTTTGAGAGAGAGAGAGAGTGCAAGCAGGGGAGGGGCAGAGAGAGAGAGAGAGAGAGGAAGAGAGAATCACCAGCAGGCTCTATGCTGTCAGCACAGAGTCTGACATGGGGCTTGAAAACACGAACCACGAGATCCTGACCTGAGCTGAAATCAAGAGTGGGACACTTGACCCACTGATGCCCCTAGAACATCACATTTAAAGGAATATATTGTTTACAGCAGTAAAAGATTACTATTTAACTTCTGTGACCCTTGTCCATAAAAGTGGAGGAACTTTACCTGTTTTAGCTTCTTACATGTGATAGACATAGAGGAATAAACCAATTGTTCTGAAGCATTCAGTAAATGTGGTAAAATCACACACAGTCTGTAAGCTTCCCATAATTTATCAATGCATTCTAGCTCCTAGGATCCTGTGTCATTATCGAATCATTCAGAGCTGCTGAGTCTAGCAAAGAATTCATAACTGATAGAATCTGGAGATAAAAATGACTAACATAGGGGCACCTGAGTGGCTCAGTCGGTTGAGCATCTGACTTTGGCTTAGGTCATGATCTCACGGTCCGTGAGTTTGAGCCCCACGTCGGGCTCTGTGCCGACAGCTCAGAGCCTGGAGCCTGCTTCGGATTCTGTGTCTCCCTCTCTCTCTGCCCCTCCCCTGCTCATGCTCTGTCTCTGTCTCAGAAATAAATAAACATTAAAAAAAAAGGAATTTAAAAAAATGACTAAAATAAAATGCAGGTGGATAAACAAGGAGTTAGACAGTGGAGCGAGCCTCTCACTCATCTCCTGAGGAGCTGGAGAGTCTTCCTGGGGGAATCCATAGTTCTACCTCTGATTGAGTTAGGTTCATGCATCTCTGAGGTCCTAGTCCAGGGCTACAATTCAAGTTATCTGGGTGGTTAAGTTTAGTGAATGCTTTTTCCTCAAGTCCTGAAGGACATAGGCAATTATAATGCGAAAGACATGTTAACATTTTCATACTTTTTTGTGCGTATCCAGTGGTTTTTCATGTCATATGACTCGTTTGTGTCGGAGTTAAGTATTTGAGTCAGGACTGTTGCTGAGGGTACCAGTGTATCTTAAGTTCATTTTTGGGATGAGAAAGTGGATTTAAATCCATTTCCAGTAACACAAGAGAAACAGTGCCCGACAAATTTCTGACTGGAGAAAATAGTTGTGGGGCAGTTATTAATTTGAAAGAGCTGGCAGAGAGCCAGAGGAAGAAACTTTGTGGAGGACAAGACTCAACAAAAGGAAGTTCCAAAATTATTTAAAATTTGTTTTAAAGCAAAAGAGAACTAGAGATGAAATATTTAAAATGTAATAGTAATGAGAATGGTAACAATTTGAGCTTATGCTTCTATCCTGGGAGTTTACTTTGCAAAAGGGACCACTCTCCATTGTTCGTGCTCTGTTGTTTGGAAAACAATGTGCATCTTAAAAAATGGATATGCCTGCTCATATGATTGATGGACCTAGTGGTTATGGTCCGCTGTAGAAGGAATAAGTCATAGGCTTGAGCAATTTTTTGCTTTCTGATGAAGTGATAGAAAAGACCATATATTGGCTTAAAGATTTTGCAAATTAAATTCTGAATTAGCACTATGGCAGAATTTATGTGTGACGTGAAAACTGACATTTCCAAAGAGTGGAAGTGATTCAGAGGATTATGTTTACGATTGTGGAAGCAACCGTCAAATGTAATTAAAGAAGCCAAGTGTCCTAGTGACTAAGGGCATAAATGAGATTTATGGAATGCCGAGATCCCTGGCATTGCTTCACCGAACTCAGCCTTTAGGGAAATAGCATTAAACACTCTGAATGTTGTAAAGATACTCCAACAGTAGGTAATTCACCTACCACCTCCAAAGCCAGTCATCTAGGTTATATTTAAATCACAGCCTTCCAGGTTGTGCAATAAATTCACCTAAGCCCATAAATTGTTGATTTTATATAGAATGAATATAGAGTTGGTCTTTATTTCCAGGGCTGGATATCTGTAGGGGACTCTTCCTTTTCCAGTAACCAGAGGGAATGTTTGCCTGCAAAGGAAAGAAGGATGGTAGAGTTAACCTGAAACCTTATGATGAAGGCTCATTTATTTTGATATGAGTTTTCACCCAAGATCTGTTGGGGCTTTGACTCTTCCTTTCTCCAGCCCTCTCTTTGCCTTTGTCCACTGTCTGTTCTCATTTCTTTTCAATATGTGGTTAATACTTCCTGCATTCTGTTAGGCCCCTCAAAGGGCAAAGGTGAAGCACAGGAGAAATATACGATCACTGACAAGACTCAGAGCTGGCTGCAGTCTCTGAGGCCCGAGTCCCACCAAGGAGGCTCCCCCTTGCTCCACACAATGAGTCTTCCGTCTCCCTTCTCTGTAGCAAGATGCTTCCACTAGCCCCCAAACCGTGCTTGCAGATCACACACAAACTACAACCCATCTTGTCACTTCCTAACAGGACAGAACTTCCATGATGCCTCTTGGACTCACTAGCTTAGTAGAAAATTACCTCCAAGCAATGTCAGCTTCCAAGAGTCTTAGGATGATAGAGGCTGTCTATATTTGAGAAGTTTTTCATAAGTAATTTTATTGAATAGAGAGAAATCATATTCTTAAGTCCTCAATACAGTACATAGCATCAAGAAAGGAAAGTAGAGGGGCACCTGGGTGGCTCAGTTGGTTAAGTGTCTGACTTCGGCTCAGGTCATGATCTCATGGTTGGTGAGTTTGAGTGCCACATCGGGCTTGGTGCTGACAGCTCGGAGCCTGGAGCCTGCTTCCAATTCTGTGTCTCCCTCTCTCTGCCCCTACCTTGCTCACGCTCTGTCTCTCTCTCAAAAATAAATAAGCATTTAAAAAAATTTTAAAGAAAGGAAAATGGATTTAATAGATTTAAAAGAATACCCCACATGGCTAAGGTGCTTGGTTGGGTGGGAGACTAACTGCTGTTTTATGTCTTTATTTTGTTTTAACGAAATAAAACTAAGAGTTTTTTTTGTTTTGTTTTTTAATCATGTGGGGCAGAGTCAGACCCTTTGCACATTTAGACAGCAGGCACTGTTTCTCAAGACTATAAATTCTGTATTCAGTTTAGGAAAGAGTATTTTTGATTGAGGTTAACACAGTATTTAAGTTAATGGAAAACATGCTTCCATTGCAGAGTATTTCCACCAGAATTGCTGGATTCTGTACAACAATCTGTTTCTATTTTGAAAAAAAAAAGTGGTGCTGTCGTATGACCTAAATATTCCTTTTCACTCTCATTTTACTCTTCTACATTCATGTGTTTCTTCTTCAGGTATATTCAGATAAATGGCATTATGAATTCAGATGTAAATATTTCCTAGTGGTATATATGTTTAATGCTTCAGAAGAAAAAAAATATTATTTTGCTTAAAGTCTAAGTTTCATTTCACTGTAAGGAGGACGAGCTCCCATTACTGCTACCCAAATGATACTGGGATTGGAAAGAGAGAAACAGAGTGTCTTAGAGAGTGACTTTGAAACCCTGTATGAATTCACGTTTTCTGAGTAACAAACCACCCCAACGGTTACAGGTTCAAAATAGTCTTTTTTCTTGAACGAATATGGTTTTCAGATAAAGGTTGGTTGATCTAGCTGGTCTTGGCTAGGCAGCTCTGTTTCAACTTGTGTCCAACTGGGCTTGGATTCTTGCTTGTGGCTAGATTTGTCAATGAGTGTTAATTCTGGGGCCCCATCTGGAGAGGCAGCAGCTACTGGTGGGGACTCTTCTCAAGGTCAACCGAAATTCAGGTAGACGAGCAGGAACATGGTTTAACCTTGGAACTGGCACACTGTTACTTCTGCCCATATATTGTTGGCCAAAGTGGGTCATATGGCTATGATTAAGATCAACAAGGTGGGAAAATTTAGGGAGAACTGCAATGTTAAGTGGTAGGGATGTGGAAACATTAAAAGGAGAACTAGGAGCCAATAATTCAATCCATCAGAAACCCCAAGTCATTCTCCTTTTCCTGCAGGTAGGAATGTTGTCATTGTGTTATCCTCTCTTCTCCTCTGGGGAAGCAAGACATAAGATGGAGACAATTGCTCTTAGTAGTGATTTGCTTTGATCTCTAGGGCACAGTTCTTCCCAGTGATTCTCAAACTTTGGTGTATGATAGGATTACTGGTGAGGTTGGTAACAATGCAGATCTGGGTCTTATTCTCCAACTTATTAAATCAGAATCACTTTGAGAGGGCCAAGTCATTTACATTTTTAGCAAGTTCCTCTGGTAATTTTGATGTGCTTTGATGTTTAAGATTCCTATCACTAGAATAAGGTTAATTGAAGTGGTCAGCCTAGGTCTTGAACTTGATGGGACCCTGGAAGTTTCACAAGTATGATAGATTGTACTACTGTTTGTAAATAACTGTCCCCCCTCCTCCACCAATTCCCCTACACATCCTTGTTCCAGGGGGGTTGGACTTAGTAATGTGATGGATTTTGGTGAATGGAATGTGGACAGATATGACATACTTCCTGTTCAAGTAAGATTTTAACCTTGTTTATGTCATTAGACTTAATGAGTTTCTGCCTCTTGAGTTTCTGCCCTCTACCATGAGAAGAATCTACCTTAGGCGGCTGTGTAGTATAGTCACTACAGCTGCCTCACTGTAATGTGAGAAAATAACTTTTAGGTGTTATAACTGGCCAAGGAGATTTCAGATTGTTTCTTACCTGGCATCATTGCAGCAAAGCTGACAAACATAGCCAATAACTAAACAAGGTAAATACCAAACTGGGACAAAAATGGGGTTCTATATTCTTTTCACATACTACCCCCAGATTTATAGATGCCTTTTAATGACTTATTTGAAGCTGTATTTAATGTTTGTTTTATCTTGACTTAACAAGAAAATGCTGGCGAAGGGGAAAATTAGCTTATAAAGGGATTTAGCCAGAACCTGGAATGCTCCCAGGATTGGTCTTGATTCTGAATTTCCCCCCCTTAGGGCCTCTATCTGTTTTTCCCTGGAAGAGTAGGAGTCTTTGCTTTTTTGCTGTTTGGTTAATCAGTAGCAATAACAACTAACAATAAATACTGGTACATGCCAGGAGCTATCCTAAATACTTTCCGGGTACTAATTTGTTTACTTTTCCCAACCACTCTAGGAGGAAGAGACTATGATTCTGATTTCATGGATGGGGAGGTGAGCTTACATAAACTTTATAGCTAGAAAGTCATAGCGCTGCGAAGTCTGACTTCAGAAGCTGTTCTCTTGACCACTCTGTTGTTGCTTCTAGAAGAAGTTTTCAACACATTTCACTCCTCTTTATTTCAAACAATGTAAATACTCCTCCTAGAAAAGGAAGTTGCCTAATTTTCACCTAGAACAGAAAGATTCCAGATCTCAGAGATAAAGTGTGTGTACAATTTATTTCCTGTCTTTCTCCCTGCCCATCATTGTGGTCTGGAATACTTTTTTCCACAAACTCCTTCATCAGAGAAACAGAAATTATGGCTTTGCATTTCATTTTCACCCAGAAACCTGAAGGTAGATGATACAATTTCTAGAATAAAATATACAACACAACACATTTTTACATATTCCATGAATTCATGGCAATGAGATACAGCTTGTACTGGGTAAAGTTGCAATTTAAAAATTGTGGAAAACAATATCATCTATTTATTCAGGGCCTATTCTGAGGTGTTTTACATGTATTAGCTTTACTTCTAATAACAAATCTGCAGAGAAATTATTATTTTCTCTTATGGGCAAGAAGATTGAGTCTTAACAAAATTACACAACTATGTGATGGAACAACAAATGAGTCAGATTTTTATGACCGCAAATTCTGTTGTCCTGGCCTCCACACCTTATCACTTCTCTTACTTTGAAGAAAGGATTTAAAATTTATTTTTTTGTTTAAGGGGGGGGGCAGAGGGAGAACCCCAAGCAGGCTCCATGCTCAGTGCAGAGCCCAACATGGGGCTTGATCACATGACCATGGGATTATGACCTGAGTGGAAATCAAGAGTTAGAGGCTCAACTGACTGAGCCACTCAGGCGCCCCTAAGTAGGATTTAAATATAGCAAGAGAGTTCCCATTCCTAAAAAGAAGTTGCTATACTTTTTACTGCTCTTTTAATATTTGCCCAAGCCTGGGCATATATATTCTAAATCTGTGAGCAATCTGTCCTCTGCTGCTTTTAATGATTAAGTAGAGAACAGTTTCTTATCTGATTCCTCTAGCTGATGTCACTTCACGTTTCTATCCTACAAGGTATAAAACAGGAGTTTGATCCACAAAATTGTCCCAAAAATCTATGTATCTGTCACATTAATTCTTTAAAAAAATTTTTTTTGATGTTTCTTTTTGAGAGAGAGAGAATGAGTGAGCATGAACAGGGAAGAGGCAGAGAGAGAGAGAGGGAGGGAGAGAATCTTAAGCAAGGTCTGCACTGTCAGCACAGAGCCCAACACGGGGCTCGATCCTATGGGCTGTGAGTTCATGACTTGAGGGATGCTCAACTGACTGAGCCACCCAGGTGCTCCCCTATCACGTTAATTCATTGTAAGAAGACAATGTCCCTGGAAGAGGGCCCTTTTGTGTTTGCTTGTCACGGTCTCTGAAGATCTATATTAGCAACATCATCTCTTTTTTAGGTATTAAGAGAATAAGAAAAGCTGTTTGAATAAACAACCATTTTAAAGAATCTTGAAATTATACTCTGAAGGAATATTACAGTTAAACACAAAAATGCATCCCATAAATGTTTTTTGGCTAAAACCACACATTTCCGTAAATATTAAAAAAAAAAAGATTAAAGGCATAAGAGGAAATTGATTTCCAATCTCTTTCCATTTAAAGCCCAGACAAATGGGAACAAATGCAAAGATCCAGGGATGTTGGGAAATAATATGGACATATGAGTAAGAGTTCTCCAGGGAATCAAACCCATTAGGGTGTGTGTGTGTGTGTGTGTGTGTGTGTACACAGATTTATTATAAGTAATTAGATCCTGTGATTATGGAGGCTGGCAAGTCCACAATCTGCAGGATGGGCTGGCAAGCTGGCAACCCAGAAGAGCTGATGTTCTGTTTTTGTCCAAAAGCAGGGTACAGTAGAATTTGGAAGAGCTGACATTGCAGAGGAAATCTGAAGACAGTCTGCTGGAGAAATTCTCTCTTGCTTGGGGGATGGAGTGGGGAGGGGAGCCAGTCTTTTGTTCTATTCGGGTTTTCAACTGATCGCATGAGGAAGCCGGTCTTTTGTTCTATCCAGGTTTTCAACTGATTAGACAGAGAGAGATTGAGCAAGTGAGTGTGGGGGGAGGAGCAGAGAGAGACGGAGGCACAGAATCCAAAGCAGGCTTCAGGCTCTGAGCTGTCAGCACAGAGCCCGACACAGTGCTCGAACTCACGAACCATGAGATCATGACCTGAGCTGAAGTTGGAAGCTTAACTGACTGAGCCACCCAGGTGTCCCCAAAACATTTTTTATAGAAACACTCATAATAATGTTTGGCCAAATATTTGGGCACCCTGTTGCCTAGCAAGTAGACACGTAAAATTAACCATCTCAGTGGGTATAAAGAGGATCCAGTCATCCATTGGTGGTGTTCAGGCAGGGTGAGGCACCACAAGTTCATGGAGCAAAGCCATAGAAGAACACTTTATTAAACCTGGAAAATCAGAAAATTCTTATAATAAACACCTGCCAATCAGGTCTATCGTCAGAAGTTGTGACATAGAGTCAATCATGTCTTGTAGCACCCAAAATGCAACTGGAATATTGTTCTAAAACATATTTAAGTTCTGAACCCAAGAAATAGGAGAACTATGAAAAAAAGTTGGAACAGAATATTTTTATGTTAGGTAGACCCAATTAAGTGGCATAGCCACCAGGTAGGGATAACAGATCCTGACTAATATGATTTGAAAATTTGCTAATGACAATTCGAAACCGGTACCATGGTCTCCATATCCAAACCTTCCTTTAAATTTCCTTTAAATTTGAGCCTCCAACATAGTGTCTACAGAAAGGGCATTCCAGGTCATGAGAAAAATTGCCCTTTTCCAGATTTTATTTCCTTCTTACTGTCTTAGTTTAAGAAATCACTGTAAATGGAGAAGACATCCTAATGAATTCTTGCAGGAAATTACTCCAAAATTGTTTGAGATCATTAGTTATTCAGTAGGTGAGCATCTTTCACCTTAGGAAAACTTAGAATTAAACATTGAAATATTCAGTAGGGCCAAATCTATAGTATCAATAATTTATGTGCTGCATTTGAGATACTCTATTACATTGGTATCATAAGTATTTATATTAGCTAAGAGAATTTGATTTATGTTAGTCAGGATGGGCTTGGTTAGGTTAGGATCACAAATAACCCCCAAACTGAAGAGACTTAGAAGTTTTTCTCTGCTCATGATGTGTGTTCCTCAAGGACAGGCAGGAAAATATGCTTTAAAAAATTAAATTAATTTTATATATTTTTTCTAGTTTTACTGAGATATAATTGACCTATAACATTGTGTACGTTTAATGAGTACATGATTTGATACATATGTATATTGTGAAAGGATTGCCACAAGGAGGTTAGTTAATATCCATCACCTCACACAATTACTATTTTTTGTGTGTGATGAGAACATTCAAGATTTACTCTCTTCATAACTTTCAAGTATGTAATAAAGTGTTGTTAACTATGGTCACCATGCTGTGCACTATATGCCCAGAACTTACTCATCTTATAACTGGAAGTTCGTACCCTTTGACCAACATCTCCCCATTTCCCCCACCCCTAAGCCCCCAAAATCATCATTGTGTTCTCTATTTCTAAACAGAGAGGCTTTTTCAGATTCCACATATAAGAGAGAACACATGGTATTTGTCTTTTATGTCTGACTAATTTCACTTAGCATAATGCCCTTAAGGTCCATCCATGTTGTTGCAAAAGGCGGGATAGGAAAATATGGTCATACTGTCCTCATCAGGGACTGAGACTGATGGAGTCACCACCATCTGGTGGAATGCTGATAAATGTTTCTGGGGAAGAGAATATAGCACTGGCTCTTGAAGTTTTCTGACCACAAAGCAACACATGTTGCTTCTGCTCATATTTTATTGGCCACAACAAGTCACATGGCCAGACCTAACTTCAAAGCACATTCTTACCATGAATCTGGAAGGAAGGAATGTGGATTATTGGTTATTAGTCTTAATGCCAACCATCAGTCATTAAAATAACATTAGATAAGGATTCTAATTTAAAATGTGTAACCTGTATAATCAATTTAGATTTGTGGTTTTAAGGTCAAAGATCAAAGTTTATGAATAGTATTGTAATATTCAAGAGAACTTGATGTCCAGGGCACCTGGGTGGCTCAGTCAGTTTAAGCATCTGACTTCGGTTCAACTCATGTTTGTATGGTTTGTGAGTTCAAGCCTTGTGTTGGGCTCTGTGCTGACAGTTCAGAGCCTGGAGCCTGCTTCGGATTCTGTGCCTTCCTCTCTCTCTCTGCCCCTCCCTGGCTCTTCCTTTCTCTGTCTCTCTGTCTCTCTGTGTCAAAAATAAATAAACATTAAAAAAATTAAAAAAAAAAAGAGAACTCGATGTCCATCATATGATTTTAAGTTTATTATATGTAGAATTGCTTAAACATATGAAACATTTTGAATTTTTTGTAGGTTGGACAATTAAGTATCCAAACAAACAAATGCAATTAAAAATATTTAGGGGAGCTTGGGTGGATCAGTTGATTGAGCATCTGACTCTTGATTTCGGCTCAGATCATGATCTCAGGGTCGTGGGATCGAGCCCCTCATCAGGCTCTGCACTGAGCATGGAACCAGCTTGAGATTCTCTCTCTCTTTCTCTCTCTCTCTCTCTCTCTCCCCCCCCGACCCTCTCCCCTTTATATACTCTGTCTCTCTCTCTAAAAAATAATTTAAAGAAACTTAAACTAAGTTTTTACGTGTGTTTATAAATTAATCTCAGTCTCTTGAGAAGTAACCATTACTGTTTTTTTGAGTTATTAATGGAATAATAAGTTATGTCTGTTGCATTTAAAAGTATAAGAATGATTTGAGGGGCACCTGGGAGGCTCAGTCGGTTGAGCATCTGACTCTTGATTTCGGCTCCAGACATGATCTTGCAGTTTGTGGGATTGAGTCCTGCATCTGGCTCTGTGCTGACAGTGAGGAGCCTGCTTGGGATTCTCATTCTGGCCCTCCCTTCCTTCTCAAAATAGAAAAAATAAAAAAAAAAATAAAAGAATGGATTAGGTTTATGAATTTATTACTCAAACAAATAAATATTAATTTTTAAAACCAAAGTAAACTTTTGAAACAAAGCTATCCTTTTTGGGTATCAAATTCTCACATTTAATACTAGTAAGTGCTATTATAGGCTTCCTTTATTTTCCTTTCTGAGTACCTAAGCCTGTGAAATGATTATTATTAACTAAAAACATATATCACAACAGAGGAAGACCTGAAGATGTGGTTGGCTAGATTACTAACAGAATGATTATCTTTTCTCTTTAGCGTATGTAAATAAAATTTTTAAAAAAGAGAAGGTTTTAGGAGAAAAAAATATCATGTTTTCAGTATTCCCTAATGTCTCTCTTTTACAAGAATAATTGCAGTACAGGTTAAGTTGATGGCAGTTAGTGTAGGTAAAGTACTCACTGGAATTGGATGTGGGTAGAAAAGGAAGAAAAATACGGTATGTGATGAAATCCACTGCTTAAAAGTATGGGCCTATGTAATGGTTTACCTCTGATGAGTAAGAGCAAGTAAGATACTCAAAAACATATGACACAATTTGTGTAATGTGTGTACATATATTTATTTATGGCTTCATCTGAACCACAAAAGAAATTGTAATGACTTTGCAAAGACCACAAATCTTTTGCATACAAGTCTAAGTGTCTATTCCATGTGGCTTAAGAATATGTGTAAAGCTCCCATATGGGAAAAAGATCTTCTGATGCTCAAACAAAGAATCAAGCATCAAAGAACCTACTGAAAAGTTTGACAAATATTGACAAATATCACAAAACTTTGAATTCCAGTTTTAATGACTACATATTTTGCATTATCCTTTATCATTTTATATTAGAGCTGTTCAGAACTCCTTCCAAAGGCTGTGGGATTTAATATATGATTATACTGTATGTACAATGCATACATGTGTGTGTGTGTGTGTGTGTATCAACATTCATTTCAGTTTGCTCCAATTTACATATCCTATTAGATGCTCCAGTGATTGGCTGTTGCCCTCACAGTGAAACTAAAGAGGTATCAGCTCTCTTGAAGTAAATTCCAGAACTTTAGAACAATGATTATATATTTGATTTATACAGTTTATTTCTCCTAAAGTGTTTATTTTAAATTAACTCCACATTGAAATGAGCAATTACGCTAATGGCTGACCAGGCTAGTTAGGCTGACTTTGCCTTAATGTCATTGACAGTAACAAGGAAAGAAAGAAAGACAGAAAGAAAGACAGAAAAAGAAAGAAAGAAAGAAAGAAAGAAAGAAAGAAAGAAAGAAAAGGAAGGATGGAAGGAAGGAAGGAAGGTAAGAAGGAAGAAGCAAGAAAGAAAAGAAAGAAGGAAAACAAGGAAAGAAAAGGAGATAACAAAAGGAAGAACAAAAAGACTGACTTAAGAAACCAATATTGCATTAAACTTGGGTCAGCGCGTAGCGTTGAACACGGCTCTTCTTTCTCCTGGGATACTATGATGTGATACTCGGGGTCCATATATTGCCACAGATCCCCTTCATTTGCATGTGGCACTTCACAAGTCTCAGACCATGGCCCACAGGCTAGATTTGGCCCATTACAGTGTTTCATTTGGCTTGTGCAGTGTTTAAAAGAATTTTGAGCCAACATATTGAAATTAGAAGCTTTCACGTAAAAATCCAGATTTCTGCCATCTCTCAAGAAACTAGGAGATCTGGAAACACTGGACGCCCATGACCACATTGCAGTCTATGGATGGCTGGGTGTCTGTTGCCCTCTTTAGACAGATCTGTGTTCTCCACGGTCCCCACCAATTCCTCCTCCTTCACAACACTGAGGGTGTCCATTCCCACTTACTCTTCTTGCTCTGTTTCTCTTTTAGTAGAAAATAGTTCTTTCTAACAATGTCTTTATAAAAAAGTAGGTTAAAAATATGGCAGTATGGTAACAAATGTGAATTTATATCTTTAAATTAGATTGTTCTTTGTGGATTCTCTTCTTATTTTCTCTCTCCTACGCTGAGAGCCAATTTCTTTTTCTTATCTTCCACTGAAGTTGAAACAGTGATCTGAGAAACTGTTGATCAGTGTAAATACCAGAAGGTTCTCAGAGGCACGTTTGCTGCTTTGCTTTTTCTCCCAGAGATCAGATAAGATTGGGCTTGGAAAAAGTAAGGGAGAGGGGAAGAATGGAGAGCAAGTAGGAGAGGGTACAGTTTTGGCTCTAAGCTTTTAAGCCCTCTGGAGTGGGCTTGGGGGTGTTGGGAACCTGCACTGTGCAGGCCACCTTTAGTTTGCCCTGTTAGGCTCTGCCAGCAGAAGGAGCAAGATAGAGACAGCAAGGCTGGAGGAGGCTGAAAGGGCTTGCTGCTTCTTGGTTTCTGTGGACTTGTTTCCTGGAAGTTCTTGCAAGCATCGCCCTACCAATAGTCCTTCACCTGGGCAGCAGCAAATCCTTTATGACATGGCGGCTGAATGGGGTCTTCAAGTTTTCCCGTACTTACCAAACCAGCTTCACATGTGACCCTTTCCTGTCACCCCCCATTGCCTTCTTCAGAGGACTAACTTCCAGCTCATGGGGGCCTCTCCTGCAGGCTTCTAAGTTTAAATATTCTGGAGTTTTTCTTTTGTTTCCTCAGCTCTAAGGAAGGAAGCTGCTTCCTACAGTTGCTACTTTTGTGATGCTTTAGATCTTCCATTTTTTCCCTACTTAAAAAATTTACAGGGGCGCCTGCGTGGCTCAGTGGGTTGAGCGTCCGACTCTTGATTTCGGCTCAGGTCATGATCCCAGGGTTGTGGGATCAAGCTTTGTGTCAGGCTCCGTGCTGAGTGTGGAGCCTGCTTAAAGTTCTCTCTATCTCTCCCCCTCCCCTGCACCATCCCTGCCTCTCTCTCTGCCCCTCTGCCAGGCTCATGCTCTCTCTCTCAAAAAAAAGAAGAAAAAAAAAAAGGAAAATAGGGAGAATTTTGAGTTCAAGAAGGCAATAAAAACAAGTAAAAGCCATAAAGATTATATGAGAAGAAATGAAATTATAATTATTCACAGATGTTATTAAATATTCCAAGAGCCTAATGATAAGTTATGAGAATTAATTTGACAATTTAGCAAAGGTGTTATAACTTAGCTCAATTTTATTTTATATCCAGGAATAAAACAAATTAAAGATAAAAAGTTATACCATTTACAATAATATAAAAATATCAAATACCTAGGAATAAGTCTATCAGAAGATGTGCAAAACCTCTACACTGTAACACATTTGAGAAACATTTGGAAATCATCTAAATAAATGGAAAGATATACTACATTCAATATTTCAATTCTCCCCAAATTGATTTAGATTCAGTGTCCTCCCAATAAAAACCCCATGACTTTTTTATGTGCTTGCATTTATGTGTGTGTAACCTGATTGGATAATTCTAAAGTTATACGAGAATACAGAACACTGAGATAAATGAGATGAAGATATATAAGGTTGATGATTATGAAGATGATAACATTGAGGATGAATGAGGACTCAAGATTAGATATCAAAATTTGAGTAATTCAGAGAGTGGATTGTGAAAGATGTTATCCTCTGAGCTGAGCTTGAGATGTTCTATTACCTATTTCTATTTTGTTAGAAATATACGAAAGAGTCTTCAAGTCCAGTCTGGTCAGTCTCCATTATAATGCAATGTTGAATCTAAGGGATATGAATATGGAAGAGAATCCTGCATCCACATAATCTCTTTGGTTTCTCCATTTCTTCTTGAACAGAGAATATGGCAGTGAGCTTCTAACTTCTTTTGCCATTTATTTTGACAATGATAGAGGCATTGAAAAAATGGAAATGAGCAAATGCTACCAAAATCAATATTAAATTCTGAAATAAAAAAATACATTTTGAACACTATGGATTGATGAGCTTGATTATCATTTGGGGATGAAATGCTCCAACAGACTAATTGAAAGATACCCTCTGAGCCCTTTGAAAAAGCAGAAGTGCTTGCTGTGATTCTGAATTCACTTAGAATAAGGGCCGTCAAATTCCCCAAATTCCTTTGTTTAATAAAGTGCACAGGTTGATTGATGAGAAAAGCGTTACAGACATCCCAGCCTGTTATGTTTATGTGCAGCAGATGTTTGAGATTATGTCTACTCAAACTGTTGATGTGCTTAGGAAACACAGGGTTAACTCGGACTTTGGAGCTTTAGCAAATGTAATAGATGACAGAATCAACATCTAGAGCCAGGTTGAAATAAAGGGCTAAGTTTAAGAAGATGAAGTGTAATAGGGATTAATGGAAACTGTTACAGTGAGTTTAAAGTCAACTAACCAAATATGGAATGAACAACTTGTGCCTTAATTTATATGTAAAAAAAAGGACTAGAGTTTTTTGTCAATTATGAACTCATGACAAGTCAATGATCTAATATGTCTGCTTAAAACCTAATTCAGTCTTAGGCTTCATAAATCGATAGATGGGCCACATTGACAAGGAGGTGACAGGTAGAGAGTAATAATAGCCCACCGGCCAAATCTCACCTCATTCATCTCACTTTATTGGGATGTCACACTTGGAAGGTGACACTGATGAACTGAAACCTTTTCAAGGAAAGACACACAAACTAAAGAAGGGCTTGAAACCTAAATAATATTTAAAAAACTATATATGTTTAGCTTGGAGGAAAGAGGATTTGGTGTCATTTGGGAAGTTCTTATCAAATAGAAAAGTATTTTTTCCCCAGTTTTCCAGGAGATAAAATTAGGAATAATGGGAGGTGGATGTACGTGTCTTCTCTATGGATGGAAAAGTTTGCAGCCATTAGAAATGTCCAAAAATTGAAAGGTTACTGTAGAGACTCTGGTTTCAAAGTGTTTGGGTTGTGAATAGTATGCCTGCAATATAATTTTTCTTGTAAGTCCTGTTATTTTAGTGCTAGAGCCAAATTCTTTACTGAGATTAGTTGGTATTTGTCTGTACAATCTATATTTGACATGCAATTTATTTTTTGGAATCATGAACATAATTTTAAGCATCTTACACTTTCTAGGATTTTTGTACATAGCACACACAGTGAGAAATAGCCTAACTCCAAGAACTACTGTTCATAAAGCTGGTGTCCCCATTTACTCAAAATTTGAGGTAGCTTAAGAGTTAATTTAATTCACTTACATTTTGTGTTGGCATTTTCCCCCTTTCATGCATGCATGTTACACAGTTAGTAGCCCTAGGGTAAAGAGCCATTTTAATCCAAGTCTATCTAGGAAGCTTGGCCTAACATAACGTCATTTATGGTTAAGAAAGATCATTGTTGTGCTAAGTAATTTTTTGTGGTTGGCAGCTTTAAAGGTTGGGATTGCTGGCTGCCTTTTGAATATTATATCATAAGTATGGATGAATTGCAGTACAAACATTAAAAACCTTCAGTATGCTTTGTCCAAATAAAAGAATAACCATCCAAGTTATGAAGAGATACATCCCAAGTATTCTGACTTCCACAGATTTTTTTTGGTCTTTTCTCTCCAGTTATAATTTTTCATGGTGTTGTAGCCTGCCAGTGTCAACAAATTTGTGTTTTCTGGTGGGATAATTGAGTTGAGATTTTTCTCCTCTGACATGAAGTCAGAGCATTAAGTTACAAACCTATGGGTTAGATCTTTGTAGTAGGAAAGCCAAGTCCTCCCTGAAGTCACTCCTGGCATGATTTAGATACAATAAGACTGCTGCCTTTTGGGATAAACAGTTAATTTCCTATTATTCAGGAGCTGGTCTTGCAACTTGTATATAATTCAGATCTTTAGCCTTTCTTTTTCTTAGATTTTGCTGCCAACTCTTTATGGCTTAACCACCTTTCTGTGTCTTTATATTTAGACTATTTAAGCAGGAACAAGAAATTGATCACTTAAGTTTGGAAATTTCAGCTAATGTTTGTTTTAGAATATTTATGAAATACGCAACCGTATATATACATGGGTATGAAAACAGTTTAATAAATTGTTGAACATCAGGAAAGGTCATCAGCCAGAAATGGTTATTTATCCATGTCTCTTAGAATGAATACTGATAAAAGCTACTATTTGTTGAGCACTTACTGTAAGCTAGACATTTCACTTTGCAAATCCTTACAGTTGTCTTAGAAGACAGGTTTTCTTATTTTTTCAGTTGGGGAAATTAAGATCCAGAGAGGCATGTAATTGATCAGAGGTCATACGACGGTCAAATAGGAGAGCTAGAGTTTGAACCCAGGTCTTTCCTACACTGAAGACCTTGTACCACATTGTCTCTGGACAATGGGCTTATCTTGCTTTGTGTTTTAAAGAATTGACAGTGACATGGACTTTTCGTCTGTCTTCTCTTTCGTTGAATGGTTAGCCTGTCTTTGGTTATATGAAGGATAGTTGCATTAGTTTAGGTGGAAGCATTATGTCACTGTCTTTATTTGGAAGTTAAAGATGGTTATAGTACTAGGATGGATGCTGAGTTAATGAGTTAACAAGGTTATTGTATGGACTGTGCTTGGTTGATTTCAGCTTGGCACCATCATCAACAGCCTTTGCTAAGGCAGAGAATCATTTCTCTAAATCCCCTTTCCTGAGCAGTGCTGGGTTAGGATCTGCCATTGAGAGGAATGTAAGTGACATTTAGAAGGTGGAAGTGAATGGAAGCTGTTACCTTGAGGAGATCCTGATGGTTAGATGAAGCTGGCATCTAGGCTTCCCACAAGCTCCCACTTAGTGGTTCTGGCACTTCCTCGGACTTCCCCAGACCGTGATTTCTCTAGGTTGTGGCAGAGAAAGTGGTTTCCAGATCTCTCCAAAGGTCCCATTTCATGGTTGTGGCAGCTTCTTAAACTACCCAGGAATAAATGGCTTTTCCCTTCTCTAGTTAAAAGATGCTCCAGTGACCAGCTTCTGAAACCTTCACTGTTGCATCCTCTCATATTTATGTACCCTTAATTTCTATATTCTATCTGTTTTCCCCATAATGCTGATATTGACTTTGTTTCCCTGACCAAACCCAGACTGGTATATAAGATGTGACATTTCATAAATTTAAATAGAATGCAATCACGCATTAATTTTCCATTTTGATTTAGTGCTGAGATAAGATAAATAGAAATAAGAAATTGGAAGCAGCTGAAAGTTTAGAAGAAGCTAGTGTTAAAAAAAAATGTTTGCTGGGTGCCTGGGTGGCTCAGTTGGTTAAGCATCCGACCTCAGCTCAGTTCACGATCTTGTGGTCCGTGAGTTCAAGCCCTGTGTCAGGCTCTATGCCAAGAACTTAGAGCCTGGAGCCTGCTTTGGATTCTGTGTCTCCCTCTCTCTCCCTGCCTCTCCCCCACTCATGCTCTGTCTCTCAAAAATAAATAAATGTTAAAAAAATTAAAAAATTACTAATTGTAATTATTCCTTATATAAAAGTACTATTTCATAGCATGGATATAGTATTCAATTTTGTTTTATTCAGAAAACATTCTTTGAGTATCTACTACATAAAGCCTGAGCTGGATGTGCTGCAAAATCTATAGAGAATAGATACTAATTGAGGGTTTTTGATGAGTTGGACGCTCAAATCTTGCATTCTCAATGCAACTCCGTCAGGTAGATATTATTATCCTTATCCTACAGATGGAAAATTCAAGCCGGGATTGAATAGGAAACCTGGCAGAGGTCACGAAGTGTTTGAATACTTGGGCTGCTATTCTGATCTGTCTGATTTCAAATCTCCACTCTTCTATCCACTGGTCTGAGCTGCTTCCTGCCCCCAAGGAGTTTTTAATTCAATTGAGATGGATTTGGAAAAGAAAATGTATTCCCTACCATCCTTGATGAATTCAAATGGATTATTTTAAGAACTACTTAGGGTCAAATTCACTTTTTTCTTATTTATAGCAAATTTTTATGCATTTAGACACTATTATGGTTACAAGCAATTGCAGCAAACCAAATAGTTTTCATTCATTCATTTTTCTCCCTAAGCTGGTTTGTCAAAAACAAATTCCGAATGAAGAACTTATTGTACTTATTGAAACTGGTGAAAAATAGAAAAGACAAATAGCAGAAGGCAAGAAACTTGAGTGTTCCATAACATGGAACATCTGACATAATATTTCAATAGAAAAAGAAATATATTTCTAAGATATATTAGGTACAAAATATGCCCTAGGCACACCTAGTGTAATTTTTTGAGAGAGAGAGAGAGAGACAGTACAAGCAGGAGAGGGGCACAGAGAGAGACAGTGTGTGTGTGCGTGTGTGTGTGTGTGTGTGTGTGAGAGAGAGAGAGAGAGAGAGAGAGAGAGGGAGAGAGAGAAAGAGAAAGAGAGAGAGAGAGAGAGGGAGAGAGGGAGAGAATCCCAAGCAGGCTCCATACTGTCAGCTCAGAGCCCGATGTGGGACTCCATCTCATGAACTGTGAGATCATGACCTGAGCCAAAGTCAAGAGTCGGACGCTTAACTGAGCCACCCAGGTGCCAGCGTAATTTTTTTTTTTTTAATAGTACCTGTTTAATGGTCTTAAAGTTTTGGGCTAATACTTGAAGTCAAACTGAATTAGCTTCCAGGTGAGTTCAATCAACTTTAGAGATGGATATTTAGGCAGTGTGGAGTGAGTGGTGGAAGAAAAGATAACATTTTCACAGGTACATATCTTTTACATGCCTGGACAAAATAGCTACTCAAGTAAGCAGTTGGAAGTTGGCTTTTATATACAGTGCTTCTCATCCTTGGCGTAAGGGATTCCAGGCAGCCACACTTGTGTTTCAGAGAACTGGCCTAATATAGTGACCTAATGTGCAGAGCCACGTCTCCTCAAATTGGGCACTTTATACTAAAACTATGAATTGCAAACAGATTTCATTTACCTGTTCCAAGTCAATACCTATAGCCAAGTTTTGGTTTGGGCAGCACTGGGATTCTAGGAAGATGGGAGGTAAAGAAATGTGTTAACATGTGTACATTACATTCCTTCTAAATAGATGCAGGTTGGTCTTGGTAAGTTCTACTTGAGAAAGCACCTGCTCAGAAACCATTCTCATGTTTTCATTGATTTGGATGAAAAAGAAAAAAGTTCTATGGATCTCTAACTTTTGTTTATATTCTACAAACAGATTCTCATTTGTCTGAGGCTAACCTTCAGTCTCCTTCCCTTCCAAAGTGAGTAACTAAACAGTGAAAGAAAATGCTGGATACTAGCATGGAAGCCTTAAGTGGACACATCCACTTTTCAGAGTGTTTGGACAGAGATTACACCTATTTACACAAATTGGTTCTTTTAGAAATTATTCAATTAATGACTTTTAACAACATGGATCACGATAGATAGCTACGTCAGTGCTCTCTCTTTGTAAGACCTTGTTCTGATTTCCTTATAACAAGGAAGCAGTGAGACTATTGCAGCCTTCTGTGACTCAAACTTACATGTTTTCTCAGACTTGCGTTCGATTCTCCTCTTCATGGTTGCTCTACTTTCTGCTCTTGATAATTGCTCTTTCTGCTAATGGCTTTCAAGTACCATTCATTAGTCAACAACAGTTTCGGTTGGTGAATACAGTTTGGATGTAGGTCAATATCTGGGCTTGTTTTATCTTACTGGTCTTTCTGATTTATTTTTTTTTTATTAAAAAAAATTTTTTTTTAATGTTTATTTTTGAGACAGAGAGAGACAGAGCATGAACGGGGGAGGGTCAGAGAGAGAGGGAGACACAGAATCTGAAACAGGCTCCAGGCTCTGAGCTGTCAGCACAGAGCCCGACGCGGGGCTCGAACTCACAGATCGTGAGATCATGACCTGAGCCGAAGTCGGACGCTTAACCGACCGAGCCACCCAGGCACCCCTGGTCTTTCTGATTTAAAGCTACGACCCTAAGGGACAAGCTGGCTTGAACTTTTTCTTTTTCTTTCTTTTTTAAAATTAAAACCCAAGTTAGTTAACATGTAGTGTAATAATGAGTTCGGGAATATAATTTAGTGATTCATCACTTACACGTAACACCCAGTGCACATGCCAACAAGTGCCCTCCTTAATCGCCCATTTAGCCCATCCCCCTCATTCAGCACCCCACCAGCAAACCTCAGTTTGTTCTCTGTATTTAAGAGTCTTTTATAGTTGTTTCCCTGTCTGTTTTTATCTTAGTTTGCTTCCCTTCCCCTATGTTCATCTGTTTTGTTTCTTAAATTCCACTTATGAGTGAAATCATGATATTTGTCTTTCTCTGACTTATTTCACTTAGCATAATACTCTCTAGTTCCATCCACATTGTTGCAAATGGTAAGGTTTTATTCTTTTTGATCATCAAGTAATATTCCATTGTATATGTATCCCACACCTTCTTTATCTATTCATTGGTTGATGGACATTTGGGCTCTCTTTCCGTACTTTGTTGTGGATAGTGCTATTATAAACATTGGGGTGCATGTGCCCCTTCAAATCAGCATTTTTGTATCCTTTGGATAAATACCTAGTAGTGCAATTGCTGGGTCATAAGGTAGTTCTATTTTTAATTTTTTGAGGAACCTCCATACTGTTCTCCATATGGTTGCACCAGTTTGCATTCCCACCAGCAGTGCAAAAGGAGGGCTTGAACTTTTTCTTACTAATCATGGAACTAGATATATTTTCTTATGATCATTTGGGCTTGCACAGGTTTCCAATGATATCTGATTCTGTTGCTAGTATATATGAATTAGACTTAGCCCAAGCGACACTTGGGATTTTAAACCTCATTATTGTATGACTGAACTACATAAAAAGAACATTTATCAAGGGTCTGAGGTATCTGCAGAAGCAGGGATACTTTCATTTATTCATAGACAACAAAATTATTGAATGGTAAGAAAGGTTATGCAAAAAGGGATAAATAGTTGATTGAGGACCTATTTTAGCTTGGAGGATTGAGGGAGGCCCCTGTGAGGATGGTTTATTTACAGTAAGATCTGAATGAAAAGAAGACATTAGTTATTAAAAGATTGGGAGATGAACCTTCCAGGAAGGGTGAAGTGCTTAGGCAAAGACCCTTAATTCGGATATAAGGATGATGTATTCAAGGAACAGAAAAGAAGTCTTTTCTAGCTAGAGTTTAGTGAGTGAGGGAGAGGGAGAGGGAGTCCAAGGGGACTGGAAGGGACAGATCATGCAGGGCTTTGTAAACCAGGCTAAGGGGTTTGGGTTTTATTCTGAGTGTGGTGGAAGATATTGGAAGATGTTAAATACGTGTTGTGATCCGATTTATGTTTTAAGGAGGTCACTCTGGCTTCTGTGGGAAGTATAAATTTTAGAGATAATAGCAATAGAAACAGGTAAAAGATAATGATAGGGATTCAGGTGGGGGATAATTATGGTTACTTGGACTGAGGTGATAATAGAGGAATGTGGCAAAATAGAGGAATTTGGGATGCTTGCACATGTTGAATCTCATTGATCGTGAGACTGAAATTATGCAGCCAATGCCAGTAGGAAACTGCATACCTTAGAGGACTGTCATGTGTCATTGGTGTGTTAGGCCCTGGAAGTTCTAATTCTGGTCTAGTTAGATCACATTTGGCAGTTTGGCCTTATCCTGCCTCTGTGTTTTCAAATCTATTAGAAATATGCCACCCAACCTGCTCTATTTGTAACTTTAGGTAAATTTACTGTATCACATGGGATACTTTTGGCTGTATATAGCAGGAAATCCTACGTCAAATGGACTTAAATAAAAAGGACATTTTTCCCCCCATTTCTGGTAGTTCAAGGATAAAGTGCACTCCAGTATAATGGAAAGCAGGTCAGTGGAAGCATCTAAAATTCAGATTCTTTCCATAATTCTGCTATGTCATTCTTGATCTTATAGCAGGTTCTTCTCAGGGGAGCAAGATGGTTTTCTGTGGCAACTGGGATTTCATGTTCTTGTTAATGTCTATCAGGAGAAAAAGAGGGTATGAGCCTTTCTGTCCAATTTGATTGTGCCAGCTTAAGTCATAGGCTCATCCTGGGACCAATCATAGTTTTCTGGGCACTGATATGCATACAATTGACTTAGGGTACTCAGGATATCCCCAGTAGAGGATGGGGTGAATGGCTGAATAGAATCAGGATTCTGATACAAAGAAGGAATAGTTGTTGGGTAGACAATCAACAGTACCTCCAATAATTACCTAACATTCATTTTCATGTTTTGATAGAGTCAGTAAACACTCTTTGCATTTTAAGATCTTAGAGGACCAAAAATATGGTGAGAAAAATTCCTGAAATAATAAGAAGCTTTACCTTAATAGGAAAATATGTAGTGAAGCAACCTCAGAAACACAGTTATTTAAATTAAATTCAAAGACCTCAAATTGAAGAAATGTGGTAATTTAATTTTCTTCCCCAAGCTAAAGGAAAATTTATGAGACAGGTATAATGTGGTATGTTGTGGACTGTTGGAATCTGAACAAGTTGTCTTACTTGATTTTCACATTTTGATATGTTTTTCTTCCCATCCCCCCTTTTCTTTAAATACTAATATTAGAATTTTCTTTTACAAAATAATGGCACGTTAATAACATGACAGACCTCATTTTCTATTTCTATGTAATGACATTAGCAGAGATCCCCTGAGGTGATTGACATTGAGAAAGAGTCCAAGGAAAATGAGGTGTTTGAAAGACCAGTCTGACCTTCATGATAATGCTCTCTGCAAGATATACATCAATTTAGTAATTATTCAGTGCAGACAAAAATGGCACCTATTTTTTTGAAAGGTATTAATTTTGATTGGGCTCAGACTGCAACTTGCAATTAAAAATTCATAGGTGATTGGGGCACCTGGGTGACTCAGTTGGTTAAATGTCCGACTTCAGTTCAGGTCTTGATCTTCTGGTTCGTGGGTTCAGTCCCCATCATGCTCTGTGCTGACAGCTCAGAGCCTGGAGCCTGCTTTGGATTCTGTGTCTCCCCTTCCCCTTCCCCACTTGCGCTCTGTCTCTCTCTCTTTCAAAAATAAATAAACATTAAAAAAAATTCATAGGTGATTATCCATTTAAGTGACAATGGTTAGAAGCTAAATAATACTACTTTATACCAATTGTATACATAGTACATGCATGATACTGTTTATTTTGTTCAAAGTACCCTATTTTTAGTAAACTAGTATTTCATTTATCTCCCTAAAAGTCTTAATTCATTTCAACAGAAGCAGAATACTTTTTACAGGTTTTCTTTTAAACCACTCTCTGGTAGCTTCATATTATAGCTAAGTTCAAAAGTACAGTGATTTATTAAGTTGCTACATTCTTAATTCATAATTTACATGAAATCAGGCAGTGGGGGAGAGGGAAAGAAATTCTTCTGTAAAACAGGCCCTTTATTATGTTTTAAAAGTACTGGTATTTGACAGCTGGCAAAGATTTCATTGGAGCAGAAAATTATGCACTTTGACTGGCACAATTATATTTATTTCCAGAGCAGTGATGCAGCTTTATCCTCCTGAGTAGAATTTACTCAATCCACAGAAACTTAACCATACAAGTCTAACTACGGTCAAGTGTCTTCTTGACGGTATTTTTGACATTCTTGACTTCCTTCACTTCTTGAATTACTGCAGACATAATACTCTCTGGATTTCTCTTATCACTCTGCACCCCTGTTTAGTACCTTTTTCTGGCTCTTTTTTTTATTTCACACCTTAAATGAGATCATTCCTAAGACTCACTTCTATTCATCTTCCCTGCCCTCTTCTCATCTTTCTGTCTCTTTATCCCACCTTCCTCTTCTGAGCAACCTCATCCACTCTCAAGGATTTAACTCCCATTTATATGCCTACAACTTCCAGCCCTGCATCTTCACTCCTTTCTTCTCAAAACCAGACTCATGTGCCCGTAGGCACCCAAAGATCTTTCCTTGGCTACTCCACAGATATCTGACCCTCCACGTGTGACTGAAACTGAACGTGCCTCACAACATTGCTGCTCAGTATGTTGTCCGCTGATTCCCTTTCCCCTTTGGACATCCCTCCCAGTTTGGAATCCTAAAGTTTTCTGACTCCTCTCCTCTCTGAACCCTTGTATCTCATTGGTCCCTGCACATATTATGATTTCACCCCAGAAATGTCTCTTAATTCTCTTTTCTCTTTTCCATGAACAATGCTGCTTTGCTAATTCTGCCTCCCAGTATTAACTGCACCAGGGCAATCAATATCTTTTATTTGGACTCCTGTCTCTAGTCACTTTTTGTTCCATTCTCTATGTTCATCCATTCCCACACCATCCCTTTGTTTCTTATCTCAAGAGTAAAGTGTAGATTCTCAAATGTTCTTCCCAGCTCCCAACCTTGTTTTTCAGCCTCATTCCCATCCAGTATTATAATTCAGCTACATCAGAATTTCTTGTTTCCAAACCTGCCATGTGCTTTAATATTTAAATATTTATTATTACTATTACTATTATTATTATCATTTTGCCTTTGCCCAAGCTGTTTCCTCTGCTTTGATTTCCTTTTTCACTTTCCTCAAAATCGTATTGCCTCCAAGCCTTTGTATTTACTGTTCCCTAGGCCTGGAATAATATTTTCTTCGTGCTTAGCATGGGAAGCTCCTTCTCCTTTTGAGATCCCAGATGAAATGCCATATTCTTGGAGAGATTTTCCTGACCATCCACTTCAAAGGAAACTCTCCCCCTCACAATGTATATCCCATACCCCAGCATCATATTTATATACCTTAGATTACTCATTACTCTCAGTTCATCTGTTTATATATTTATTTATGCTTCCTCAACTAGACTGCTTGAAGAAAGGACTTTGTCATATTAGCCACTGCTCCTCTGTGCTTTAAAGAGTATCAGATACTCCTTATACAAAGAGTATAGTAGATACTCAGTAAATATTGTTGACTAAAGTATGTTTTTTTCATGGAGGTGATATGTTTTAGTTCGTTGGAATACCATGTATTGTTTATTGCTGAATCAGGTCAGACAAGAGTCCCCTCTTTGCCCTCATTTCTTCCTTCTAAATTTGTTGGAAATTAGGTTATATTTATGAACATTTTCTTTTAACTCAGATGATATGACTTTGAGAGGAGAGGGGAAAAGTAAGGAAATATTGTTGCTGCTAGCTGGGGGACACACTCAAATTCAACCTGTTTGATGAGTACAGGGTTCACCCAGTGCCCCACAGTGTGGAGAAGGAGATGTGGTATGGTAGGGAAATCCCTGGCTTCAGAGTTCCGATTCTTGCCCAGCCACTAACGTATGCCATCATGATAAGTAGGTTCTTTAACCTCTGTGGGCCTCAGAATCGTAATCTGGAAGGTCAAGGTCAAATTAAGTGACCTTGACTCTTCTACCTCTAGAGTTTTGTGCTTTTTGGACTCATAAACTCAATTCAGGCATTAATCCAACAAATATTTATTGACTGTTCTCCTTGTGAGAAGTGCCATGCCATGTGTTAGAGATATAATCAATGGTAGTCCCTGGCCTCAGAGAGCTTACAGACTAATTGCAAGGACAGACATTTATATTTTATCTATTTATTTTTATTTTTAAGTTAAAAAAAATTTACATCCAAGTTAGCATCTAGTGCAACAATGATTTCAGGAGTAGATTCTTTAGTGCCCCTTACCCATTTAGCCCATCCCCCCTCCCACAACCTCTCCAGTAACCCTCAGTTTGTTCTACATATTTATGAGTCTCTCCTGTTTTGTCCCCCTCCCTGTTTTTATATGATTTTTGTTTCCCTTCCCTTATGTTCATCTGTTTTGTCTCTTAAGGTCCTCATATGAGTGAAGTCATATGATATTTGTCTTTCTCTGACTGACTAATTTCACTTAGCATAATCCCCTCCAGTTCCACCCATGTAGTTGCAAATGGCAAGATTTCATCCTTTTTGATTGCCAAGTAATACTCCATTGTATATATATACCACATCTTCTTTATCCATTCATCCATTGATGGACCTTTGGGCTCTTTCCATACTTTGGCTATTGTTGATAGTGCTGCTATAGGGGCGCCTGGGTGGCTCAGTCGGTTGCGCGTCCGACTTCGGCTCAGGTCACGATCTTGCGGTCCGTGAGTTAGAGCCCCGCGTCAGGCTCTGGGCTGATGGCTCAGAGCCTGGAGCCTGCTTCTGACTCTGTGTCTCCCTCTCTCTCTGCCCCTCCCCCGTTCATGCTCTATCTCTCTCTGTCTCAAAAATAAATAAACATTAAAAAAAATAAGATAGTGCTGCTATAAACATGGGGGTGCATGTGAAGGACATACATTTCAGACATTTATAAATGACTACACAGCTCTATTCCTGGGATAAAATAAGTATCTCTGTGGAACCCAAATACTCTGTATTTTATACATATATATTTTTGCCATAGGCCCACCTCTGACACAACAATTGGGTCGAAATTTCAGGATCTTCCCATTGGAGAATGAGTCACATTCTTTTGTTTCAAAAAGGTACTGACATAGAGACATTTTGCTTGAGCAATCTAAGTATTTTAGCATTTTCCAAACATGGAGTGGATTATTTTTAAGCTTTTATTCTAATTTTTCAAGTTCACAGTCCCTTACTCTTGCCTTTAAGGGGTAGGTGAGGAGGAGAAGGTACAGTGAAGAAGAGGAAGAATGAAACAAAATTAAGCTATTGCAGCTTCTGCTGATAAATTTAGCATTGACTAGGGATTCGCATTCCAACCTGACTGTTAAGCTTTCAGGCTCATGTGGAGTAAATATTCAGTCATGTTCAAGAATCACTGTCCTCTATCACTATTTCCTATTCTGGTTCAAGGAACCTGGTAGAGGAGAAGGGAAAGCCCCTGTTTCTTTCTGAATCACTCCCTCCTATTCCTGCCCTACAAATGCCTGTGTGTGTTCTGGGCAATGCCCAGGGCATCCTATGCCTGTGTGAAAGGAGAAATGGAGAACATTTTGTGTTGGTCTTTGCCATCAGTATGGGGTACGTGTGCATATGGTTGTGGTGTACCTTCCTCTGGAATTCTGAACTGGGTACATTTTCCTAAATGATGTGGCAGATACACCAGAGGTCTGTTTGTGGTAGATACAATCTTCCTTGAATCTTCTAGGAGAGAATTTATCCTTAGGGACAAAGATCCAGGAAGATAAACTTGGCCTAGTAACAAAGCAGTGGTTGTGTGAGGGAGGTGGTTGCTCTGAATATGGCTTACTTACTGTTTGTTTTAGATTCATCCCTGATCCAATGCCACTGATTTTAGGGGGGGGGTGGGGAGAGAGAGAGGGAGAGAGAGCACGCAGAGAGGCTTGGTAATAAAAAACTGAGGAAGTTGTGTAATCTGTATTTCTTTGCTTTACTTGTATGTAAAAACCACTATATTTATTTTTCTAAGTGAAATAAGTCAGTCTCAGATCCATCAGGGTTTGTAGACTATTCAAACTTGGTCATGCTTTGGTGGTTTTCCACCTTACCCTAGGGTCTTTATAACAACCAAGGAGCTTCTCAGTTTAGAAGATTGGGGGCAAAGATCCTTTGGCCTTCAGTTCTTAATTGTCTCTTCTGAGATGCTTGTTGTTTAAGGGCACCTGTTCATTAGGAAGTAGGTGGCTTTGTACTCTGGGTAGGAAGACTTCTCAGTGGCCAGGCCTCAAGCCCTTATTGAGTCCTTTCTCAGAGGTCCTGCTGGCCTTGAGTATGGGCAAGAGGGGGCACAATTCCGATTCCTTGAGGATAAATGGTCATCACCAACTTCTTCCGAACTCAGAGAAACCACCTTAAGGTTTGGGGCATTCCTTCTCATCAGTTCAAAACATCATCTTCTATCACTCTTCCTGACTTATTCTATAACTTTTTTTGGTCTGTGATACACAAGTTGTGTATTCTCCCCTAGAGTTGTGGTGGAAGGAGAAGTTAGATTCTTAAAGTCTAAACAAATGCTGGCATCTTCTATCTGGGTGAAAATGGAGAGGGAGGAGGTTTTTATTCTTTCGTAAGTCTACGTTAGCAAAATCAAACAAAAATGCTAAAAGCAAAGCAAATGAAGAAAGCAAAAAGAAAAACAATAACAGTAACCAGTGTTTCTTTTTTTATTTTTGAGAGAGAGATAAAACAACCATGAGTGGGCAAGGAACAGAGAGAAAGAATCTCAAGCAGGCCCTATGCTCAGTGTGGAGCCCGATGTGGGGCTCAATCCCATGACCCTGGGATCATGACCTTAGCTGAAATCAAGAGTCAGATGCTCAACCAACTGAGCCACCTGGGTGCTCTGTTTCTTCTTAATAGTACAAACAAGTCAGTTTTTCTTAATAGTACATTCTGTTACAACTATTTTTATTAAAATGTCTAATATTTGGAAGTAGAATATAAATCCTTTAGTATCTACCTGAGAGTATCAAAGAAATGGAGATATGTTCTTGTCCACTATGCACTAGAACACCGTATGTATATGGCATTGTGGTTGTTTTTGGTTAGTAGCTATAGTCTCCAGCAGAGTTGATGGGGTGTCAGGCAGAAATAGAAATGCTAATCAGAAATGGAGATACACCAAACAAAAGGCAGAGGTGCTAGACCATAGCCTAATACTTAAACCAGGAGACAGGACAGGTGAAAAAGAAGTATCTGATGAATGCCAAGTAAGTCCTAGTGGATTTGGTTTGGTTTTGAACCTACACGGGATATCAGCTAGGGATTCCCAGAAGTACATGGTGGTAGTAGTGATGGGAAAAATCTTTCCAGGTGGCTAGATTTCTGCAAAAGCAGAGACTTCAGAGATATATGAATTATATTTAGAGTGAAAATGTTTCCACTGCATGATGGCAGTCCTTGATTCTACCTTAGCTCCATTTCAATTGTTTCAAGGTCTACATGTTTGATTCAACATTTTCTCAAACTCAATGAATCATTTCATAAATGGATCCTTTTCTGGATACTGAAAAATTTTGAAATAGTAATGTCACCAACCATACTGTGAGCTCCAGTCTTAAATGGTCTGGGAGCTTTTACTCTAGCCGCCCTGGGAACCCTGAAACTATTGTGTGAATGAGCCCAAGAGAGCCTGCTCGTGGATGTAAGTCTACATGGAGGAAAACAAAGGAACTGTGGCAGCGTGCAATCATCATGTGAGTGAGGTCATTCTAGATAATCCAGCTGCTGCTGACCTATCAGCTGACCCTAGAGCCATGAGAGAGCCGAGTAGAGTCAGCTGAGTTGGCTTGACCAGAAGAACTGCCCTCATGTTTATGAGCTAAACAGTCATTCTTTTTAAATCTCTAGGTTTTGGGGTAGTTTGTTTTACAGCACAGGCTAACTGATACACCATTAAAATCATGAAGCAATAGAAGATCTTTACAGATCTATAACTAGGAATGAGGTTGAATCAGTAATCAAATACCTCCCAACAAAGAAAAGCTCAGGACTAGATGGCTTTGCTGGTGAATTTTACCAAATATTTAAAGAAGAATTAACATTGATTCTTCTCAAGCTCTTTCAAAAAATTGAAGAGGAGGGATCACTTCTAAACTCAGATTATGAGGCCAGTATTACCCTCATTCCAAAGTCAGAAAAAGACATTACAAGAAAAGAAAATTATAGACCAATATCCTTGAAGAACATAGGTACAAAAGTCCTCAATAAAATTTATTAGCAAACTGATTTCCACTATTCAATTAAACAGACTGTATACCATGACAAAGTGGGATTTTTCGCTGGGGTGTAAGAATGGTTCAACACAGACAAATCCATAAATGTGATACATCCCATTAACAGAATGAATTACAAAAACCATATTATCATTGTAATAGATGCAGCAAAAAGCACTTGACAAAAAATTTTTTTTAATTGGGCATTCCTTTTTTTCCTTTTTCTTTTCTTTTTTCTTTTTTCTTTTTTTTTTGCTTAAAACCATAAAATGCTTTCTATCATTTATTGTAAATAAGGCTCTCAAGATGTAGTTCCTTCTGACCTCATTTGGCTTATCTCTCATGAATCTCCATTCTTGCCTCTCCATTGTTCTCTTTCATCTCCTTTTTTTTTTTTTAAATGTTCATTTACTTTTGAGAAAGAGAAAGAGAGACATAGAGGGAGAGAATGAGCAGGGGAGAGGGAGAGAGAGAGGGGACAGAGGATTCAAAGCAGGCTCTGTGCTGACAGCAGAGAGCCCAGTGTGGGGCTTGAACTCACAAACTGTGAGATCACGACCTGAGCCAAGGTCAGTAACTTAACCAATTGAGCCACCCAGGCACCCCCTTTTCTACCTCTTTTCTTTTTCTACCTCCTTTTTATGTAGCTACCTCCTACTTATCCTTCAAATCACAGATCAGATTCCACTTCCTCCAGGAAGCCTGATAGCTTGAATGCCTGTCTTTGTGCTCTCCCTATCATATCCCTCTCCTGCACTTAAATTTTTGTTTTAAAATATTTATGTTCATAGCCGTCTATGTAGACTATGAGCTTCGTAAGGGCAAAATTTTTATCTTATTCTTCTTGTATTTCTACTTCCTAACAGGTTGTCTGAATGTTGAATAAATGCATATTCCAGTTTTCAAGAATGCAAAAATGAGTAAGATGTAGCAGAAAATAGTACTCACAATGTGTGGCTACTTTTTTTTTTTTTTTTTTTACCTTCTAGAGATCAGTAATAAGCATCCATTTTAATCCTCATTTCTATGTCTATGGTTTCCATTTCTCTCCTACCCAAAGAATTCCTTTCTAGTTGATATGGACTTTATTTATGTAAACTGAGTTAGAAGCAAGAATATAGATTTTTTTTTGCATTCACAGCAGTTGTAAACTATCATGCTCACATTAAAATGCTTCAAAATGCAAGACTTCGGGGTAAAACTGGTGTGTTGATTTTTCATAATTGTCAACTCACAAATGAGTTCACACTAGTGTAGCTTTTTGGACAAATTCTAAAATTAGTTTTAAAGTTCACTCCTACCCACCCATACAAGCCCACCCAGCAAGGAGGCTTGTAAGCTGTCAACATTTATGAGCTGTGAATGCCAGTTTTGACCGAAAGGCTTTTGCTGTCTTCAGGCAGAGCAGCATTTGTGTGGCATAACAGATCTACAGCAACCTGATTAAAACGATTATCCCTGTGATGATGTGATTCTCAGGTCTCTTGAGAGCAACACACTGAACTTCGTTTTTTAAATTAAAAAACTATTCTTTCCTTTCTGGTAAGAGCTAAGACAGGTGCCCTCAATGAATGAAAATTATTTGCATACCAAAATTATCTGTTAATCCCTCTGACTCACTGTGTTCCCACAACACACAAATGATAACCTATGAGCACATTGATAGGAATGAAAGTAACAGAGAAGAGAGAATCCAACGAAAACAAGAGAAATTAAAATCTCTCAAAACCACCACCCTAATACCATAAAAAAATCAGTAAGATAAACACAACACATATACCCATTTTGCCTACAAAATTGTGGCGAAGCTGAGTCAGTGGACATACTGAAAAAGATATGAATATTCTGCTTGGAAGTCCTCATCGGAAAACAAAGAGAGGAAATGACTTAGCAGGAGCTTTGCACATGAGCTCCTCCTTGGACTCCACAATACCACCACGCTGGCTTCACTACCTGCAGAGGCAACGCACTTCCCTCTTAGGAATCACTGGATCATCACGATGCCATATTTTAAACATTTGTTTTAGGATTTCAAGTTTGTAGAGTTGCTGTTATGTGGCTTCTAATCAAAATTACTCCACTAGTGATTTTGTAAATGATGTTTTGAAAATACTGATGATGAGTGAAGCTGTCCTAGAGATTTGGGTGAAAGTGACAGAGGTCATACTCTTGTCCTGCTTACAAACGGGACAGTGCTTGTTTGGGTAGAGCACAGATAACGAATCAAATGATGAAGCCAAAAGGAGATTGGGCAGCAAGATTTGTGGGTTATCATTCAAATGAAATTGTTTTCTCTCTTGCAAAATAGATTTAACTCAGGAGAAAAGTGTGCTTTTTTGGATTTTTTTTTTTTTTTGAGTATTTCTGAACTTGTCTCGCACTTGCCAAATTACAGCAGTGGGGAAAGGGGGTGTAGATGGAGGAAGGGAGACCTGGCCATTTGCAATCCATCCTGCGCTGAGAAATTAATTTTATGGAATAGAAGTAAAAGCAAAAGCATAGTTTGGGGAATCAAAGGAAAGACGTTTCCTGGTGTTACATGGAAAGTGTCATGATGTCTTTTTCTGTTCAACAGGGCTCCATTTTCAGGTCAGACACCAATCAGAAAGTTTCCAGTTCTGCAATAGATAGCAAAATAGAACTCCTGTCCTACCTAGAGAAACAGGGGGTGGGCTTGTGCAGAAAGCTGTCCACATGGGAGCTGTGGCTAAAGAATAGTATCTAGTATTGAACAAGTACAACAAGAATTCCTTCTCCGAGCAAGTGGCAAAAAGCCAAAAAATGAGCCATTATTAGTGGAGTATTTTGGAGGTAAAGTCTCCATGTACTGAGGATAATAGTGTATCAGAAAAGGCCATTTGAAAAAAATAGATATAAAATTTTGAGTGAAGGAGCTGCAACCAGTGTAGACAAGTGTGGTAACAAGAACAGTTTGGATCCGAGTATTTACTAGTTTCTTTAGTGGGACTAGCCCTTTAGTAAAGCGATACGATATGGTAGCCTAGACTGTGCTGTTCAGTATGGTTACCACTGGACACATGTGACTATTTAAAATCAATTTAAATTAATTAAAAGTCGATCAAATAAAAAATTCTGTTCCTCAGGCACACTTACCACATCAGGGCTCAGTTATCAGATGTGCCTAGTGGCCACAGTATTGGATGCCTCAGACAGACTGGTTCAATTATTGTGGAAAGTTCCATGGGGCAGCACTGTAAGAGCATTGTCTTGGGAGCCTGAGATTGAATCCTGGGTCTACAGCTTGGTAAAGTTGTGGCTTGTTTCTTCATATTTAAAGTAGTGTGAGGTAATAGCATATGCCTCCTGAGGTTCTCTTCTTATAAATTAATTATTTTCTTATAAATTGTGTAGAACCATGCCTATCACATAGTAAGTGGGTTTTAAATGAATGGATGTCTACTGCTTATATTCTATAGTTTGTATACATGTAGGCTTATGTTAATTTGTAGTAATAATGATAGCTAGCACTAATTGAACTCTACTCCTTGTCGGTTAAGTGCTTTACCTGCATTGTGTGATTTAAGTGCCATTATGATCCCAGGAGGAAGAATGTATTATTATTATTAATAGCTAAGGACACGTGAGCTCCAAGGTCACTCAGGTAAGGGATGATTTCTTTTTAATTAATTAATTACATTTCTAAAGGTTATTTTATTTATTTCTAGAGAAAGAGAGAGAGAGAGAGAGAGAGAGAGCGCACATGGGAGGGGCAGAGAGAATGAGAGAAAGAATCCCAAGCAGGCTCTGCATTGTCAGCACAGAGCCTGATGCGGGGCTCGAACTCATGAACTGTGAGATCATGACCTGAACCAAAATCAAGAGTTGGACACTTAGCCAACTGAACCACCCAGGTACCCCAAGGATGGTTTCTTTTTAAAGTGGTTATTTATTTATTTATTTATTTATTTAGAGCATGCCAGCAGGGGCTGGGCAGAGAGAGAGAGAGAATCCCAAGCAGGCTCTGTGCTATCAGCGCACAGAGACTCAGGCGGGGCTCCATCCCACTAACCATGAGATCATGACCTGAGCCGAAATCAAGAGTCAGACATGCAACCGACCCAGCCACCCAGCAGACTTTGACCTGCTACAGCATTTTCCATTGTGATGAGCTACCAGACTCCAGAGTCCATGCTGTGTTGCCTTTTGTCCTGTAAACTAAAAACAACACATATTTCTTCTGGCTTTAACTCTGAGTTACAGAAATATTTCAGTGATAACTTGCATAATATAATAATAATAGTTAACCCTCACACAGGATTTAATGCATACTACACACTGATCTAGGAACTTGACATGTACTAAATCGACTAATTTAATCCTGACAACAGTTCTGAGATACGTACCATTATCACACCATTTTATAACTGGGTAAATTGAGGCTCAGAGAGGTTCAGTACATTGCCTAAGTTCACATAGCTAGTATGTGTGCCAAGTCACACAGCTAACTAAGCCACTGGGAATCCCATCCTATTTTGGGTGTCTTTTTTCATGACCATTTGCTTTCTGCATAGGGTTTCAGTATAGAGTACAAGAGTACAAAGATGATTGGTTTAGGGGATTGCTGCCTGACCAGTGCAGAATAGATACTGATTCTCACAATGGACAGAGCCAAGTACCTTCGCTTAATAGCTACAGAGCTACTTAAACAAGGCTATTTCAGTCCTGCATGCAATGCGTGCATATCCTGACTCGCCCTTTCCTTGGGGAAAATAGGGAGAAAAGTACATACATGGAAATGTACTATTAGCTGCTGCACCAAATTTGGCAAGGGTGGTGGATCGCAGATTCTCTGCAGAAGAGCGTCTTGCTGCTGGCAAAGGGCGCATTTCTCAAGCTCAGATCCACAGGATCCCCTCCACCCTCTGCCTTCCAGTTTCCCTCTGCAGCAGCTGGATTCCTGTGAGAAAAGGAAAAGTGATGTTATTTGGGAAGTCAGATCTAAGCAAAGACCAACTCTCTGCTTGTGGTCCTTAAAATAATTTTCAATGAAATAAAGCCTTCTGAGTCAGAGGATATGACATCCTCATTTGCATGATTCAGAATGGCGGTGACGCCACTGACAGTCATTGAGAGCAGTTCCCGAATGTGGAAACCTTGAACAATTAAACGGGTACTGTGGTTGGCACTAAATGAATAATCTTATATAACTGAAGCCCATTCCATTGGCCTCAGCACAGGAAGCTGGTGGCTATCAGAACTTCACAGGAGGTGACTCCTGTTACTTCCCCAGCGTTTTCCTCGAGTTGGGGGCTGACAGCAGACAGTTTTCTGAGAGAGACAGAAGATGCTGGGCTTCCTACCCAGAGCTTGCAATGTTTGGCATATACACCACTCTTTTGTTTTTTGCAGAAAGTCTCGCAGAATATCCATATCATATTAGAATGGGAATTTGTATCTTGGTAGGCATACAGAAGAAGAAAATCTTTAGGGCTTCTTATGAATCCTGGAAGTTGTATGCAGAAGGTTGTTTTTGCGTCCTGGGAAAATGGCTCACAGATGCCATCATATTCTTAAAAGGGCCTCTGGCTTCTAAAAGATTAGCACCATGTTCCTGATAATCATACAGGTAAGAGATCACAAAGAAATTTGTATGCATGTTAGAGTGAAGTAAATTTTAAAAGCCGCACCACTGATTATAGGTGGCAGGATCTATTGCAAGCAGCATCTTCCTCTCTCAAGATAAAAAAAAACTCAAAGATTTCGTGCGTGGATATTTTTAAAACGCATGGGAATGTGGGCATGACAATCATACTTCACTTAACTAGCAACCGCCCATTTAGTGGCCTTTCTGTTCCATCTCTTCTATTCCCTGAAAAGCTTGCCATGATTTTGAAGACGATTGCTGTGTGTCGATCCAGTAACATTTTCCACCTACGTAGGAGTTGCAAGTCTCAGATGCGGATTTTCAGTAGTAAGTGATGTCCTTGAATGGTGAGGCAGTGAGTGCCCCGGCTTGTGGGCTGCTCGAAGGGTTACACACTCCGGTGCCAGGAAGACTTTTGACAACGGAGGGCGGTGCTCTCCCAGCTGCTGCAGAAACCAGCCTCTCCCTCCCTGTACTCAGGTTCACACTTGCTTTCTCTCAGGCCATGTGGAACAAAGGCTGCTTTGATAGCAACATCCGTCCCCATAATCCCATCCAATACTCGAGCTATCATCCTTAGAGTTTGGTTGCTGATGTTGGAATAAGGCCGTGGACAGCCAAAGATGGCTCAAATCAAGTGTCAGTCATGGTAGGAGCCATGACAATGGAAGCAAATGGGACTCTGATTAAAAATTTCTTTTGTGATTGACAACTGAAATAAACCACCACAGCAACAGAAAACCTGTTACAACCGCTTCTACTTTTCTTCCTTATCCCTCTGTCAGACTACCCTGCTGTCTTTCGTATGATGATGATTCACCAAGGAGATATTAACTGCCAAGAAATCACTGATTTTGGCTTTGTGTTAAGCTACTGTCACTGGCTTAACCCGAAGTGTACAGCAAGGGTTGGAAGAGAGAATTGCAAGAAGGTGTCCTGATGAAGTTTTCTATAAATATAATTTCCTTCCCTGTGAGCCAAAACTTACAAGAGCAAGTAGTTCAACTTTTATTTCACTGTGGGGACAGAAAAAGAGAATTGGTCACGTTGACATCAATAGCAAATGGAAATACATTCTGCTCTAAAACTTCTTTCTACTAAACTGAAACTTCGATCCCCACAATAGTTGGAAAAAATCAAAAGATCTTACACTGTGATTGAAAATGATTGGTTAATAAACTCTTCTGTTTAAAAGAAGTTACTGGGGCACCTGGGTGGCTCAGTCGGTTGAGCGTCCGACTTCAGCTCAGGTCACGATCTCACGGTCCGTGAGTTCGAGCCCCATGTTGGGCTCTGGGCTGATGGCTCGGAGCCTGGAGCCTGCTTCTGATTCTGTGTCTCCCTCTCTCTCTGCCCCTCCCCCGTTCATGCTCTGTCTCTCTCTGTCTCAAAAATAAATAAACGTTAAAAAAAATTAAAAGAAGTTACTTAATGTTTTTAAGAAGTGTAAAAATTAGATTAGAATTTAAGAATATCCACGTTCAACTACAATTTTGGTGTCACACCGAATCACTAGTTTTTGCTATTCATTAAGAACTTCATGTGACATAATAAAGGTCTCATTTAGAGCTTCCCAGCTTGGATTGCTAATAAGCTAGGAGCTTGTTAGAAATTCAGATTTTGGGGCTGCACTCTGGATGGACTGAACCAGAATCTGCATTTTAGCAAGACTCTCAGGGGGGGGCCCCTGGGTGGCTTAGTCGATTAAGCATCCCACTTCAGCTCAGTGGTTTGTTGAGTTCAAGCCCCTCGTCAGGCTTCTGTGATGACAGCTTGGCGCTTGGATCCTGCTTTGGATTCTGTGTCTCCCTCTCTCTCTGCCCCTCCCCCACTCATGCGCGTGCGTGCGCGTGCGCTCTCTTAAAAATAAACATTAAAGATTTTTTTTTTTTAAACAAGACTCTCAGGGGGATTTGTCTGCACATTCAAGTTTGAAAAGCCCTGGTTTAGGGTGATATTTTCCAGGCTTAGATAATCATCCTAATCACCTGTGTCTAGAGCTCTTAAGAAATGCTGCAGAGATACTGTTCATGAGCCTTTGTTCAACTCACTCTCTGGTTTACCAAGCTTTCTCTTTACTCTAGTAAAACATACTGACCAGTGTCCACAGCAAGCTGACTGCTCCTGGCTTGTAGCCCATTCTCTCCTATTCCACATTTATACCTTGTGTTTGTTCCTAAACCTGCTAGTGATACAATGTAAATAATGCAAACTGATAAGATATGAGCGCAAAAAATACTATTTGTTTATTTTTGTATGTAGACAAGGAAACTATGAGAAAAATTATAAAAATCTAAGAACTTATGTTCAGATTTCCCTTCAAATGTCTTTAAGCCCTTGGCTCTATTTCAAAGAGATGAACACTGAAAATTGCATATTTGCACTGTGGGTGTGAAAAATATAAGAAAGATGGCTTTGTAATTGAATCAGTAGAAAGAACTATATGAAAAAAATAATTCTACGTCAAGTGTATCAAATAGATATATTTATATGTGTAGTTTCACATAAACTGTTGTACCTTAGAAAAGTACGTATAGCATTCTTTTTTTCTGATTCCTTGCTTTCTGCAACTTTTGTGTTGAACAAATCAAATGCCAGTTATAATTTTGCCGGGTAGAGGCTTTTTACTACATATATTCCTGGATTTCATCCCAGGCCACTGAATTAGGGCGAGGCTTGGAATATGTATTTTTAAAAAGATCCTGCAATCAGCTATGTTTGGAAATTATTGAGATAGAGAATTCTAACCGACCAGCCAACAATTATCAGAAAGAGGGAGACTTCAACAGGTTCAGATACTTAAAAAAAAATTACTAACACATTTATTTACTAAATAATTTCCAGAACCCTTGTAATGAAAAAAAAAAAAAAGGCTTAGCCCATTCCACGGATAATATTTTGGATAATGTCTACATTTCCTGGTATGATGTTTTTGAAGTTTTCCTGGGATTTGACCAGCTGGCCGCTCTGAAACAGTCCATCTGTAAACCAGAAAGAGGGGGAGTTTGAATTGATGTCAGTTTCAGAATATTTAAATCTCCTTCTGTACTCTGACCTCACTGACATTGGTGATAGTGGCACACTTTTTTTCTTTGGAGATAATCATTACTTTCTTGAGACTTCCTGTTTCCTAAGTCACTGATAAATTGACATAGGGAATGTAGAACAGGGGATTTTGAGGAGACTAAGCTGTATTGATTCTCACTGGGCTAGTGGACTAAGTTTGTCCTTTGACCCCCTGATCTGGTTTGTCTGCTCACTATATGCCTTCTAGACTCCTATGGAAAACGGAATGCTGGTAGGTCATTGATTTATGGAAAGATAAACAACCTTCAAATGACAGGAGGACTGGAACATGAGATTATCACCTGCCTGTTAAATTAGAGATGACAGCTACAGTTATTCCTGGATCATATTGGAGTCTTGTCTTTAAGGCTTTAAGAATGTAGGTTTAAAAAATGATGTTTTAAATGAGCCGTCTTCTGGACCTGTCACCCAGTCTGCAGTGACTCTCATAGCTCTCTGCATAGCTCAAATATTTGGCTATCAGATACATAGCAAAGTCCACCAGCACATTTGCTTACATGGAGATCCTTGCTTTGGAAATCACATTCTGGGTATTTTGGATGAGAAGTGCTATGATTTATTTTGATTTTCAGGACCCAGGCTGAAACAAATTGCCTGATGTAGAGGTGATTGCTTGACAGTAATGGGCAACACTGTAGTGACTTAACTCTTGGCCCCAGAGTCTGGCTGTCTGGTTATACTTTATCACCCACCTTCTCCCCTCTACTTACCCGTGAGATTTTAGGGAAAGAGAATCCAAACCTGAGCACATTAAATGTGTCACTTGTCTGTGAGAGTGATCTGCTGTGACTTTGAGTGAGGTAGATTCTATGGTTTCTCACGTTAGACCAGGGTTTTCCAGACTTGCCTCATCTTGAAAGTCATTGCGTGTGGTGTGGACTGTACTTAAAGTATATTAGATCCCAGGCCAGGCCTTCTTTCCAGAAATTTCCACTCACTAGGTCTCTTGGGGGAGGGGGGAAGTGATGCTTATCTTATGAACAGTGAAGTTAAGGATTCACTGTTGTTGTTTTTTTAATTAAAGAAAAAATTTTTAATGTTTATTTATTTTTGAGAGAAAGATTGTCAGTAGGGGAGGAGCAGAGAGAGAGGGAGACACAGAGTTTGAAGCAGGCTCCAGGCTTCAAGCTGTCAGCACAGAGCCCGATGTGGGACTTGAGCTCATGAACCACGAGATCATGACCTGAGCTGAAGTCGGACTTAACCCACTGAGCCACCCAGGTGCCCCCAGGATTCACTATTTTAATGTTGTAGGCTTTATTTCATTTTGATGTCTCATGAATAATGCATTTTCAGTAAATGAGGACTAGTGGTGGTGGTGAATACACTTAATATCCAAATACAAGGGTGAAGTGTGTTAAGTGTTTCTTGTGATCCTGAAAATGTCAGTATCATATATGATATATGATGTCACTTGTTTCAAGCAGCAGGACTATTCAAGAAGACTGTTCTGCAGAGACCATGATCTCATCTGGACTAAAGAATACCAAAGAGACGAAAGCTGGTCTTGTTCATGATAACACAGTAACAATAAACAATTCTTAACTCACAGTGATTACAAAGATTAACATACCAGTCTTGCAACCATGAAATAAAAAAGCCTATATTGAGGGTATTGTTAAATATAAAGACAGTTAAGTTAGCCTGTCATAGAAAAAGGCCATTCGCTTTTTAAATTGTGTATATAGGTATTCATGTATGTGTATATACATGTATGTGTAGATGTGTTTATTCATATATGTTATATACACATGTGTATATATATGTTTATATATGTATAATTACTGAGCTAACACTGGGTGCAGGGAGTTTATGAACTGTACTTGACCTAAGCTAATTTTAGCATTTTAAACTGTTCAAAACTGTTTAAATGGAAGGGAGCTTACAAACCATTGATTGCTAATGCTTCATTTTACCCATCAGGACATGAACACTTGGGAAGGCTAAAATAATGCTTATTGTAGGAGCATTAACACAAACCATTACTAAAAATGTTTTATTCGGAGCACATTTTTATTTTCTTTAGAATCAACTTTATCAAAGTATCATTTTCACGTTATAAAATGCACACATTAAAGTGTACAGTTTAGTGAGTTTTGACAAATATGTACACTGGTGTAACTGCCAACCTAAGCAAAATATGTTACATTTCCGATACTCCAGAAATTTCCCTCCTGCACCTGCACCCCCAGCCCCAGGCCACTGCTGCTTGGATTTCTATCATTATAGACAAATTTTACCTATTTTAGAATCTCATATAAATGGAATCATACAATATGTTGTCTTTTGTCCTTGGCTTCTTTTGATCATAATGTTACTGAGATTGATTTGTGTCGCTGCACAGTTTGGTAGTTGGTTTCTTTTTCTTGCTGAGCACTATTTTATTAGATTAATATACAACAATTGGCTTATCCATTCACCTGTTAGTGTACATTGGATTGTTTGTAGTTTCTAGTTATTATGAATATAGCTGCTATTGACATGCATTTACAGGTGTTTCTGTCGATTATATATTTTCATTGATTAAGGGTCTGGCAGCAGAACTGTTGTGTCACATATCAGGTATAGGAGTGGGTTTGAAGTGGTATATCATAGTCCTTTAAAAATTTTTTTTTAATGTTTATTTATTTTTGAGAAAGAAAAAGAGGCAGAGCATGAGCAGAGATGAGGGAGACACAGAATCTGAAGCAGGCTCCAGGCTCCAAGCTGTCAGCACAGAGCCCGACGCGCGGCTTGAACTCACGAACTGTGAGATCATGACCTGAGCGAAGTCGGACGCTCAACCGACTGAGCCACCCAGGCGCCCCTATTATTATTTTATATTATATGTTGTAATACAGCTTGAAGTCAAGAATTTTGATGTCTCCAGGGTTTTTTTTTAAAGGAAATTATAAGAACAACGACAAAAAAGTTTTTGTATTTACATACTTATTTACCATTTCTAGTGGTCTTCAATTCTTGTAGAGTTGAGTTTCTGTCTGATATCATTTTTCCCCCTGCAACTTGAACAATATCCTTTAACATTTCTCTTAATACAGATTTGATACTGACAAATTCTTTCAGCTTTCACCTTAAAATATCTTTTGAGACCCTTAATTTTATTTTTTATTTTTTATTTTTTAAAGTTTATTTATTTATTTTGAGAGAGAGACAGAGAGACAGACAGGAAGAGGCAGAGAGAGAGGGAGAGAGAGAAAATCCCAAGTAGACTCCACACTGTCAGTGCAGAGCCTGACACAGGGCTCGAAGTCATGAACTGTAAGATCATGACTTGAGTCAGGATCAAGAGTTGGATGCTTAACTTCCTGAGCCATCCAGAGGCCCTAAGGACCTTTGCTCTTAAACTGTATGTTCAATGGCTATATTTACCCTTGTCGACATTTTTTTCTTTCAGTACTGGGAAGGCAATTCTCTTCACTCTTTTTACTTCTGAAGAGAAATCTGCCAGCCTTCTTGTTCTGGTTCTTCTATATGTAATATTTCTTTTTCTCTGGTTGCTTTTCAAAATAAATTTGTGTGTGTGTGTATCTCTAATTTTGACTAATGTGATTATGATATGCCTCTGTGTAGTTTTCTTTACATTTCTTGTGGTTCAGTTTTGTTTGAATTTGTCAGCTTACAGATTTTGTCAAATTTGGAAAAAAATTTGGTGATGAATTCTTTAAATATTTCTTCTTTCCTCCCCTTTCCCTTCTTTCTTTTTGTTGTCAAATTTCACATATATTAGGCTGCTTGAAGCTGTCCCAGAGTTTACTGAAGCTCATTGTTCATTTTTAATTTTTGAATTCTTTTTTCTCTGTTTTACATTAGTTTCTATTGATACGGCTTTAATCATACTAACTTATGCATCCATAATATCTAACTAAATGCTATTTTTTTAATATTTATTTTATTTTGAGAGGGACAGGGAAGGGGAGGGGCAGAGAAAGAGGGAGACACAGAATCTGAAGCAGGCTCCCAGCCCTGAGCTGTCAGCACAGAGCTTTATGCAGGGCTTGAACTGAATCTTGAGACTGTGACCTGAACCGAAGTTGGATGCTTAATCGAGTGAGCCAGCAAGCTGACCCTTACTAAATGCTGTTAATTGCATCCAGTACTTTGTCCTGTGAACTAATTGCTTTGGTCTTCCTCGACTCTTAAGCGGTGTCCTCAACCCAGGGAGTCTGCTGGTCTCTCCACATGTTCTGGCTTGCTGGGCCACTCTCTAGAAAAATCTCACGAAGCAGAGTTCTGGGCAATTGTTTCTCATCTCTCATCTCGTCTTACCTGATATCCAGGTCTTAGGAACTTCTGTTTCTCATATTTTTTTCTGTTTTTGGTTGTTCCAGGCAAGAGGGTAAATTGGTTTCTATTATTCTATCTTGCCTGGAAGTGGAGGTTTTTTAATCGCTTTTTCATGTTGCTTTTTCAGCTTGACCACTCTCAAACTATTTAGAGGTTTATTTCTAACGATAAATAGTAATAGTAATAATAATAATACCTTACATTTGTATAGCATTTTGAAGTTTATGTGATATTTCAGTCTTCTAAAAATTTAATAATTATGGCATAATTACATTTGACAAATAAGTTCATAGAAAAAAATCTCTTTGAACTTCATTTTTCTCTTAAGCAAAACAAGTGAATTGGACTGGAATAACTTTAGGGTTTCTACATGTTAATAATATTTTCAAAAATTTTCCAAAAAGTATGTTTTTATTACTGGGCTTGTTTTAATACGAGTTCCACAAGTATCTGTTAAGAGCCACTCTCTTTTAGAATAGCCAACTTTTTAAATAATTCTTTTCCTGAAATAAACCTTATTCTTGAAACAAGATAGCTCTGCAAAAGAACTTACCTGTTTTTTTTTTTTTCCAATCAAACTTTCTTACCACTTGCTACTGATGTATAGTTCGAGCTCAGTGGTGATGTCACTCTTTTTTAGCTGATTTCAGTAAATTAAGTGATGACTTAGCAAGTGGATTTGTAAAAAGCTAAGGGCCATGCTAATAATGAACCAAAATATTGTAAATACAAATGTATCCACTTACTGGACAGAAGTGATTAGACCGTGCCTTTCCTCCGCAGTTAAAGTGAGCCCTAGCATCTAAGGGTTTATTCTACTTAATACAGGTGAAGATCAGACCTACCACAGTGGGTGGCGTATAGCTAGCCTCTTTGGTGCTTGGTGTAATCACACTGAATCATGGGTCAGTCTGAACGTCCCAGGTGCAGACAGCCCATATGACATCTTGTTTGTTCAGTTGGCATGTCTGACTTTATGCCCTGGGTGCCTGGTTAGTATTGCTAGTTCTCATTGGTCTCTCTTCCAGACTCTAGCCCATTGAGCCAGGGACTTGATAGTCTTTTCAACTCTTTCCAGAGTCCTTCTCTGGAGTCCATAATTCTCAAATAGTCAAACTCCTCTCCTAAACTTGTCAGGAGACTAATACCAAATAGACCATTAACTTGGAGTGGTAATGGCATTGGCATCAGATCCATGACTGTGAGTATCGTCACTGCTGGGTAACCGTTGCAGCCACCCTCCTCTGGTTAGACTGTATTCTCCTTGGAGGTCAGCAGCAAATAATCCACACATCTCTGTTTTTAACCTGATCTCTTATCCTTTATTTTATTTTATTTTATTTTATTTTATTTTATTTTATTTTAATTATTTTTTTTATTTTTTTTAACATTTATTTATTTTTGAGAGACAGAGACAGAGCATGAGCAGGGGAGGGGCAGAGAAAGAGGGAGACACAGAATCTGAAGCAGGCTCCAGGCTCCGAGCTGTCAGCACAGAGCCAGATGTAGGGCTTGAACCCACGAACCGTGAGATCATGACCTGAGCAGAGGTCAGGTGTTTAACCAACTGAGCCACCCAGGCACCCCTCTTATCCTTTATTTTAGATAGCACTTCTTATGTTTTACAGAGACAAGTGATTGATTTATAACTGTGTCAAATAGCAAATTTTATGCTATCTGCAAGATGATGGGACATTTTGATGGACAGAAGGGGCTACTTCATTATGGCATTTAAAACTTCTATAGTTTACTTTAGCATAAACTTTATCCTAGACAACATCCTGATATAACTTTATGTCTGTATGTTAGGTTTCACAAAGACTAAAAATAAACATTTGTTGTTGTTTCCTTTTGGAAGAAGGGTCATAAATTTTAGTTACTGCTCTTAACAAACATAAGTTAAAATAGTTTGCTGATAAGATAATAACTTTTGCTGAGTTTCACAGACTTCTTGTTTTTCCTTGCTCATGACTCTGAAACTGCTAGCATTCGCTTGGCACTGTAAGTTGGCATTAGGATTTTAAGACATTTCCTTAGATTTACTGAGTCATATGGTGTTTATCTCAGATTATGGTTTGTTGGAATCGTAGTTCTTTAACGTTGTATTGATTTGCGTGTTATCCTTAGTCCTTAGCAACCCGAGACAGAATTAAAACCATATTGCTTTAATAGAAACATTAATTTTCGTTGACAATGGAAAATAAAGGAAAGTACCAAATCAATAGTTCTATTCAGCCCTTTTTCAATGAAGATGGTCCATCCACACAATGAGGTTTGAAAGACTTCAAGAGAAGGTATAATAAAGAAGAGCTGGGATAAAATGAATATTTTAATGGTAGCCAATGGGTAGGAAAGACTAAGGGCTTTAGTTTTACTGGTTTATGTTAGTATCTTTGGGAGAGATGCTAATGTGAGGTAAAATGCATGTTTCATAAATATCTGTTATAGCATCATGTGATCTGATGAAAGTGTATTTAATTTCACAAATGGTAGGAAATTTGCTTTAGCTTTGCTCTGTTATTTCAATTTCTTTATGTCACCTTACAGTATTTACTTTATGTGCTCTTAAAAATATGTAGCCAGAAAATGACTTTCATAAGACATAAAATTATGTGAGCTAGAATTCTTATCTGAAACCAGTGGGTTGGTTCTCCAGGGCTGCTATCATAAGGCATCGCGGACTGGGTGGCTCAAACAACAGAAATGTATTTTCTCACACTTCTGGAGGCCTGGAGTCTGAAGTCAAGGGTTGTTTCCTTGTGAGGGCTGTGAGAGAAGGATCTGTTCCAGGCTTTTCTCCCTTGGCTTGTAGATGGCCATCTTCCTCCTGTGTCTTTGCATCATCTTCCTCTTGTGCGTGTCTATGTCCATATTTCCACTTCTTGTGAGTACGTCAGTCATAGTGGATTTAGGTCCCATCTTAAGGACTTTATTTTAACTTAATCACTTCTGTAAAGTCACTATCTCTAAACACAGTCACATTCAGAGGTACTGGGGCTAGGACTTTGCATGAATTTTTTTTTACGGAGACACAATTCAGCTCATAATAACCAGTCATTATGGAACACCCTAGCAAAAGATAGTTTATGATTATTATATAAACTTAAGCTCAGAAATATTAAGAGCTGAAGTCTAATATCCTCTTGTTATACTAGTGTTGAAAATGGTCACTAGTCTTCAGTGAGATGTATTCCAGTGTATGATCAAATGGTAGAAGTGGTTTCTTGAGGGCAAGTGTTCTTATGTAAGTGCAATGATGAGTTATGGGACAGTGTTTATAGAATCACTGACAGATTAAAAACTAGTTTTTTTTCCAACAGTATCAGTTTACATAATAATTTTAGGGAAAAAGGAGACCAATCCAAAATACACAGCTAAAGGATGTTCACCTGTGATTCACCAGTATTTAACCAGTGAACTTAGCTTTGTTCTAATAATCAATTCAAAATAAGATTCTAGGTTATTTTGACACAACCATTTATTTATAGTAGATAATGATTTAGAAGTATAACACAAACTATGAAATTATGCATCAACATGTAAGTCATTAACCAGGGAATATGTGTTCAGTAATTATAAGAAAATAGGCCAGCAAGTTCCTTTTGTAAGAAGTTCAAACAAAAAACAGTTTTGTTTTTGTGGCTATAGGATTGCAGGTCATGAAAACTTGAACATTTTATTTTTAAAAGTGAGGTACCTGGGAGAGACTTATGAGGGGTTTGAAATTCTCAAGTGACATTTCAAGTAAAACTCATTTTATTATGCTTATTGCATCACTCATACCATAAAATTTAAATTCTTATCCTAATTTTGATACCGCTTGGTTTAATTCTTCCTGTTATTCTTTTTATATTTGAGGCACTCAAGAATTCCAAGTAACAGAATATTAGATATTGGTTAGGCTTTTTTATTTTGTCATTTCCGGGAATAGCCTACAATTTTAATTGACGACCTTTAAAAATATAATTTTTTCCAGGCATTGAATAAGACCATGTCATGTGATGGCTGCTAGGTTGTCAAGAATCAACAGGTTCTTTGGATCATGAAGGAATAACTTTTGCCTCCATGTGGCAATGGTCAAATACTTTGTAGAGAAGAGAATATTATTGCCTAGACATGGCAAATCCTAGAACTTACATCAATGGTTGGCTGATTAGGAACTCAGCAGTAAATAGTTATGGAATATGAAATGGAGTTGGTGAGAGATCTGGTCTTGTTTGACATCCTTAAGGGTCTTCAGCATAAAATCAGCACAAAATTACATATTCTTAGCATATAGTGCAAGGTCCTTCATTTATTTGTCCCTGTTTTCTTTTACAGTATCGTTTTATACTGTTCGTTCTTCTTCCCTCTACTCCAGCCCTCCTCAACTTGCTCCAATTCTATGCTAAACTACTTCTTCAGGGCCTTTGCATAAGCTGCCTGCACCTGACAGGTTCTTCCAAATTTTAGCATAAATCTCATCTTCCTCAGCAAGGCTATTGTGAATCACCCATCTCAAATTAGCCACTAAATTGTTCTCTGTCCTATCTCCTTGTTGTACTTCTCTGCCTGGTTCTTATGCCCATGTCATATCTCTTGCGTATTTGTTTATGTATTGCTAGCCAATTGTCTATGGAAACCTCACTCTAGCTAAGCTCTCAGAGTAGGAGTTTAACCATCTTTTTAGCATTGTACCTCCAGTGTCTTAAAAAGTGCTTGGCACATAGTAGTTTCTTATTTAATATTTGTGGAATAAATGAGAAAGAAAGAGAATTATTTTATTCCCTGCTACACTAATTAGGTATCATCCAAGGATGTTTCGAGGTTTTAGAGTGAGAGGGGGCAAAGTAAAATCCATCCAGAGATAAGAAACAAAGAGCAACACATGTAAAACAAACAAACAAATAAACAAAAAAACACAATAAAATAGGCGATAGGAGGAACTGGTAATAGTCAACCTGGAAAATATTTGAATGGCTGGGAAATGGAAAAAGAAGTTGTAAGAACACAGTTATCAACTTGTTAAAGAAAGAGTTTTCTGATAATTTTGAGCAGTCCCACAAAAGAGACATCCAGTATAGCAAATTTTCATATAAAAACTTCATGGCCGTCTATCATGGAAGTTTTAGAGAGAATTTTGTAGGTGATAGAATTCAAAAACCTCTACAGTTTCTTACAAATATATTATTATAAAATAACTTTTCATACAAAAAACCCACATAATTTCTTCTCAAATCTAAAAGGGGGAGAGCTTTATTTTATATAAAACAACACAAAATAGAAACTCAAGTAGGTGAGATAAAGTCACCAATATTTTTAAGTGTCTTGCTGATTGGAATGGTGCCCTTATTTTCTTTAGTGTATACATTTAAGGTAAAGTTCATCCCAGATACTGCTGGATGTATAGTCTTATTTCCAAATTACTTTTAAACATAGTTTCAAGGATTAGAGATCAAAGATGGTGGTAGCAAAGGAGGACCCTAGGCTCATCTTGTCCCATGAATGCAACTAGATAACTATCAAATCACCCCTAAATACCCCAGAAATTGGCCTGAAGATTGACAGAACAAACTCCACAACTAAAGGGAGAGAAGAGGCCACATCAAAGAAGGTAGGAGGCCCAGGGATGTGGTTTAGGAAAGAAATGGATAAGGGTGCTGTGGAGGGGAGGGAGCCCTTGTTGCAGAGAAGGGAGAGAGAGAGAGAGAGAAGCAACAGGGGAACTCAGAAGGTGAACATTTCCTCAAAGCCATTGGCTTGGAAAATGAGAGGGGCTGAATTTTGTGAGTCCTGACATTTTAAAGATCAGTGGGCTTAGCTAGAGTAGAGCCCTGAGGGAGAAAAATCAGGCAAACAACTTGGGAGCAGACAGCAGGGAAACGGTGATTTGAAGAATGCCTGGGGCACACAAGGTAGAGATTATTCTCTCATCTGGAAAGGCATCCTTGGGAGGCAGCATTCACCGAGATACCTCTCTGGGAGCAGGGGAGCTGGCCTGTGCCATTTTTCTCTCCTACCCCTCAGCCTAAACACAGAGTCACTGGCAGGAGGCAACACAGTGCCGACACTGGCTGCTTAACGCCAAGCCCCACCACCCTGTGTTCTGGGGGGGACTGCCCTTCTCAGTCAAGCTTGCCTCAGTCCCAGCATGGCAGACCTCTCCCCCCAGCAAACCAGCACAAACCCCTGCCCACAGCATGTCTCTCAACCAGAAGAGAGTTCTGCGGGGCCTCACTCCTGGTGGAGCTGGTATCAGGTCTCATTTCACAAGCAGACCAGAGCCTGCCTAATTAAAACATGCCACATTCAGGCCAGGGACCAGAAACTGCCCATGGCAGGCAAGGAGAGTGTCTGCAGACAACTGTCCTGAAGAGCAGAGCAGCCAAAACACAGCAGCAGAGCACACAGCACCCACCGGAAACACACTCCCTGAAGTGCCAGGCCCTGGACGCTACACGAACTCTTCCTCATAAGGCCACTACTTCCAGGAACAGGAGACATAACTGACTTTTCTAACACACAAAAAAAGAGACTTTAGACAAGATGCCAAGTGGGAGGAATTTATCCCAAATGAAAGAACAAGATAAAGCCATGGCCAGGGATCTAAGCAAAACGGAGTATAACTCACATGCCTTATGGAGAATTTAAAACAACAATCATAAGAATACTTACTGAGCTTGAGAAAAAGAATAGAGGACATCAGGGAGACACTTACCACAGAGATACAAGAGTTAAGAAAGAATCACTGATGAAGAATGGAACAAGTGATATTGGAAATGGGCTCAATGTAGTAGAAGAAGCAGAGGAATGTATTAGTGACTTAGAAGACATAATAATGGAAAATAATGAGGCTGAACAAAAAAAAAGAAAGAATTATGTAACATTAGAGTAGACTTAGGGAACTCGGTGACTCCATCAAATGTACTAACATTTGTATTATAGGAGTCCCAAAAGAAGAAGAGAGAGGAGGAGCACCTGGTGTCTCGGTTGAACATCCAACTTTGGCTCAGATCATGATCTCACAGTTTGTGAGTTCGAACCCCATGTTGGGCACTGCACTGACAGCTCAGAGCCTGGAGCCTGCTTCGGGTTCTGTCTCCCTCTCTGTCTGCCCCTCCCCCACTTGTGCTCTGTATCTCTCTCTCTCTCTCTCTCCCTCAAAAATAAATAAACATTAAAAAATCACAAAAAAAAAAAAGGAAGAAGAGAGAGGACAGAGGGCAGAAAATTTATTTCAAGAAATAATAGCAGAAAACTTCCCTACTCTGGGGAAGGAAACCAGACATCCAGATCCAGAAAACACAGAGAACTCCCATCAAAATCAACAAAAGCAGGGCAACATCAAGACATTGTAATTAAATTAGCAAAATATAGTGATAAAAGAAAAGATCTTAAAAACAGCGAGACAAAAGAAATCCTTAACTTACAAAGGAAAACCAATAGGCTTGCTGGAGACTTCTCAACAGAAACTTGGCAAGCCAGGGGAGTGACATGATATATTCAGCGTTTTGAATGGGAAAAATATGTAGCCTAGAATACTCTCTCCAGCAAGGCTATCATTCAGAATGAAAGGAGAGAGAAAGGGTTTCTCAGACAAACAAAAACTAAAGGAGTTTATGACCACTAAACCAGTCCTGCAAATAATATTAAAGGGTACTCTTTGAGTACAAAGGAGAGACCAAAAGTGACAAAGACAAGAAAGGATCAGAGAAAATCTCCAGAAACCATAATAAAACAAGTAATAAAATGGCAATAAATACGTATCTATCAATAATTACTTTGAATGTAAATGGACTAAATGCTCCAACAAAAGACATAGGGTGTCAAAATGGATAAAAAAATAAGACCCATCTATATGCTGCCTACAAGAGATTCATTTTAGACCTAAAGACACCTGCAGATTGAACATGAGGGGATGGAGAAAGATATATCACGCAAATGGATGTAAAAAGAAAGTCAGAGTAGCGATACTTATATTGGACAAACTAGGCTTTTGTTCTTGTTTTGTTTTTATCTTGCTTTGGTATCAGGGTAGTACTGGCCTCATGGAATGATTTTGAATGAGTTCCCTCTATTCCATTATTTGTAAGATTTTAATAAAGATTGCTGTTAATTATTATTATTATTTTTTTAATGTTTGGTAGAATTCACCAATGACACCATGTGGTCTGGGCTTTTCTGTGCTGGGTGATTTTTGATTCCTAATTCAACTTTCATTCTTATTATTGGTCTAGGAAGAGTTCCCATTTCTTGGATTTAAGATTCATGATTCAGTTGTGGAAACTTGTGTGTTTTTAGGAATTCTCTGTTTTTTTCCTCTAAGTTTCCTGATTTGTTAGTATGTAGTTGTTTATAGTTATCTGTTATCATACTGTATATTTCTGTGGTTATTTGTTGTATTGTTTTTTCTTCCATTTCTCATTTTGGTTTTTGAGTCTTTTTCTCTCTTTTATTGGTCTAAGAAGATTTCCTATTTCTTGGGTTCAAGATTCATCATTCAATTGTGGTAACTTGCAAATTTTTAGGAATTATCTGTTTTTTTCCCCCTAAGTTATCTGATTTGTTAGTATGTAATTGTTTATAGTAATCTATTTTCACACTTTGTATTTCTGTGGTTATCTGTTGTATTGTTTTTTCTTCCATTTCTCATTTTGGTTTTTGAATATTTTTTCTCTCTTTGGTAGTTAATGTAGTTCAAACATTGCAAATTTTATTTTTTTGAAAAACTGGTCATTACTTTCAATGTTGTTATTATTTATTCTGGTCTTTATTTTATTTATTTCTGATTTTTCTTTGTTGTTTCCTTCCTTTACTAAATTTCAGCGAAGTTTCTTCTTTTTCTAGTTTCTTGTGGCATAATGTTGTTTACTTGAACATTTTTTCTTTTTTTAAAAATTAATTTATTTATTTTGAGAGAGAGAGAGTAAGTCTGAGGCCTTGTGAGGGGAGGGGCAGAGAGAGAGAGGAGAGAGAGAGAATCCTAAGCAGGCTCCATGATATCAGCACAGAGCCCAGTGCTGGGCTGGATCTATGAACTAGGAGATCATGACATGGGCTGAAATCAAGAGTTGGACACTTCACTGACTGAGCCACCCAGGCACCCCTGAACTTCTTCCTTAATACAGTCATTTATGGCATCAATTTCACTGTAACATTTGCTTTTGCTGCATCCCATAGGTTTTGGAATATTGTGTTTTCTTTTTCAAAGAAAAACAGAAGCAGGCCAGAGTAGGTGGTGCTCTGATCTTCTTTTCTCGAAGTATGAGACATACTTTGATTTTCCAGTTGATTTCTTATTTGGCCCATTGTTTGTGCAGTAGTGTGTTGTTCAGTATCTACATATTAAATATTTAATATTTACATTGTAGATTTTCCAGCTTTGTTTTATTGTTGATCTTTAGTTTTGTACCACTTTGGTTGGAAAATATACTTGGTATGATTTCAGTCTTCTTAAATTTGTAATATTTGTTATGTCTCTTTTTATGTGATTTAACCAGGGGATTCTTCTGTGGTACTTAAGGAAAATTTTTTCCTTGGATGGAATGTTTTATATATACCTTTAGAATCATGTATTCTGAAATATGCTTCAAGTAGAAAATGTTCCCACTTTGTGAGGATTAGAATAATTGTGTCTAAATTGATCCATTTGATTATAAGTAGAAAGTGATCACATGAGTGAAGGTTCCACTGCCAACTTCTTTTTGCTTGTTATGATGAAATGACCTGGAGATTTCATGTATTTAACATGATGAGTAGCACCTGATATCTGGGTCTAGTAAAGATGTCATTATTTGTACTTTAAAATTTAAGTTAATTTTTCCTTTTTAACTTCTTATATGTCCTCATATCTCAATATCTCATACCTTGTAGCTCTGTTACTTATGAGCCCTGCTTTGTAGATCACTGCTCCAGCTCCTAGAAAACATATAATATTAAAAATATGATAAGCCCTTTGATCTGAAACCTAATTATAGTGCATTAGTGAGATCCGGCCTTACGGAAGGCAGATGAATATGAGATTCTGTGTCAGAAGAGTTTTAATTCTAGTGACTTTACTCTGGGTCTTCCAGTACCAAATTCAAATAAGGGAGCAAATAAAAGTGCTCCTGCTCCTGGTTTTGAAATAGCCACAAGGCAAATAAAATCTCCTGCACCTTTCTTTGGGCAAACACTTACTGGAATGTGCAGAGGTTTAGAGCTCAGTCCACTCCTCTTCTGCTGACTCTTTGGTGCTGATGCTGGAGTGCTGCATGGTCCCTAGAGCTCAATATTCCCCTTTGCTGGTCCTGAATCTACCTCACTATTTGAGGGAGAGAGAGAAAGTGAGACAGAGAGGGTGATAGGGAGAAGGAGGATAAGAGGAGGAGGAGAAGGAAGGAGAATGGAGGAGGGAGGGAAGAGAAGGAGGAGGAGGAGGATAGGAGAGGAGGAGGGAGAAGAGAAAGATGACTCAAGTAAAATCCTGAAGAATGTGTTTTTCATCCCTTTTTTCCTCCCAGCATCTTCCTGCTCCATTCTGGGTCATGAACCATGGCTCAGGCCATGAATCACCTAAATGAAATCACTCTGTGTGGGAATTTAAGCAGGCAAATAGGACAGTTATGAATGAAGATGCAGGGGCTCCATATCACCCTTGAATCTCATCCCGTTAGGGCATGCCCACTCCACATTTAAGAAGGTCTGTCCCTGTAGACAAGAAGAGGCTTTTTGAACTGGCCATTCCTGAGAAACCCTGAAGGTTAGGAAAGAGTGAGAAAAGGCTGCTTACCTTGTGCTCCAAAATGGAATTCTGTACAGGATGGGAAAGACCTCATTGAGAAAGCCGTCATCGAAACTTGTCACTCATTGTCCGAAAGTGTTTTCAAAAACTCAAAGAAAAGCCATTGTTGATGGATGTTAACTATACTTACTGGAGTGTGCATTTCACCAAATCTACAAATGTCAAACCATTTTGTTGCTCACCTGAAACTAATAGAATGTTATATGTCAATTACATCTTAATTAAAAAAAAGAGAGAGAGAGAGGAGAGAACCACTTTTGTGGTGCCTCAAAGGCTGCTATATTAGCTAATTTTCTAGGTGAGGTGGTGCCATGTGCCATGTGGAGGCACTTCCGATAACAAACTTCTTGGATGGGATTTAAGTCAGATGTCATCCATTACATTCCATATTCTAGTGGTTCATGTTTCAGTGAAATGTCACTGTAATCTAATTTATCTAAGGACATTTTCTTCCAAAAAATATGTCATTTAGTTTTACAAATTGCCTATCATGTTTTTCTTAATAGCTCAGAACCCAAGAAAATGGTGAAGTCTCAAGTCGAAGTCTTGGCTTTGGCTTAAGCCATTTGATCATATTTTTCTCTGAAAACTTCTGGAAAATTTTTCATTTCAAGGTTTTGCTAAATTGCAAAATGTTTGATGGGAAAGTTTCAATATGTTTTTTTCTTGTGCGAAAACCAGGAAAGTTGAATTATAAGCAACAATTATAACCAAAAATTTGCTCCTTCACCAAAAGCTGAAAGAAAAATTAAAAGTACTATGATAGAAATTTGAGGAAGTCAGATTGTAAGAATATGAATATACTTTAAAGGATGTATGTGCTTATAGTTCATAGATAGGAGTAGATATCTTAAGTTGTTTTGATTTTCTCGTTTGTTCAGGATTCATTTTTTCAGAGTCAATATGTGAATTGCTTAGAAAATTGCAGGCATAGCAACATGATTCTGGACTCAATTCCTGGAGAGAGAGAAAAAATAGAGAAAGAAATAGAGAAAGAGATATTATGAATTTTATTTCCCTTAACACTCAGTGCCTCAAAAGGGCCTCGTGATATATACGTATGAGAAATAGGTATTTGTTTGCTGATTTTTCGTAAAAAATGTTCCTACCGTGAAGAAAACACTGCATTATACTTGCTCCCCTGGAGGAAAGTCAGGCATATCTTCCTCTCTGAAGAAAGTGCAGTTTTACAGTGATGCTTCCCAATGGAAATGTAAATACTAGCCAGCAGGCTTTATCAGTGTAGGAGCATGACAGCTTGGATTTGAGGACATTGCCTTCACTTATAACTCTGTTTCTTTTAATTAAAAAAAAAAAGTACTGTATAGGCTTGAAACTAATAAGAATTTTTAGTTTATTTGAATATACAGATTGGCCAATGCAGTTGATACCTACCATAAAGTGAATTTTTAATAATCAGAATGAACACATTATTAAGCTAATCTGGTTTTCACTTGAAAGCTTCTCATGATTTTTCCTGGCTGAAAGACTATAACTTTATATGTTGAGACTCAGCCTTTCGCTTAGGTGTTCCATATGTTCAACTGAATACTAGTCGTTTACATTTCAATATTCTGTCTTCTTTCCAAATTCAACCTCATCATGATTGAATTTATTATATCCTTTGAACAGGTGCTGTAATTCAATTCTTGGATTTTGTTATTGGTATCCACATATTTTGGCTATTTAATATTGGATACATGGGGTAGGAGAGCTCAAAATCATTAAATATCTGAGAAAGCACTATGTAAATGCTCAGGGTCTGTCCAGATGCAAACTGTTAATATTTTGTCTCATCCTCCTCCCTCTCGTCTTTTGCATGAAATCATGCTAACCTAATTTTCAGTGGTTATAGTATCTTTCTCTGTTATCATATGTATGATTGTAGTTCAGCTATTTATTATCTCATGGGCCTGGATTCAGTAATAGTCACTTATTCAACGTTATATATTGGGTAGCTACTATGTGCCAGGCAGTATGCTAAATGGCACAATAGTTACTGTGAGAAGACAGATTTCCTGTCTCCATGACATTTATAGTCTAATGAAAAAGGTAGACATAGAAGAAGTAAGTTTAAGTATGATAAATGTAATGAAGGAAGCAGAGCTCTATGTTTGCATGTATCAGGTGAGCCTAACATAGTCTTGGGTGTCAGAAAACCTTCTAGCTGATCTCCTTTTGGCCTCAGTGATGACATTAGTTTTCCTCAAACACCATTTATACCATATCATTCATGCTGAAAATTAACTAAGCCTCAATCCCCAGTCTAATCTGAATACCTTCGAACTGAGTACTTCATTAGCTGGCCCCATCCCACTCATTGACCTATGTTTCTCAGGACACTGAATTCTAGTCAGGAAGGTTTCTTCACTGTTCCATGGATATGTCATACTTTTCCAGTCTTTATGCCTCCTTTTATAACATCTTTGTCCTTGACTCCCACATAGTTTTTCCCATCCTTAATAGCCCTGGTCAAAATGAATTCTCAGTGCTTTGGGTTTGGGTGGCTAACCATGTTGTAACACCATCTCTTGTATACTTCTTACAACTCAATGTTTACCTTCTACATTTATAAATTTTTGGATACTCCAATTGGCATTTACAGTATTCCTTTCAAAGGTGATAAGTAATTTTCTTTTTTCATATTCTGAAACAAGTTGTGTGTGTGTGTGTGTGTGTGTGTGTGTGTATGTATGTGTGTTTCCATGAGATTTTGCTTTAGCCAGGTTGACCAAAGATAATTTATTACACTTGAAAAGTCACTGATAGGTCAAGATGGGAATTTTCTTTGTCCAAAATACTGTAAATACCTGTAATGGGATAAAATTATCATAATTTTATTTCTTCTCTATTTTGGCATTGAAATAGAAACATCCTAGTTGGGGTACTTAATAATAAAGTATTTAGAATTTACCATGTATAACTGGCCTTGAGATTAACATTTATTTCCCTTACTTTCTATTGATATACACAGATACATACACAAACACACACATTAACTCACACTGACACACATATACAGACTATTTACATATGTGTGTGTGTGTGTGTGTGTGTGTGTGTGAAAGTATTTAAACATGGAGAATTTGGATCAGCCATTCATGCGGATGGAAAAATGTGGTTTTCATAATTGAACAAAAACTTCCAGATGCATTCAATTGTGTTTAAAGAGCTAAAAAATTGGCTTAGTTAGAAAAAAATCCCAACTTACCATGGCCTTTATTCTTAATTAGAACAAGTGTCTTTGACATATTTGAAGACATTTGACTTAAAAATAGCCAAGTTAAAAGTATCCAAGAGTGACACATGAGCGCCATTCTCGACGGCCCTCTGCACTCTGTATCTGCTGCAGGCACCCGTCCCCTCGACTTCAAAGAGAGTTCCGTGGAATGAAACCACTACACAGCAAAACAATCTGTTGGTCTTCCGCTTCCTCTGTATTTGAAACTCAGCATCACTATCTGTGTACAGTCGAGCCCAGTGAAGTCTTAGCTCTGACAAAACTTCCAGTACTCTACCACATGCCAGTGTAGTTCCTTTGCAAAGCTCCTGGTTCCCAAATGGAAATCCTGCCTTGTCTCTTTGGAGGTGCTGAGGAGCAGTGAGCCAGAGTAGACCAAGGCCTGGATGTCCTTTTTGTTGACATAAGTGCATTGACTTGTGGATGAATTTTGCATGGTCCATGTCTAAAAACTTGGTGAAGGCAGTGTTCAGGGACATAGCCTATTGTCAGTACATATTTAAGACAGTAATTTGCACTTAAAACGTTTATTTTTTTAAAAAATGTTTCTTTTGAGAGAGAGAGAGAGATAGACTGTGAGTGAGGGAGGAGCAGAGAGATTGGGAGACTGAGGATCCAAAGCAGGCTCTGTGCTGACAGCAGAGACCCCGATGCATGGGCTTGAACTCATGAACCCTAAGATCATAACCTGAGCCGAAGCCAGACACTTAACTGACTGAGCCACCCAGGCACCCCTTAACTTAAAACATTTATACACACAGACTGGTACAAAAAAAATTTGTGATCAAGAACAACAGTCTTGAGGTGCAGCGTGGTCCCAACACATCAAAAAGTCTTCAACTCTGACACTCCACTGTACTACCAAGGCAGGAGAGTGAACAAAGATGTTTTCAGATCCTTACAAAACTGGAAAGAAAGCTTCAGGGAGATGGGGTAGTATGTAGACTGCAGGCTTTGATTTGACAGCAGACAGACCTGGGTTTCAATCCTGCAAATATTCTTTACTATGTAGTCTTGAGTTGAGTCATTAAAACTTAACATAGCTCTGTTTTCTCCTGTGAAAAATGAGGAGAATAATATGGATCCCATTGCTTTGTTGTGAAATTAACAAAAATGCCTGGCACATAGTAGGTGCTTTCATTAGGATTCTCCAGAGACAGAAACAATAGTGGATTATATATATAATAATCCAATCTATATTTATAGATATACTGAAATATATAAAATATATCTGTCTGTCATCTGCCAGCTGGAGACCCAGGAGACCTTATGGTGTAGTTTCAGTCTGAATGCTGGCAGACTTGAGACTCAGAAAGAGCTGATGTTTCAGTCTGGGTCTGAAGGCAGGAAAAAACTGATGTACCAGCTCAAAACAGTCAGACAGAAGGACTTCTTTATTTGAGGAGGTGGCAGCCTTTTGGTTCTACTCAGACCTTCAACTGGTGGGATAGGGGCCACCTACATTACAGAAGGTAGTCTACTCAGTCTTATCAATGCAAGTGTTAAACTCATCTAAGACACCTTGAGGGAAACACCCAGAGTAATATTTGAGCAAATATCTGGGCATTCCAAGGCTTCGTCAAGTTGACACATAAAATTACCCACCCCTCCCTGCTGTGCTTTGTAAATGATGACTTCTGTTAATAAAATTGACTAGAAATGAATGTAATTTATTTCCTTTCCTGAGCTCTGCTTCTGCATAAAATTATGCTGAAATTTAAACCTTCTATTTCATTTTCAACTCAATCCATTTAAGTGAAAATTAAAGAAATATTAGTTATTGTAAAACTCCTGATATAGGAGTATTAGTAGTTGGTTTTGTCACTAATAAAAACAGTTGCTTAAATCAAGAAAGTGCTAGAACTTGGAGTAATGACAATCATTAAAGTTGCCTACTGTTGACAATATTTTTTACCGAAATATTCAATAGTAAAGAAAAAATATAACACTGCTGTTAGTTAAGGTTGTAGGAGTGCAATTGGCATGTAACTTTAATGCATTAGAATCAGGAGTTTCCATTTTATAACTCTGAGTAACAATACCTTCCACACCTCCCTGTATTGCTGAGTTTTGCACACGAGGTCATTTGCTGGTCAACATGGTATAAAATGGCCGTGTCTAACTTCACCCACTGTAGACATTCCCTGAATGAAAAGCCAAAGCTGTGACTCATCTGGAAGATCTCCATCTGTCCTTCCCATGTAGGGAGTGGTGGTAAAAACCACTCCTGTCACAGGCAGAAACTTAAAGCGGCCTATTTCAAGGGAAAGAGACAAAATCTAGTCCTGTATGAAGCGGGGAGATGGTAGTATGGACACCCTGGTTCTAATCTCAGATCTGGCACCCAAATCTCCCGTGACCTTGAGCAGCTTCATTGGAAAGTGAGGGATCTGACCACTATGGCTCACATGGCCCTCTAGCCTTGGAATCTTCTAATTCTTAAGGGCTGTATTCACCTCTCACTATGGCAGTTGGCCTGCCCAGACCGGATGAGGGAATAGGGCTTTCTGTGTTGACGAGCTCAGACAGGCTGCCTGCATGGCTCACCGCCGTCCTCTGGGTAGACACACAGCTTGGAGTGAATCAGGTGGAACCTGAGCCGTGCCGTGAAGACAACGCTGCCGTCACCCCATCTTTGAGCCAAGGGGGAAAGTACATTTTTTTGCAAGTGCAGGCTTAAACTGAGCTGCTGAAACTAAACACCCTGGTGAGAGTGATATCATGGCATTATGAGCTCATTCACAGGAAAACAGAGTGAGAAAAATAAAGCTTCCCTGCGGCTGTGTGGTTGAGTAAATGTGAAGAAGGAAATACAAAAAGGAATCACTTCTCAATAAGAACAATTAATATTCCAGAGCATTGAAAGGTTTTATTTAATTTTCTCCTTGCAACTGAAAACATACAAACACACGTATATATTTTCTCAATAAAAATATTTTGGAAGAACCTCTATGGGCTGCCTTCTGGGAAGTAATATTGTCATTGCTGTGTCACTAAGGGTTTACCCATGATCCCCTGTTACTACAGAATAAGGAAAGGGCGTCTGTAAGAGGATGCCTGAAAGTGAGGGGGCTCCTATAAGTGGACTTTGAGACAAATATTGGCAGGAAATGATTTATTAGGGAAGTGTTTCTGGGAGAAATATGTCAGAGGGTAGAAGAAACAAGGCAGGGATGGAAATGAAACTTGTCAGTTGTGGAGTACAACAGGAGCTCCCTTGATTCTGTAGGGGAAAACTCAGGTGTGCAAGTTAAGCCTTAGTTTGTCTCCACTGGACAAAGTCTAGGAAACTGGACTTTCTTAGTCTGTATCTGGCAGTCACTGGCTAAGGGATGCCCCCAGGGGATGAAAACACCCCAGCACTTGCTGGTGTATGGGATGCCTGCAGGCAAATGGGTTCTGGGAACCCCTGAGAGCAGGTTTCCAAAAAAGAGTGTCAAGTGTGGGCCATTGGAAGAAAATGAGCACCAAAGTCGGGGGTTGAGCTCACAGACACAGTGCAAAGGATCTTTCTTTACTGGGGGGTCTAGCTCCTGATTACTATGGCCTTCTCAGGCTGTAGTTGTTGTAATTGCCCATTTCACAATACAAACTTAGCATGGGAGCAATGAGAGGTGTTCTGTGGGTGGATACCCAGAAGCAAAGTTTTAGAATAATGGGCAATGGACCAGCATTCACTTTCAGGATTCATATGTATGCGCAAAATGCAGAATATGGTGACTTTAAAGTCCAAGATAATAATTTGTATAGTTTTTCAACTAATAAAGAGGTTTAATTGACAAGTAAAAATTTTAGGTGTCCAACTCAAATGTTTTGATATACCTATCCCTTGTGAAATAATCACCACAATTGAGCTAATTAACACATCTGTCACTTCACAAAGTCATCCTTTTTCTTTCCCTTCTCTCCGTTCCCCTCCCCTTCCTTTCCCTTTCCTTCCCTTCCCTTCTTTCCTCTTCCCCTTCCCCCCTTTTTTCATGGTGAGAACACATAAGATTGATCTTCTTAGCAAATTTTAGATTTACAATGTGGTGTTGTGAAATGTAGTCACATTGATATTCAGAATCACAGTAGATCTTCAGAACTTACTCATCTTGCATAACCGAAGCTCTGCTGCATGATCACACTTATATGTGTGTCTTAGTCCCTTTGGGCTGCTATAACAAGTTACTATACATAAGTTGGCTTATGAACAACAGAAATTTATTTCTTACAGCCTGGAGGCTGGAAACCTGAGATCAGAGTGTCACCATGGTTGGGTGCCCGTCAAATCCCTCTTTGGGATTGCAGACCACTGACTCCTCACTGTGTCCTCTCATGGCAGGTGCTGAGAGAAGCAAACTCTGCTGGGCACTGATCCTATTCAGGAGGGCTCTGCCTTCATGACCTCATCTAATTCTAATTGTGTCCCAAAGACCCCTGCTCCTAATACCATCACCTTAGAGAGTAGGGTTTCAATATATGAATCCTGGGGAGACACATTCAGTCCATAATTTGTGAAATCTAAAGTAGGCAGACTCATAGAAGTAGGGGTAGAATGGTAGTTTCCAGGGACTTGGAGGGAGGGAGAAGTCGGGTGATGCTGATCATAGGGTACAAAATTTCAGTTACCTTATATAATTTTTGTTGTAATGAAAACTGAAGTCCAGTAAAATCAATTTGTCAGTTTTATTAAGCTGTCTGGTATATTACTTGGTACATACTAGGCACTTACCACTTGATAAATAAATATGTTGTAGGTGTTCAACAAATACATGCACCACCGAACAAAAAAAGAATTTTAACAAGATACAGCCCATATATTTAAGTTACCAAAGCCAAACAATAAATTCCAATTTTCTAGGAAGAAAAACATCCAAATATATTCGTTTTCCTTTGTACTTAAAGGAATATTAAGAAGAAGTTTTTTTTCTTGTTTGGGAAGCCAAAATTCTTTCCACAAAGAGGAAATATTGGGCTTGCACATGCCATTGTTTGATGAGAGTACAAAATTGGAACATTGAATATTTCACTAGAAGCATAGTATTCTGTTGAGAAGCAGTCCATTGATCCTAACACTCCTTGCTTCCTAGCAAGGTAATGGCAGGATATGTCCAAGGGTTGACTTTCATGGTTAGCCTACCAATTATGGACTGATTAGCCATGGTGCACTCTCCATCACTTTTCAAACACTCAGTCATTCAACAGGTCGGAGCCAACTTCAGTTCTTGGAGCCAGGGAAATCACAGTGAATAGAAAACCTTCTTGCTCCTTAGAGTTTACATCCTAGAAGGGGAAGAGTAATCATAAACAAATACATTTCGAAAAGAGAGACAGAGATGTCAGAAGGTGGCAAGGGTTAGGGAGGAAAAACAAAAAGCAGGGAGGGACTAGGAATTGCCAGGAGCTGAGGTGGATGGTCCTGCTAATTCTAGACCCTCCCAGCTTTCAGAGAAGGAAATTTATGTGTGTATGGTAATCCATGTGCCTATACCTATCTGTAAATATTGTTATATGTATCCATCTTTATATTAAGCTAAGCATGAGCTCATACTGATGTCTCCAGTTCCCATCTGGTATACCAAAGGATCATGCTAACCTTCCCCTCCTTGCTTTTCTGAAATTTCCATGCCAACACTGAGAAACTTGGGTCCCACTATCCACCACTTATCACTTAATTGTTTAATTTCAGTATACATGCATCGTTGTTTTAGATTTCTTAACCCACACCCCTGTGAGAAACAACTTTACCAACTAGATTACAATGCCCATGAATATTGACTTTGCCTAAGTTTTACCGTCTTCATTCATTTCCAAAATTACTCAGGTCAGTACCTTACTTTACCACCCCCCTCAGTGAGGTCGTTTCATACATTTGTAATACAGTTAGGCTGTTTTGTCACATTGTGGGATCTCTTGCCCTCCTAGATTATTTTTTTTTTAAAAACTTGCATACATTAAAATCCGTTCTGTGCTGTATAGTTCTGAGTTTTCACAAACACATACTGTCATATATCCATCATAATGAATCATACAGAATAGTTTCACTGCCTCAAAAACTGCACTGTACTTCACCCATTAACCTTTCTCCCTCCTCAACAGTCTGGCAATTACTGATCTTTTCACCAGCTCTAAAATTCTGCCTTTTCCAGAAGTTCACATAAATGAAATCATACAGCATATGGTCTTTTCAAACTGGTGCCTTTCATTTAACAATACATTTTTAAGATGTTTTGGTGTGGCTTAATAATATTCCCTTTTTTTAAAGTCAATGGATATATTACAGTTTGCTTATCTGTTCACCTATTTCAGTACATCTTGGTTGTTTCCAATTTTTGGCAATTATAAATATAGTTGCTGTAGATATTTATGCGAAGACTTTTGTGTGAACATACTTTTCACATGAATTGAGTAAATATCTAGAAGCACGATTGCTGGACCATATTGTAAGGCTATATTTAGCTTTGTAAGAAACTTCCAAACTCTCTTCCAAAGGGGTTGTACCATTTTTCATTCTTACCAGCAGCAAATATATATTCCTGCTACTTCTTATCTTAGCAACCAGTATTGTTAGTTTTTTTGGATTTTAGCTATTCTAATAGGTATGTAGTGGTGTCTCATTATTGTTTTAAGACTGTCTGATTTGAATCCCTGCATAGTTGCTAGCTGTGTGTCCTTGGTCAAATCACATAGCCTCTCTACGCCCCATCTTTTTTTTTTTTTTTAGTTTGTTAATTAATTAGTTAATTAATTAATGAAAGAGAGTGAGTGGGGGAGAGACAGAGAGAGAAGGAGAAAGAATCTCAAGCAGGCTCTGCTCTCTCAGCACAGAGCCCGGTGAGATGCTCGAACCCATGAACCATGAGATCATGACCTGAGCCGAAATCAAGAGTAGGATGGTTAACTGACTGAGCCACCCAGGTGCCCCTCTAGGCCCCATCTTTAAGTAGAGATAGGGATAACGTTGATCTCTTAGACGGTTGTTGGAAGGTAGTGGTTAACAACACATGACTAATATTTGGGATATACTAAGTGCTCAGTAAGCATTGTTTCCCTTCAGACTAGGAATTAATTTTACTGGATAAGTATACATAATAGCCTAAAGTTAATTGGAAGTAACCATTCACTTTAAACCTTTCCAAATTCATCCCATCCTCCCAAATGTATCAAAAGTCTGCTCTGTACATTTTAGAATAGTTCCCTGAAATTTTGCTACATACAATATTCATTTTTCTCCAGTAGGATTATATGATGTCTTCATATATAAAACTGACTTTTACTTTCCAATTGCTGTCCCTCCATTCATGCCACCTTTTGACATCGTTACCTTTCAAAATTCAAGCCTGCTTTCACTAAACCCAGATAATATGTCATTTCATCCAAAGAACCCTTCCTTGATGACTATGGCTGGGAGCAGTCTATTCCTCTTTGAAATAGAATGTTTTAAACATTTATTGCTTATTTATGGGTTATATAATACCCACTTCTAGAAAATGTGAGGTTATAAATAAATATAACCAAAATTATATACATATACATACAAAAATATCAGAAAGTCTATATCCTCCAAAGTGGTCAATTTGACAGGCTATAATTGTTTGAATTCCTCATTGGGAATTTTATTCACAGATGATATTGTATAATTTTATTATTTTTATCTTTTATCTTTTTAAGCTTATTTTTGAGAGAGAGAGGCAGAGAGAGAGAGAGAGCGAGCAAGCACAGAAGGGGCAGAGAGAGGGAGAGAAAGAATCCCGACCAGGCTCTCTGCTGTCAGCTGCAGAGTCCTATGCAGGGCTCTAACCCACAAACCATGAGATCATGACCTGAGCCAAGATCAAGAGTTGGAGGCTTAACCGACTGAGCCACCCAGGCGCCCTTGATATAATGTAATTTTAAATATCCTTAATGGTAGATCGTGTTTATCCTTTTATCTCCATCTCCTTCCCTTAGCCTAACTGTTCACATAATCCCTGACCATGTAATACTACGTAGAGATGTACTTGTAAATATGTCTACACGTATGAGGATTAGTGTTTATTTTACAAAGAAATATCTTAAAATTTCTATGTCTTGCTCTTCTCACTCACAAATCCTTTGTGTAAATCACTACACGTCAAAAGGTCTAGCACTAATTCATTATTTTCTAGGGAGATTTTTTGCCAGTACAAACACATGGCCTCATGTTGTATGGGTTTTGGACAAATGTATAAATGACACGTATCCATCATTACAATATCATACAGGTGTTTTCACTGCCCTAAAATTCCTTTGTGCTGTGACTATTCATCTGCATCTGCTCCCCTGACCCCCTGGTAGCCTCTGTTATTTTTACTGACTCCATAGTTTTGCCTTTTCCAGAATGTCATATAGTTAGAATCAGACAGTATATAATGGCCTTTCAGACTGGCTTATTTTTAAAAAATATTTTGTTAATGTTTATTTTTATTTTTGAACAAGAGAGAGAGACAGAGCATGAACAGATGAGCGCAGAGAGAGAGGGAGACACAGAATCCAAAGCAGGCTCTAGGCTCTGAGCTGTCAGCACAGAGCTGGACACAGAGCTCCAACTCAGGGACCACAAGATCATGACCTGAGCTGAAGTCGGACACTTACCTGCCTAAGCCACCCAGGTGCCCCCAGATTGGTTTCTCTCACTGAATAATATGCATTTAAGTTTCATCCCTGTCTTTTTGTGGCTTGATAGCTCATCTCTTTTAGTACTGAATAATAGTCCATTGTCTGTATGTTCCATAGTTTATTTAACCATTTACTTACTAAAGGACATCTTGGTTGCTCCAAGTGTTGGCAATTATAAATAAAGCTGCTATAAACATCTGTGTGCACATTTTGTGTGGACATGTTTTCAGCTCATTTGGATAAATACCAAGGATTTCAATTCCTGGATTATACAGGAAGAGTCTGTTTACTTTCGTAAGAAACTGCTAAATTAGCTTCCAAGGTGGTTGTTCCATTTTGCATTCCCACCAGCAATGGATGGGAGTTCCTGTTGGTCCACATCCTTGCATTTGGTATCTTAGTGTTCTGGATATTCGCCATTCTAATAGGTTTGTAGTGGTATCTTACTCTGGTTTTAATTTGCAGAAAATTACAACATTTTTAAAGCTACAGACTCGTTTTTATTTGCTTTGTATCTTCCAGAATGCTTTGATAAATATTTGTTTAATTAATGGTTTTATCAAATTATACCATATGAATGTTCTGTACAATGATAAGTATTCGAATTGTTGCTTTTTAGTGATTTAATGTTCTTAAAGCATGAGAAACTTGCTTTATATAGACCTTTAACATGAAAGGCATAGGCTTGTGGGCGAGTATCGTTGACAAGACGTATGCTGAGCGACATGGTAGAGTCTTTGGTTTCTGCATTTCTGGAGTGGTCATATTGGTGTCTACATGCAGAAAGTGACCAGAGGTGGTTACTGTGGTCATGGCTTTCCAAAGATCAGGCTTTGGTGGTTAGAGCCAATATTTCTAATTATAGGCATATGAATAAGTTGGTTTTTCCATGCCTGAGAAATAATAGCTTAACCCAAATTTTGATGTTGTTTTTTTTGAAATCTTCTTAGAAAATTATGTAATATAATTTGTGCTATATTTATGACTCTTCCATTTAATGACAGTTAAAAGTATTAATTACTAAATTCAGATGATGTGTAGATTTACCAGTATAGATTTAGTCCAAATATAAATTGAATGCTAGTTAGGTACCTTCTCTTTATATTTGGGGGCATTACAGTTTTCAAGCAGGAATATGTGCTACCAAGGGATAATATGTTGACCCTTTAGCTATTTGAGCAAGTAATTTATTGTCAATTTTAGAAATTTAAGATTAAAAATCGAAGCTAATTATTTTAATATCTCACCTACTCAATAACTGGGTATTGAATATTCACACCAATGGGCTTTTTAGACCAGATCAGCTCCTTTGTAAGGCTCTGAGAAACACCTGGCAAAGAAAAAAAGAACACATGGGCTTTAGATAGGACATACTTCTCTGACCTTAAGCAAACTCCTTAATTTCCCTAAGCCTCTCCTTTCCTATTTGTAAAATGAATAAAATATTAGTTATTTCACCTGCAAGGGTTGCATCATGAGATACTGTGGGAAAACTTCTCCACATTTAGTTTTGGTTGCTCCAAAAATGATAGATATTATAATTGCTGCTTCCAACTGGTTAGTAAAAACTCTGAAGTGGTATTACAGAATAGGTGATAATTTTTAGAAAGTTGAACAGAAAATAAGAATGGAGAAGTTATTAATTTTGGTCTGGGGCCAAGTGCAAGGTGAGCTCAGGTTATCCTCTTGTGTCAAAAAAATAAGAAAAAGCTTGAAGACTAGTGGGATCCTGCCAAGGGGAGCTCTTTTAGAAAGGACATGATTGGCCAACTTTGGAAAAGTAAAAGCACCAAAAAGAATCAATTACCAAAAGTAATTGACTATAATATATTGAATTTTTAAAAGATCCACAAGTACTTAGGCATAATAGAAGAGAAAAAGAAGAGGGAGCAAGAAAAACACTTATTTTTTAATCAAGGAAATATTCTATTGAACAAAAGTAGGAAGACATGAAATAGCCAGGAAATAATTGACTTGGTCAGTATCATTACTATAATCATTGAGTAAAAAGTTTATGAGGCACAGTGTTAAACTATCACCCCACAATTACAAAGAAAAATATGTGTCTGTATTATAGTGGACAAATGATAACATTGGTATTTAATCAAGTGATAAAATTCAATGTCACTAATAGTGGGATAACTTGATATTATGTGTCTCCTTAAGTGATCCAATATGGAGTAATACTACCATGTGTTTGAAACCACCCATGCAGTGTTATTAAAAAAAAAAAAAAATGTTTAGCTGCATTTAATCAAGTCTCTAAACCAAACTTCCTGGTTAAGGAAATAGAGGAACAAGTTAAATGGCTCCAAAAGGAGACAGTAAGACAAATCTAGAATGTGGGATATTTTCTTTTTATTTTATTTTTTGAGAGAGAGGGCACAAATGAGTGAGGGGCAGAGAGAGAGAGAGAGAGAGAGAGAGCGAGAACAAGAGAGAGAGAGAATGAATAAGTGAGAGAGAGAGAGAGAGAAGCGGGGATCACCCAGGGCTCCTGCTCACCCAATGCAGGGCTTGTGCTCACCCGAAGTGGGGCTTGAACTCACCTGGTGTGGGACTCTAATTCCCAAATTATGAGATCATGATCTGAGCTGAAGTCAGATGCTTAGCGACTGAGCCACCCACATGCCCCAAATGTGGGATATTTTATAAGATGACTAGCTGAGACTCTTTGGGTGACTGTTGTACATAAACAGTAGGCATATTCAATGTTACTCTTAATTGTAACCTGTATTAAAAAAAGAAAAAGAAAGTCATATTTTGTTAGCGTGTTCTATGTGTTATACAATATAGTTCTATATGTAAGATATTACATACGTATGTATAAGATTACTTATGTTCTTAGGTGTCAAAATGGCATTGTGGTTAGGTAGAAGGCTGTCCTTACCTATGCAAGATACTTGCTGAAGTATTTAGAGTTTAAATGTCATATTGTCTGCAACGTATTTTCCAGAACAATTGGTGCATCTAGGTGAGGGATATATGCTGTTCATTGCACAAACCTTTTACTTTTTTCCCCAAAGTTTTGAAATTTTTCCAAATAGAAAATTAAGAAAAACATCATAAAGTAGTTGTTTCATTTTTTCAAGTTTTAAAATTGTAATTATTGAAAAATTTTCTTTCATCAATCAGTTAAGGTAGAGATAGACAATTGTGCCATCATAGAAGAAATTAGCTCTATATGTCAATAAGGCAGAGAATTTTAATTTCTTATGGTGCAAGGATAATTCTCTCAGATTATCTCGGGTCTTTTTCTTTTTTTCCCAAAAGAGTCAGATGGAGATAAATTAAGCAGGAATTAGTTTCACAGCTGGGTGTGAGGGATGCCGGGAACAGCTGGAGAGGCTGCCCTTACAGCCACTTGCCCTAGAGCAGGAAGTGGAAGTGTCTAACATGGCCCCCCTAATACAGCACCTTGTTTCTTCAGCAGTAGGAACTTGGTGTTCTTCCCAAATTCTGGATTCTCTCTTTCTACCATTCTCTTGCTACCCGATTACATTTATCTCCCATACTCTGTGAAATTTGTTTTCCTAATTTAGCCTTTTCTTCTTTCTCACCCATGGCTCCTGTTGTATCGCGGCATCTATGCTACTCATCCTTTGTTTATTTTTCAACTTTGGTCCCTTCTACCAAGTGACTGACTTTCCTCTTGTATTTCTGGTTTGAATTCTCCCCCAAAAGGGAAAAGATACAAACAGATAAGTTGATTATCGTTCCTGCTTGAGCAGAACTTTTGTTTATCTCTGGTCACCTACTCGGTGGGATGGAAAGCCATGAGATTCTCAGTCCTGCTGCCTTGACTCAGGCAGGTGTGTTGGGTCACACAAAAAGTGTGTACATGTTACATAACAAAACCATCTACGTGTAAGGGTTACTTCTGGGGCAGGGCCGACGTGTCATGTGAGGGCTGCAGTTTCCCCCAGAATAAAGCAAGGGGGGGGGGTGGGGGGGCAAGAAGTAAAAGACCTTTATGGTGCATAAAATCAGCCTTCTTCTTACATTTTGTTCACCTTGCTTAAATATTGCTTCAAGAAAGTTGAGTCTCTTTTTACAATGTGAGAATTTTATTTGCCACATAATTCATGAGTCCACCTTTCAAAGATCTAGGAGGTTATGTTTTGAAATCTGTGAACTTTTAGTTATTCAAGAGCTTATATTAGTCTCAGATGTCCACTGGGGAGGGGAGAGAACACCCCTGCATTTAATAGCTCCTGATCTTTCTGCCAGCTACAGCTGGGGCTGGCATGGAAGTGGTCTTGCAACATTATTTCCTTACCCTTTGTATATCCTGTGTGCAGAGAACACCAAAGTGGGCCATTTCTGATCTCGACAAGCAGATGAGTCACTTCTAGTGGACTTGTGGTAGTCAATAAAATTTGGACAATTTATTTATTTATTTGGACTTCAGAAGAGTTTCAAAGTAGTCTGCATTTTGGATTTCTGGAATACCCATTATACAGTAGGTATAGAGATGCTAGACTGCAGATAAAGTGTTTTTTTTTAAGTGAAAAAATCCAAACCCATTGGCATTCATGGATAGTTGGAAATGTCATTTGATGAGGATAACACTAAATTATTAAGAAATGGGTCTGGACGCACCTGTTAGAAACGGTAATTGGGAACTTATGGAGGGGAAGGGTAAATAACCCGTGCCAGAAGGAAAGAAGAGTTTACACATGTAGTAAATCAATTTGGTAGGTTGTCTGCTACCAATGAGTGTCTTAGCAATTTGCAATAATTTCACGTAACAATTTCTATACTACTAGGAGTAGATTTTAAAAAATCAATTAGTGTATCATCTCTATTAATCTACCATGCCAACATGTCATAATTATTATAAGTATTAGAGTAAGATAATAATAAGTTGATTGAATACAACCCATTTTGGTGAGTATTTCTAACATGAGAAGCATCGGGCTTGGTAAAAGTTGGCAGGGCAGGAGGTATGGAGTCATGGAGCCTGGGTTTGGATCTCAGCTTATAACAGATGTTGGTTGATTTGGGGGAAATGATTTAACCTCTCTGAGTTTTGGTTTGCTCATCTGCAAAACAAGAATGATAATGAGGATAATCTACCTCATGGGGTAGGTGTGAAGTCTTGGCAATGCATGCAAGGCACTTAGACCCTGACTTTTTATATGTAGTTAATAAATATTATCTCTGCGTTATTGGCAAAAAAGTGATACACACATGAACTCCTTCCTGCCTTACTGGGGGAAAAAGAAATGTAACAAGTATTATGAAGCAGAGTAAAATAAGTACAAACAAATTGTTAAGGAGATTGAAGAACAGGGAGCAATTAATTCCATCTAGGGTGACCAGAGGCAACTTTTTGGAGCTATTGACTGTCACATAGAGAAGGAGGTCCCACAAAATTTGGTAAGTCTGTATATTGTCGCATTGCCCCAAAGATTCTCATTTTGCGAATGAAGATAGTGAGGCCCAGAGAGATTAAATCACTTCTGCAGGGTCACACTTGTGGTAAACAGAAGCACATTAGGAAACTTGCATTTATCAGATTCCAGTTTTCTATAAGTTAAAAAATGTCACTTTATTTATTTTTAAATTTTTTTAGTATAAGAGTGGTAAACTATTTTTTCCCTAAACGTTTTCTCAAGCTATAGACATTGACCCTACCACACTAATTGCTTTAAGTCATAGAAGGCAGATTCCTGCACGTAAAAGAACAGATTTTGAGACTACCAATGTTTTTTGTTTTTTAAAAAAAAAAAATTTTTTTTAACATTTATTTATTTTTGAGACAGAGAGAGGCAGAGCATGAACGAGGGAGGGGCAGAGAGAGAGGGAGACACAGAATCGGAAGCAGGCTCCAGGCTCTGGGCCATGAGCCCAGAGCCTGACACGGGGCTCGAACTCACGGACCGCAAGATCGTGACCTGAGCCGAAGTCGGATGCTCAACCGACTGAGCCACCCAGGCGCCCTGAGACTACCAATGTTTTTATAGTTCATGCACTAACTTTCCTCCTCATTTATTTTTTCCAGCTTTGTTGAGATATAATTGACATATAACATTGTGTAAGTTTAAGTTGTACAGTGTCATGATTTGATAAATGTATATATTGCGAAATGATTACCACAATAAGCTTAGTTGACACATCTATCACTTCTCATTGTTACAGTTTTTTGGTGTGTGTGTGTGTGTGTGTGTGTGTGTGTGTGTTAAGAACTTTTAAGATCATCTTTTGTAGCAAATTTCAAATACACAATACAGCACTGTTAACTATGGTCACCATACTGTCCATTATATCCCAGAACTTATTCATCTTATATTTGAAAGTTTGTACCCTTTGAACCCTCTTCATCCATTTCCTCACTCCCCTTTCATACCCGGCCCCTTTCCATGGTCACATTTACATGGGCTTGGAAGGATCAGCCATATAAACAGATTTATTTTACATATTATCACTGCAAATAGGGCTTTCCTTGTGTTCTGTATTTAATATTCCATGATAAATCAATTCAGATTTACAGGTGGGGCCTGAAATATATTTGCAATTTGTCATTTGAAAATTAGTTAGAAGAAATTCTCAGAGCATCAGAATCAGCTTTGTGAAACCATTTGGAAAAAATCATGGCTCCCATGATTTGCTTCATAAGTTTGGAAGATGTATTTAAGTAATAAAATATCAAGTATGCTTAAAAATATGATTCTTCATAAGACACACTTTTAGTATATCTTTAAAGAACATTTTCTAATTTATATCTGGGGCTTCTAGGGCTATGCAATACCAGATAGTTTAATAATTCTGCCCAGAGACATAGAATTATAGAATCTTAACAGTAGAGAGGACATTGAATTATTGAATAATTGAATTTGGATGATAGAACCTTGAATAATAACAACAATTATTATTATTTTAATAACCCCCCGTGTAAAGGTTACCAGGTGCGAGGCACCATTCTACATGCTTTACAAATGTTAACACATTTGATCCTTATAACAACCATATGAGTGTTGAGTAGCATCATTATTTGCACTTTACAAATGGGGAAATTGAGACCCACAGAAAAGTTAAGTGTAATGCAATTCTGACAGTGAGTACCCAGAGTTAGGGCAGACTCTACAAGTTAAAGGCAAACAACCTCTAAACAGATTGCCCTCACTTTATTCCCTAGCTGCAAGCTGTGAGGGTCCTCGGACCTGTTTTGGGGTCACCGTGAGTCACTTTGTCAGGAGAGGCTCTTCACCTCAAGCAATGTTTCCCTAATGTCTGCCTCATTCATTGCTCTTATTGAACTAATTGTATCTTATTTAATCATTATAAGAACTCCCTGGGGGAAACGTTATTCCCACTTTATAGAAGACACAAAGTAAGACTCAGATAAGTTATGCTAACGCTTGTATAGGAGACCATAACCCAGGCTCTCAATGTTTAACATTGGTGCCCAGAGAAACTATTTGTTTCTCTTCACCATCAGTTGGTAGCACAGGCCATCGAAAACATTCTAAAATGGCTAAAATCATGATTTTCATACAGATACAAAATGAACACATGTTAAAGATTTTTATTTAACTCATTATTGAGGAATTGAGGCAGAATTTACAAGAAATACTGAAATGAATTTGCAAAACTATGGAAAACTGTTTTTTTTTTTTTTTTGGACATGGGGAGTGTTGTCTCTTCAAATAGCATAATTTATTTGCATGCCTAAAGACAAGAATTATTTACACTGCCATCAGTGATCTACCAAAGGCGAAAATGGTCAAGGGCCTGCTTTGAATCAGATTCAGATAACAGAAGGGTAGGCTCTAAAGGATGAGTAGTTTTATGTGAAGCATGAATGATTTATTTTCCATCAAACCAAGATTAGTCAGGTTATCAATTTAAGATGACTTTATCTTTTTCTACAAATGGAAACACTTAAGAACTCCACCGTCCTTAAGGTTTTTAATTCTAGGATACTTTTGCCTAGGCCTTAACTGTAGCAACTCATGTTTGACTATGTTACTTGGCTCCCTGGAATTCTAGGTGAAATATTCCAAGAAGCCTGGGGAACTTCTAGGAATGCATAAAGTTAAAAGAAGAAAAAGTTCTACCGTTTGGGAATATTGTCAATATATTATTAAAAAATTAAAACTGACCCAGAATTGCATTTGCAAGATAGCATCTGTATGCATAGAAAATTCATGTAGGACAGACAGGTAAAAATTAAAAGCTAAATCACTTAGCACCCATAGCTGGCTTTACAATAATTAGCTGCTATTGGCAATGTATATAACTTTTTTTTAATTACCTGAAAGATATTATATAACATAGTGTTCTGAAACTTACAGTTTTAAAAAAATAATATATCTTCAAGAGTTTTTCATATATGTGAGCACAAATCTACTTCATTATTTTTAGCAATTCCATAGAATCCCACTGTAAGGATGAAAGGAAGTGTGTACATTGTGGAAATAAAGGAGGACCATTGAAATGGGAATGAAGAGAGGCTTTTTATTCAGGGCTTGCACAGAAAGGGAGTCATCCACCATTGGTTGTATTTGGTGGACACCCAAGGGCTGTCAGGGGAGGGGAAAGCTTTATAGCGACAAAGGAAAAAGTTCAGGTGTCTGCCATTTTTCTGTCCCATTGCTTCCCAAATTCTCTTTTCTGGAGATAACCATTTAACCCTATTTTCTAGTTGTTTCTTCTGGAATTTGTGCATCACCAGTGTTATAAGTAATATGCGTATCCCGCCATGTTATAACTCATGAATTTTAGGGGGTATCAACTTACTGGGTATGATGGTGGCTCAGGATTGAATTCTCTTACACTGTGTCTTGTGCCTTTTCCCCTCCCTTCAATGTAGTTTTACCATTGTTAATTCTGTTTGACATTCACTGGACTTCCTTTATCTGAGGATTTATGTATTTCAGTAATTTGGGAGAAATTTTAGTCATTACCTTTTGAATGTTGAACTTTTCCCATTTTCCTTATAACTTACCTCTAGGGCACAGAATAGACATATATTAGACTTTCTTCCTTTTTCCTCCATGTCTCTTACTCTTATATTTTTCACGTAATTTTTTTCATATTTATCATCCAACTCACCAATTCTCTTTTGGCTTTTCTATTCTGCTGCTTTTTATTTCTATTAAATTTTATTATTATTTTCATTTCTAAAAATTATTTATTTTTCAAAGCTGCTTGATCATTTTTTTTTTTTTTTTTTGAGAGAGAGAGAGAGACAGAGAGAAATGCTAATAAGCAGGCCTCACGATCAGCATGGAGCCCTACACAGGGCTGCATTCCATGACCCTGGGATCATCACCTGAGCTGGATCAGAGTTGACCCAGCTGAAATCAAGAGTTGGATGTGGGGAGGCTGGGTGGCTCAGTCGGTTAAGCATCCAGCTTCAGCTCCAGTCATGATCTTATGGTTCATGGGTTTGAGCCCTTCATCGGGCACAGAGTGCTGCCAGCTCAGAGCCTGGAGCCTGCTTTGGATTCTGTGTCTCTCTCTCTGCACCTCCCGCACTTATGCTCTCTGTCACTCAAAAATAAATAAACGTTAAAAAAAAAACCAAAAACAAGAGGTGGATGTTCAACTGACTGAGCCACCCAATAGCGCTGCTTGGTCATTTTATAGTTTTGCTTTGATCCCCTCTGATTTCCTTACACATAGTTACTCTATGTTCTTTATGTACTCTCTCGGGTCTTTATTTGTTTGGTTTGGTGTTTCAGCTGCTTTTCACTGAAGCTAGTTTGTTTCTGTTGATTACTTCTGATTTCTTTCTTCTTTTTTTAATGTGAGCATATATTTGTAACTACCTTTGAATGTCCTGTGAGACTTGGGTGGAAGGTGTTTTGATGTAGGATGGAGTTTGCCTTGCTTCTAGCAAATACTCAAAGCTACTATTAACTAGTGTCCACTGTGAACTGAAATTCTTACTTTGGGCCTTTTGTATAGTACATGGTATACATTCCTGCCATGGTGGGTGGCTTAGTTTTTTGTTTTTTGTGTTTTGTTTTTTCCTTTCTATCTGTTACACAGTTTTCTTCTATTTCACTCTTTCCCTTAGGGTGTGGCACTCCTTCAGCCCCAGCTTTATGCGGGTTTTGTCTTCAGTTGGCTTCCCTATTCTGCCTAGATCCAGGGCTAAGTACCAGTATCCTAGTCCCCTCCCCAACCCATCAAAGCCCTTTGACCATGGCCCCACCCTGCTTTAAGGGTATGGGGCAGTTTCCATTACTGGAATGGTGTTTTCATTTCAGTGTGATCTGACCCCTCCTACTTCCTTGTCTGGTGTTCTAATTTCAAAAAAGCTTTGTTTCCCTGGCATTTTTTTTTTTTTTTGAGATATATTTTAGGAGGATTTTGAAATCTTCAGTCAAGATATTACTGGAAACGAATTCCTCAACAGGCTCCATAGGTCATCAATTCATTTAATTCTTTATCTTCCTCCGTTATACATAGAAGCTGTAAGGCAGAACTGTGTTCATTTTTTTTAAGTTTATTTATTTTTTTTGAGAGAAACAGAGGCAGCATGAGCAGGAGAGAGGCAGAGAGAGAGGGACAGAGAGAATCCCAAGCAGGCATACCCTGTCAGCATTGACTCCGACACAGGGCTTGATTCCATGAACCTGTGAGATCGTGACCTGAGCTGAACTCCAGCTTCAAACGCTTAACTGACTGAGCCATCCAGGCGCCCCTGTGTTCATTCTGTTAGTAAGTACTGGTCCTAGTGTTACTGGTATGGGTTTGCTGTAGAAAGCAAAATCTTAACAACTCATATCCAAGTTTCTGTCTCCTAAATTTTTTGAGAGTCAATACAAAATAATCTACAATGTCAAATGCCAGCTTCATCAAAATGTCACCAAAACAAACTGTTGCTAGGTCAAAGCTGAATTTATTTTTACTGTGATAAAAAGAGCACTACCTTGAGAGAATCTTACTAGTATCGCAGATGGGAGGGAGCAAAGTGGGGATATTCGTGAGATTTTGAAGTCTGATTTACAGCAGGTTTCTCAGTCAGAGGCTTGGTTTTGATTAGGTAAGGATCATGCTACAACTGCTTAGGGCTGGTGTGCACAGCAGGAATTTTCAGGTCATGGTTTCAAAGAGTCTTGGCTGTAAATTGTCTTTTGATTCTTTCTATTCGAGATTTGATGGGTCTTTCAGGAAGATCCAGGAATGGTAAATAAAGTTTGTGACTTTGATAGTACTGGGCAGATGCTTGTATTCCTGAAATAGTAAAGTCCTATTAATGTGAGCGGTAAGCTGTATGGGCATAGGTGTTTTCACTTCTCAGGTCTAAAATAGTAGGTGTTGGAGAATGTTATAAAATGGTACAATGTAATGATAAAAGGAACATCACCACAGAGTCATGCAGTGCTGCACAATTTGGAAAAAATATGGCAGTGGTGCTACATACACTTTTCTCAGCAAGACTTCCAATTGTGGTGAAAGGATAGAAGTGTTCTCTGAAATTACTAATGGAATTGAAATGGTAAGACACCCTCGGGCATACTGATTTGTGCAAAGGCTGAGATGATGTGTTTGGGATACTTCTTTATTGAAATGTTGGTTTTGATGTCATAGCCCTATTTCAAGGGTGCATTTTCTTCTGCGATCCCATCAGTGTACTCAGACTTTCTCACACAGGGGCCAACAGAAGGCAGAAAGGCCTTTTTCTGAGGCTGCAAGCTTTGGAGGCGGAGAGGGAAAGAAGAATTTCTAAAGGGACTTTGGCTTGAGTGTTGCTGTCGTGTCCAATAATGTAAAGCTATCGTAGGTTATTTAATTGAATACGCCATCATATGGAAGATAATTCATTGTTTTATTTACTACTAACAAAGAAACGCTGCCAGCTGAACTATGGAATAATGCCCTTATCACCTAGAATTTTCATTTTATAGTCATTAAAACAGCTCTTTTATATTGAGAAATTTATTTTTGTCACATATGATTCTTTAACAGAGATAAAAAGAATATTTCCAAACAAACTTATTCTTAAAATACTTTCACATTCAGATAGTGACTCTTCAGAAATACCTTTTGATTCATTCGACTCATTGATGTTACTGTTTCCAACGATATCATCTGTACCCTCAAGAATGTTGGTAGTTCAGCATTTCTTGAGAATGTTTTTCTCTCATCTCTTTAATTTGCTTCCAATGACACCTATTTCTTAAACTTTGATGTTGGTACTCTTTTGATCTTATGAGCTAATTTCAAAGGAAATTTTTCAGGTAGCAACCAGGATTCAAATTTCTTCCTCAAATGGTCCTCAAAAAGTTTACTTGCTGATATTTATACCACCTGGAAAAATAGCCAAGTTGGTTCATATGCAGGTAATGGCAACTATATTATGACAACAGCCTAGCTACTAGTGAGTATAAGATGTCATTAATTGTGTATCTTGGAATAAATGAAATACAGCATTTTGTATAGAAAAAGCTACTGATTGTAGTATTTCCTCTTAATCTTTCTTAATTTATTCTTTATAGTCTTGTTAACTTGATTTTCTTAGCCCTCTGGGAAAGCTTCATTCTTGCTTTAAATATTTAACTTTAGGACTAAGTACCCTGGCAGACCCTGTACAGAAGCCTTGGAGGGCTAGTCCCCTTTCCTATAAAAGTCGCACCCTGAAGGCCATAATGTACAATTTGCTGAATGGTATTTTACTGGTAAAACATAACTTGATTCCCAAGTGGTATAACTGGAAGTTTCACTTCCAAGCTAGAACATGACATCAAATCAAAAAATTGCCTTTAGAAAGCTCACCATTTGAGAAAGAGAAGTAATGTTAATGTGTCCCTTCTGGATTGAGTTGTATAACTCCCGGGGTGTCCGTGTGTGTGAGCTGGACTACTGTCTGGTCCTGGAACGAAGTGAGACTAATAAATTCATTTAAAATGTCAGCTTCAGTTTTAACTACATGAACTGAGTGGTCCCCAAACAGAGAACCCAATAGTTCAATCCTGTGCTATTCAAATTTCTATTATACTCAGCAATAAACTAATCCTTAACTGGCGGAGTAACTTCAGTGGTTGTGAGTACTTTTTAGTGAATTTGGATAATATGTTGCTGACTATAATGTTATAAGGGAAAACAGAAAAACAAGACCAATATAGTTTACCTATTTTGGAAATATATTCTCTAATCTTCAGGAACATTGTAAACAATGACTTTAAGTCATTATTATTATTATTTTTTTCCCTTAATGTACCAGCCACTGCAAACTTCTAGGAAGCTTTTTGTTTCGCGGGGGTGGGGGGGGGGGGGGGGGGGGGGGGGGGGGGTGGGGAGGGGATTTCAGTGTTTACTAAAATCACTCAGGTCAATTTATTCTTTTAATTTGGCTAATATAACAAAAGACCTTTCTATTTGGTATAAAGGGGCTAAATATTTACCCCTTCTTTCTTCTGAAGTTAACCTGATAAGATTCATTGATTCCAGAGCAAAAGCCATTATGCACCCTGGATATCAGGGTGTGGGTAGGTCATCATTATTAAACCCTCATATCCTTAAGTAAGAGTACTGATCAAGGCAATACTACATACAAAAGGCACAGCTGCTGATTTCTTATGCCTTCTCTCTTAGTTAACTTTCTAGTTGAGGAAGGAAAACACACAAACACTTCCATTTCATGTGTTGAGGCTTTCTTTAGTTCCCTGGAGGTTTCTCATTGTAGCAAAGCCATTTGGACTTGGCAGAAATGGCTGGGATGATGTACCACCAGAAGGCAGGGTATGCTTACCTTTTTGTTCAGATGGGTGTGGAGTGGGGTGGGAGGCTAAACAGGATTCAGCAAGTCACTTGTTAGGGTGCTCTGCCCGGCCCATCCTAGCTCTTTCTCCAGGTTACATTCTTTTTCTGAACTGCCTGACCTTGCAGGGCGCCACAGTAACCGCTCTCTGCCTTAGGGTGGAAAAGTATAATCCACTGAGTCCCATCATGATGGGACCCAGTCCAAGAGAAGGTGCAGCAAGTACTTGTCTAGAGTCTTCCTTCTCACAGTTGTTTTAGGGCAGGAGAGTCACTTGCTTCTTTCTCTTATGAGGAACTTCTCTGCCAACCTTTTTCCTGCAGTCACTGCTTTTCACCATTTGTGTAAGAAGTGCCCAAAGTGACAAAAGACATGAATAGACACTTCTCCAAAGAAGACATCCAGATGGCCAACCAACGCATGAAAAAATACTCAATATCACTCATCATCAGGGAAACACAAATCAAAACCACAATGAGATACCACCTCACACCTGTCACAATGGCTAACATTAACAACTCAGACAATAACAGATGTTGGCGAGGATGTGGAGAAAGAGGATCTCTTTGGCACTGCTGGTGGGAATGCAAGTTTCATACTCTGGCAAATTGTATGGAGGTTCCTCAAAAAATTAAAAATAGAACTATCCTACAACCCAGCAATTGCACTAGTAAGTATTTATGCAAGGGATACAGGTATGCTGTTTCGAAGCGGCACGTGCACCCCAATGTTTATAACAGTGCTATCAGCGATAGCCAAAGTATGGAAAGACCCCAAATGTCCATCGATGGATGAATGGATAAAGAAGATGTGGTATATATACACACACACAATGGAGTATTACTTGGCAATCAAAAAGAATGGAATCTTGCCATTGGCAACTACATGGATGGAACTAGAGGGTATTATGCTAAGTGAAATTAGTCAGTCAGAGAAAGACAACTATCATATGACTTCACTCATATGAGAACTTCAAGATACAAAACAGATGAACCTAAGGGAAGGGAAGCAAAACTAATATAAAAACAGGGAGGGGGACAAAACATAAGAGAGTCTTAAATATGGAGAACAAACTGAGGGTTACTGGAGGGGTTGTGGGAGGGGGGATGGGCCAAATGGGTAAGGGGCATTAAAGAATCTACTCCTGAAATCATTGTTGCACTATATGCTAACTACTCGGATGTAAATTTAAAAAATAAATTAAATAAAAAATAAGTAAATAAAAAATCGTTTTTTAACAATAAAAAAAAAAAAAAGAAGTGCCCAAAGTGGTAAATGTTAACTCACATATAAACTATATTCAGAAATTGATGATGTTCCCTTTTGGCAACAAAATCTCAGTTTTTTTTGCTTACAGTCACGTTTCTTAATGCTCTCTTAGAGATTCAGAATTGCGATCTAGCAACTGTTTGTTTGTATAAGAAAACTTGCTGCCAAGCTTCTTTTATGCTTTGTCAGTCAAAATGACACTTGACATTTTCAGCAGTGACCTAAGCTACTCTCAGGGTAGGAGAACTTTGGGATAAAGCTTCTCCAAGAAAGTTTAGTTGCCAGAGAGAGCAGCCAAACTTTGATTGTGAAAAAAAGCAAAAATGGAGCCCTTTGCACCCCCTGCCTGTAACATTCTTCAATATTACTGAGCAAAGAATTAGGCCTGGGCCAGTGCCCTTAATGCTAAAGTAGATTAGCAAATATGCATAATTTTGAATAAATAAAAATCCCCCCTTTCTTAATTGACCCATACATCTTTTCTCTCTCACTTCATTTGTACTGTAGTAATTTTACTTAAATATTTATCATTTTAAATTTATAAATTTAATAAAATTTACGAATTTAACAAAAGCTTATTATTAGAAAACCAAGTAAGATTAGAAGATACTTTTGCTGCCTCATGTAAAACAACATTTACATGTAAGTATATTTGTATCTCCTTTTCAAAGATAGTTTTTAAAAATGTTATCTTTATTGCTAAAGTATAATTTTCCAAAAAGGTGAAATCACGAAACTTTATGAAAATGTAAATATGTATTAAGGATGATATTAAACTCCTTATTTAATGAGGAACCAGTAACATATTCAAACCCCTTCAAATGAGAATTTGAAGAATATAAATTTAA